>NC_142416.1:18993500-19304166 GCF_059516105.1 Syngnathus floridae | reverse complement strand
AATTAAAGATGGCTTTTCATCTGAGCATTCTTTGCGTTTTAACTCGCCATCCCCAGGAGAGGAGGATTTTTCTCTTGTTCGACGTTAATATCGCACGCTGTAAAATCAAGTTTACATGACTTGAATGGCGCGTATTTCAAAGACGCCCACTTTGTATTAAGATGGAAGTATCGATGTCGCCGAACGACTCGCACTGGACGCCGTCCAACGCTCAATGTTCTACGAAGCGGCCGAAAAGGCGTACTCCAGAGAGCGTCTTAATGAGCCTTTAATTGTATGTTCCTCCGCTAAATCAATGGATGCAAATGATTTGATGAATCCAGACACAGCTGGATACTAAATTGCCAATTAAAGCTTGAGCGTGCACAAGCGGACTCCCGATGCATTGTGGCCTCCTGCCCGTTGTTTTTATGGCGTAATATTTCTGTAGTGCTTGTTATTTGCAACTAGTTTATCCTCACCGGGTTATGTTTATGACAATTGTAATAGAATTAAGTTTTCTTTTTATTTATTTTGTTTTTAATTGTCGTTTTTTTTCTTCATTAAAGTAAAATAAAAGTCAATTAAATTGCTTTCTATTTATGTGCAAGGCGGTAAAATGAAACAAATCAGAGTCATTTGGTATAGACACTTAAGCTTTGGCCGAAATTTATTTTGAAATACTGAGAAAGTAAGGTTTTGAATTATTTTCATTTTATATTAGAATAATACTTTGGTGGGCTTAAGAGAGAGCCTTGAGGAACACCTAATACATTGGTGGGCTAAAGACAGAGCCTTGAGGAACACCGGACACGTGATAAATCCAATCACATGAATTAAAATGATGGACCAAAGGCATCTTTTTTTTTTTTTGCCATTCACCTGTTGCACGCCGGGTTCCTATTTATTCTATAGACTGTGTTTTCCGCAAGTCGCTACCATTCATAAGAGTGACATTGGTAGACTTTCTCAGTATCTTTTTCCCCGAGTGAGCAAAAATATTCTGAAGATGTCTTGTTCTGCGTTGGGGCGAGCACATGAATAAATCACTCTGGCTGCAAGCAAGAATGAGGTTATTCCCCGCCGACCCACCACGCCTCACCCCGTCCCGCCTCCGGTCCTCCCTCCATGGAAGCGTTCACCTAAAGCTCATGAATAGTTAGAGCGCCGGTCCGGTCAGGCTCAACGAAAGCCCGACGCTTGTCGCATTGAAGACTCTTTTTGGACCGAAAACATGTTTTTTTTCTTCCCCGCCGACAGCCGTGACGCATTTCCCATTGGCTAGGCAAACTACTGAACAAATGAATCATTCCCCTTCTGGCAATATTCGCCATCGTTCACGTGTTGGGAGACGTACGGCGCCATTGTCATTGATGTCGAAATTTTTGTTGTTGTTGCAGAGCTACAAAAAAAACACTTCAAGTAGTTTCATTCATCAGGTAATAATTGTCATTCATAAAAAAATAGGTATACAGTAAAATAAGTTTTTTTTACGAGGTCACCCAAATGCAGATTGTAACACACACAAGATACTTTTTTTTTTTTTTTTTGGTGTGCTACTATAGCTGCCACCATTGTGCACATACTGAAAGCTAAAAGAAGAAGTCACGTTAACATTCACACAACGCAGGCCGGACCCCAATAAAAGTGTGACGCTGTTGGCTGGGGTGTGCTCGAAAGGGGCCGGGGGCGTGTGGGCTTCTCCCAGCATGTGTGAATGCTTGTCCTCCCTTGAACCTCTCCCTAAAAATACGGCCCAGTGACAAGAGGACCAGCTTTTCATGCCAGTTCGGAGCCAGAGTTGCACTTTTAACCCCCTCGGCCCACTTTGGTGACGTGACATGCATTTATTGACTTTCACTGGTTTCCTAAAAGGATGAAAATGATTGTTGACAGGCTGGTGCTGCTTTTGCTCTGTTTTGTTGTTTTCAGGACTTTTCCGTTGATGTTTGTTTTGGAGAAATTCTAAAAACAAGGTTACTTCGACTCAATAATTATAAATAATAATAATATAAATGTTTTCGGTAATACTAACGAAAACCGATTTCAATTAAAAAAATCAGTTTTTATTTAATATGTGAGTGCATCCATTTTTTAAAATGTATTTATTTATTTATTATTTGTGTTTAAATCTAAAGTCATGTTCTTGTGCGGTGTCGAATATCTTTGGTAAGTTTCGACAAAAGAATGGCAGAAACTTTTTACCAAGACTCATTCAAGTGTGGAAAACAATGCCACAAGTGTACAAAGAACGGTTGATCGTTTTTAATCCATTCATTCACAAATTATTCCGATAATTTACCGCTCACGCTTGTGTGACAGCTCATCAAATTACAGTTCATGTTTTTGTGGTTGCGCCAGCTTGGCGCCGTTTGGATATTGTTTTAGAGAAAATGAATCCGTCATTCAATCTGCTTTTGACATAAAGACAAAAGTCCTGTGTGATTGACCACACCTCCGATCATTGTTTTGCGTTTAATTCTTGACTCAGCGTCGCCCTGTCACTGTTTTCGCCTTGGGACGCCACTTTGGGTAAAAAGGTTCCACGGAAATGTCACGGCCATTCAAAGTGTCATTAGCCCATGATGCCATTCAATTAGCGCCATTAAAATACCTGAATAAGCAGTAGGTAGTCATTTGTGGTGGCAAAAATAAAATAAATGGGATGTTTGTGTGAATTAATAATCCAAGGCGTGCTTAATGGCACCAACGTAGATTGGCCTTTGGCGCCTTTGATTATGTGCGTCTTTAACGATTTTTTTTTAACGGGCTGAGCTAGTAAGCTAGCTAATGTTAGCATCAATAAGAAAAAAACGTGTTTTGAAGAATGATTTGGCGGTTCAATAATACAAAGTAACACAGAGAAGCAATTACAAAAAGGAAATGGTGATCTAATACAATATTGTCTTTTTTATTTTACTGGATTTATTAGTTATTTTATTGGGTTGCTGGTTTTATTAGTTGATTTATTATGTACATCACACCACTTAGAGCTGTGGTTTTGTTTTGTTTTTTTGAAGTGCGCTAGACATAAAGTTGACTTGATCACAGACAAATGAAGTCATTGTCTTTTTAAACGTTTTCAGTATTTTGTCATGTCATGTGACTCGTGGAAATGGAGCACACAACAAACCCAATATTATTTTTTTTTATTTTTTTTAAGGCTTATTGAAATAAAGCGTGATGGTTTCTTACAGAGCAGCTAATCTTTTTTTTTTTGGTTTGAGGCAAATCATTGAAAGAAAAATTGCAAAAACTGCACATTAGATATCATTTATTTATACGTAGCTAGCGACTTGCTAAATGGTTTTCCAGAGAATGACTTTAAAGGCAGCCGGCATGACACACTGACCCAGCAGGTTTAAAAAAAAAAAAAAAAAGAGGCGACTGAGGATCAGATGGCAGCTCCAGGTTTTGCTTTACTGACACAAGGGTTAAGCATGAGATCACAAAATGACTCATGGTGCCATTGCAATCTGCAAGAAACCATTGCAATTAAAGACAAATCAAAAGGTAGTCTGGACTCTCCCCAACACACCCAAGCTTGCAGCAGGCGGCCTTTCTTTGAATCACCAGCCAAAATTGGATTTGATTGAGCTTCAGTGACAGCGCCAAACTTTTGAGGGAGTTTTGGAATGTCTTAGTGGGAAACAAGGAATTAGCGAGCTTTAATACCAAGTAGGGGCAGATAAAAGGCCTATTTTCAAGTTGTGGGGTATTTAAGAGTGCTCTGATACCAGGATCCGATACTTCGTCCAAAAAAAAATTCAATGAATCAACAAAGTAATTAGGGTACTTTTTCAAGGTAATTAGCAACACTGCCCAGTTCCTGCTTTTTGTTTTCACCGCTTCACACAAACTTCCAAATGCCTGCTGGCTGCTTCGCTATCGAGGTTTTTGGTCTTGAACGCAGCACAGTCAATATCTTTCGTGAGAAACCGAACGCCCTTTGATGAGATTAATTACGAGAGTAATTGTAGTCACGCACGCTAATATTACGTATACTCGGCCCGCGGGCATATTTTAGCTAACAAATTAGGTGGGGAAGTTTCTGGTGCACCTGTACCGCTGATGCCTTGGAGGTGAACTCACATCATAACAGTTGGCGACAGAAAAGTGATCGTTCAGGATCTCCCGCTGCTTAAAATACTCATACAAATATTTGCAATGGAGTTCTTCTAAGTACTAACTTAGCAAATGGCTGAGGCAGACGATTATGCTAAGCATGTAGCTAGCTGTCTAGAAACGACAAACACCTTGGGTAACGCTTGCAATACAAATGTCTGCCAAACTTTATATTGCTAAATGAAACAGAAATTTTCAAATGTAAAACTTTAGCCACGGCTGCAACATGCTAACTTTGATGCTAACTTTGAATCCACTCTTAAATTCCCCCCGAGCAGGATTATTTATGAATAATAAACATTTGACGCTTCGGAGAATCTGACAGGAGGGCGAGCAAAGAAATCCTAAATGGGATTTTTCAGCTCGCCAAGCTTTGAAAGGAATGTCTCACTAAAGTTCAATGTTACATAATCCCCCTCGGCCTAAATATTTAATCATGGCATCATCTTGCTTCGACCGCCTTGCCCTTTTTCTTGTCTCAGGGGAAAAATTAAAGCTCACGTTTGGTGTGATCACAGAGACAAGCAGGCATCAGGCGCTTCAGTTACGAGTCGCCTGCCGAGCGTTGCACCGCATGCAAATCTTGTGGCTCCAGGGCCCTCCGTCACGGGAGAACCGGTTTTCCGGAGTTGAACTAGATTCTTGCCCAGGTGGATAAGCTTATCGACGCAATGTTTATGTTGGACGGCGGCCAGAGATGGTGAGCGGCTAAACGTTTCAGGGCCGTCTTTTCAACTTGTGTAGTTCTACAGTTCAAATCTGCTGATCTATTGATTTTTTTAGTTACTGTTTCAAAAAGTGGAAAATGGACGGGCCCTTAACACAATTTTTTTTTTAGGACGATATATTCTCCCAGAAACTTTCACGATAAATGCTATGACAAATGTAGCGTTTGTTTTGTGCCACTGATATAATATTTAATATAAATTATTTTTCAGAAAAAAATCTATTTTAATTCCTCAAGAATATTAATACAATGACATTGAAATGGAGAACTATAAAAAGCATCAACTAAATTACATTTTTTTTTAAATAAATATAACTCAATGACGCTAACGGTCGCTCTGCGTTTAGCTAGCAGCTAGCGAGAGAGACTTGAATCAGTAATGACAAGGAGTGAATCACTCCCGGTACTTTATTATAATAGTTTTTCTTTCATGAGATGTGCGTGAGGTCAAAAGTTAAATTCCTGATTTTGAGAGTCATGATGGACATGGCTATAAAAGGTCCATGTTGCATGTCAAATCTGAATTTTATTTTCAAATATGCCCGGATGACCACGGCTGCGGCGAACGGTCAAGTATGAATCGAGTCGTTCCTCCAGGGTGGAATAAAATAATAAAAATACACAAATTTATGAATAATGCATCCGTCTGGTACATGGAGTTTAAATGTGGTAGCCGGTGGACAAAATTGCAGGACATAAAGGTCATAGTGCATTTTAGATTCTTCCAAAAATGTCACCTGAAGGCTGACCAGCGCCTTTTATGAGTCGTGAAACCACTTAAACGATGTCATGACGGATTTTTGTTGAAGTGGTTTGGATTGTTTTTCGTTTGTTCATGTTTTCCCCGTGTTCGTTCTCATGTCAATTATATGGAAGAGTTCTGCTCAGAGATTATCAGGTTCAAAACGAGGTCACATAGACAGCGGCGGGCTTTTGTAGCCGCGGTGGTTCGTCAGAGCTAGCTGAGCTCTTTTTTGTTTCGTTTCAAGAGATGATAATTTATTACTCTGGATGTTTTTGTGTTTTACTAAGAGGTGGATTTGTAAGGGTTGCTCAGGTAACAATAACACAACAGGATGCGCCTCTATTTCAAAAAGAAAATGCCGGAATGTTTCCGATACTTTTGCCATGATGGAATTTATTGGACATCTGCGATATGGATGAGTGGTTGAGTGATTCCCCTCAGAGGGCTCCCTTTGCTTTCGGTCCCCATGTGGCCAACACACACACACACACACACACACACACACACACACACACACACACACACACACACACACACACATATACACTCATACTTGTAAACAAACCCAGCTGCGATGTGGGCATGCTGGCATTCCGATGCGGCTTCTCATTTGCCGTCATATCATTTTATGATCTTAATTTACCATCCAGCGATAGGACGCGGTTCGACCTTAGAGGAATGCTGCCCTTTTTTTTTTTTTTTTTGGCTTTGCTTACTAATGGTTGACAAATGTCAACTGTAATTTCTAAGGCTTGATGTTAGCAATTAGCCACATGCTATTAGAGCAGTTCAATCTATTTGCACATGTTTTCTTTTCCTTAAAATATGGTATGGAAATCTGGAATTAAAATAAAAAGATATGAAGATTTTAATCATAATTCAATTCATTAACTCACATTTTTTTTAAATTGCAAATAACAAATGCGTTTCTACATGTTTGATACTTTTCCAGTAATCACAAAAATGATATAAAACTTTGATGTAAATACGACATTTCCGTGTATTTTAAATCAGCATGCAATATAAAAAAATGATATAATTATGATAATCAAATAGGACAATGCGAACTTGTTCTATGGTTAGCATCACACCTTTCCTGGCAATTATTTTGCTAGCTTCCTTGAATATTTCAAAAAATATTAACATGAAAATGACATTTTGAAAACTCCCCACACTTCTAGCTTCTTTGTTGACTTTCGGGAACGATTTAATGACTGCTCGGCGTTGCGATGTCACAATGACATTTTGAGAACTTGGATGAAGGAGCGTGCCTACAAACACGGGAGGCGTCCAAGCGCAAAATGCATGCGGCTTCTTTTTTTAGAAGGCCCGCCTTCTATTTCAAGGCGACGGGGGTCGTGACGCCAGACACCGTGGACACCCAGGAACATTCTGACTTGTCAACAGTTCATTATGAACGTCTTTGCTCGCGGGTGAGGTGTCCTAAGGAGAATCTGGACAATGTACTGAATGTCTCATCACGGGTCAGGTCATTTGAAGTCCAGTCCACAAAAACCTCTCGCACCTTTTATGATGAAATCTCGGGGAGGATGGCCGTTTGTGGATGTTTGCAAAAAATATTTTTATATTGTAGCATTTTGCAGTGATTGGAAATCAATGAAAATAATGCGTGATAAATAGTTTGGGGATCATTTTACATCTCTCAGTTTCTTCCTGACTTCCTCTGTTATTAAGCCAGCAGATGATAAGTAAGGGCAGCAAAAGTGGGCTTTGCTTCCCAGATGGAGGTCTCAGATTTGCCGGGGACTTTTGGATCCACACGGGCTTACGTGAGCTTGGTGACATTTTGTAAACAACAGCTGTGTCGATGCCAATGTGCGGGACTTCTTCCCGTTTTATAATATTCCATTTCGAAAGTTGACTTCGGGTGATTTATTGATGAAATGCGAGCCTAACTCATCGGCGGGAGGAAAATAATCGACGGCTGAGACGGAAACTAAGTTTACGAGTGTCGCAAAATCTTTTCCACTGATTTGCTATTCATTTCAGAGATTTCGTATTGAAAATTGACATTTACAGAAAATAAAAAACAGGGACATAATTTAGTGCTGAATGTACCAGTAAATAAACTCATGACCAGAACTGATATTATTATGTTTTTATGAATACTGCTTTGTCATAAAGATGAGGATTCTATGAAACTGCAAAAATGAGTCACTTTATTAAATATGAGAATGAACTCCGCCATGGGTCACTGCCCCCAGTTAGCCTCGATGCAAGCAGGCTATTAGAAATTGTGATTTTTTTTTTTCACAATTTCTTGTAGTTCACAGTTTTTTGAGACTACTTTGGAGTAGGCGCAAGAAAAAAAAAAATCTGCCCCCGAAAGCCCGTATAATTTAGCAACATGAAATTTGTCCATCATGAGTAGACCCACAAAAACAGTCACATGGAGTCATGCCCTAAAACATAATAGACGTTTTGGTTTGAAGCTGCCACTTCAAGATTCAAGAGTTTTTTTATTCACCATGTTTGAGCGTGCCAAACAAGGAATTTGTCTTTTAAGGTCAAATGGGCGACAGTATTTCTAGGAATCTTGGGGACTTTTTTTTGCGGTTGCCACTGAATTTGAACCATGTATTCTAGGAAATATATCTACAAACAACCGCTTGTTTTTGTATTAGCGTAGCTTTTGTATGAGCGTAGCTTGATGATCGACAGAGCAAATTGGGTTCACATTACTGTCTATATAAGTTTTTTTTTAAGCATCCAGGCTTAATTGATCTCCTTCGTGACATTATTTGAATAAAATGTTCTTGACGCAATTACTAGTTTCCTATTAGGAACGCTTCGTCGCCATCTTGTTTCCAAAAGCGCCATAACTCGGTCCACGAAATAAAAAACGTGAATGAGTGAAGTTGTAACGACGTGCGGGGTTTGACTGTAATGACAACGGTCCAATTCTTGACTAAAAACCCGCTATTTAAAGACGGGGTATTTTTCTAAGAGTCACGTAGCGGAAAACGATTAGAAAGTGTCGCTTCAGAGATCCCCCGCCTTCATTACGGCTAATTGGATTGAGCGAGGGCCCACTCATTGGCCCACATTTATGCATTGACACCACGTTTAAGGCGCTTAATGTGAAAGGCAGCGATAGCACGGGAATGACATGTAAGCCTCACAATCCAAAAGGATGTTCGAAGACTTTCAGAGGTGGGGTAGAAGGGAAAAGGGGAGCGGGGGCGGGCGGCTTGGCGCTGACATAATCTCCGTGATGCTAAAACGGAGTGACACGGAGCGCGCGGGATCGACGTAGCATGTCGATCCCCGTGAGACGTTTCTATCGACGGCCTCCCCCCCCCCACCTTCATGCTAACCTGACAAAAAGTTTGAAGGAATATTGGAGGCAAGCAGGTTCTCTTGGCAAATTGCACTCTGCTGCTTGGAAATATGCACGACTGGCGATGTGTACGCGCTTGACCTAGAAAACGCTGCCTGTGCAGCTGCACTCACAGTGCAAGTCTGATTTTCATAATGGGACTGCATACAGTGTCGTAGTTGTGTGAGCTACTTACTGCATCATTTGACAAGATTCAGAGATTTAAAGTATTAGATGAGTGATACTTAAAGTTCAGTAAATAAGTGTTATTAAAATCCCTGTAAAATGAAAATAATGTCTTCTAAATTTGACACGCCACAGTGTTTTGTATCCCTGGCTAGCATAACGCTGGCAAATGGGAATAGTCAAGAAAAATGGCCAAGTACTTATAAAAAAGGTTTTATGTAGCTCTGGGAGCATATTGGCCTGGTTTTGAAACATTTTGTATTTTTCTGAAACACTACTTTAGGTTTTGTGCGACTTTAAAGCGTGTTTTCCCAAATATTTTGGCCAGATTTAGCGCTAATTTGTTATGACTTTTGAGACCTGGAACATTCCCATATATGTATAATATACTGTATAAATTCTCTAATTTGCTTCTGAGAAACATTTTGTATGCTATTTTCAAGTCACGCTAACTTATTAGCCAACATGGTGGTTAGCTTGTTTGCTAACTTGACAGTTTCTCCGAAGAAGACCTAAACAAATTCATTATCGATGGAAGTAAGATTACAATTGTGATAAATCAGTCTTAATTAATGACTTTTCTTTGCATTGCCACATTTAAACTGACCAAGTCATGAAAATGAATCAGTAATAAATCAGAAAATAAAGCTAGCATTGGTTCCAGCCATCCTCAGCCGTGGCGTTTATCAGCGTCTGCAGCCTTTTCAATAAAGCCCTCGTTATATTTAGACACTTTATAACCCTACCTGTCTGTAAACAGGAAGTCGGGCAGATTACGGCCAACCATCTGGACATTAATACACAATGAAGAGCCAAAAGCCATTTTGGCGCTCACAGAGTAAGACTTGTTATTCATTTGCGTGGGATTCAGTGTGCAAACGGCGGCGCACGTATCTTCTAAAATGTATTTGCACATCTTAATGATTCTTCTCTTCATACTGCAGCTAATTTTTTGCGTCTCATAGTTGTTTATGCATAGCGCCGTAATCCTATTATGCTCACGATGAGACCCTTGTGACAGTGGAATGACTTTGTTTTAAAAATAGCAAATGCAATGAGAGGAAATACAGAAAATGTACACGCTCATATGATGAGGTTAACACGCCCACTTGATCCCTTTTTGTGACTTTAAAGACAGATTTTGCAATTTAGGGTCAAGCTTTGTGGCTCCGGCGTTTCAGTTTTTGCGCAAATTCAAAAATAAACATTTTCACACGTCTCATAAAGAAGTAAAAACGCAAAAGAGCAAAGTGGCAAGTGAATGACTCAACAGTTTTCCTTTCCGTGGAAACGTGGCGTAATTCCCAGCCAGAGGAGTGTTAGCTTGGGCGATAACTGCGTTTGAACGGCGTCTTTGTGCCAAAGCCAGATTTGATGATTAATTAAAAGGGGCGGGGCCGGGGGAATAAATGACAAGTTTGTGGAGAGAAGTTCATACATGCACGTCTGTGCCGGCGAAACACGAGCTTAACACATGACTGTGGCAGCTTCGGGCGAGAGGCCAAGGACGCTCGGGTCAGATGACAGCGAGCGCGTAAGGTTGCATTTCCAACACGCTCGTCTTCCATCCATACGAGTAGCCTTACATGCTACGTTAGCATTAATGCTAAGTCTGGCCGAAGAGAGTTCAGTTTGAGGATTCCAACGTCCGTCCAAAGGTTTTAAGAAACCTAAATGATTAAATAGTCGTGGTGGGACGACACTGGGACTTCTTAATGTAATGTTTTTTCAGATGGAACTTTTTCAGTATTGCCCGACGTGTCCTTCAATCCCGAAATCCCCAGCAGACCTGCTGGGAGACTGTGGAAAAGGGCATCCACATGCACCACTGCAAATGCCGCGCCTTATTAAATATACATCACAAAAGTGTGAGGCAGCTTTCACCTGAGTCAAGGTCACCCCGACATGACCCGGGTTGGCTTTCTACCTATCTGCTTTGAAGAGCGAGTCGTTGACTAATGGACGAGTCGACTTTATGTCGGAGTTTAAAGCTTGAAGTCAACTAATCATTCATGTTTCGGGCATCCCGTCTTTTAATTTGCCAATTTACTGCGGTTAAATAAATTGTTAGCTAATAGCATATAGCCTAGCACTGCTAGGCCGAATAAATTGCAATTGTTTCCGCAAGTGGTTCGTTAGTCTCAGAGGAAAATAGGCAAAGCTGCTTGTGTACTTGATTGCACAAATGATAAAAAAATGGAATAAATCCAAGCAAGGTCATATGTAATGCCGTCACTGAACACACAAGAGTATCTAACGATTAGCTAATTGAAAGCTAGCTGACTTTACATTCTCATTTGCTGACTTCTCACAGATACTTTGGACGAATTTGGCGTTTTGGATGGGTTTAGATATTGAAAAAATATTTGGTTGTTTGTACTTAATAGGCATTTTTCTAATTTCTGGCCAAACGTAGCTAACTGGCTAAACGTAGATACAACTTCTGAATGCTATGAAAATAACTAAGGTGCTAAAAATGATGGTGGTTTTTTTTTTGTGTGGCAAATCCTAGCTTTTATTGAGCCTTCGGTTAGCCTGGTGCCGCTCATGTTGCGGTAAAAGGTTCTGAATGCAATTAATGCTCATCCTTTTGTACCATTTCCAAGTAAACTCTCGTGAGGACATTCTGTCCATATGCGCGGACAGCGGTTTTCGCTTTTTGCGGTATTTTTTCAGTCAAAGCTAATAGCGTTATGTCCCTCAGCAGGTGCTGCATTGTTCATCCGTCGGCCATCTGGGCCCGTAATCCTTCGGAGGTGAACAAACTGAATTTGAAAAAGGTCACTGCGCAGACACTTTTAGCTTAACCACACCACTCCCATGTGAGTGTGTGTGTGTTTTTTACCCTACAACTTTCTTTTCCTAGCGTATTTTGTGCTAGCTTAGCAGGTCGCAATCTTAGCTTAATGTTGACATTTTATAAAAGTGATGTCTACTTCCTGTAATCCTGTCATTCCGTTTCATGCTCTCTCCGTATCGAAATGTCATCATTCAATTTTTGAATTTGATCAAAATGTGGCTGTAAACTTTAACTCAGTTAGCATTAGCTTAGCGTTAATATTGATAGACCAAATTGATAGGAATCAGGCATCCATACACCCTTTAGTATTTTTGAGGGGGATAAACAGCATGACAAAATCTGCTGATAAATCAAAATGGCAGTCACACAAAGTCACATGGACGCACAGTTAAAACGATGCAAGTCCATCACGTCCATCTCTGTCTCCACGCATATTTCTTTGCTGACTGCGTGCCGTCAGTTACTTCCCAGGCGCTGACGAGCGAGCACTTCTCGAGCCGACGTGCAGAATGTGCAATGGCGGTGCTAACCGCCTGGACGGGAGCCAGCTGCTTACAGCCCACTTCTTTTTGGTCTTGGAGGTTTTTGCAGCCGTCCGACTTCAGCCGGCCGCTCGGCTGTTAAGTGGACAAACAATAAACACCCCCGACGTGGCTAAATTTAGCCGTCATTTAGTCGGTCTGAGTGTGTGTGTGCGTAAAATCCACCGAGTCTAAGGTCTGCTCAAACCACGTTGGGATGCTAAATGACCGGTGGCAATAGAGAATGATGACATGTGACAGTGACTGCACAGGCTCGCTGGTAACATGTGTCAGCCGACGTTAACCCACATTTGGCGTCAGGCCTTTTTTCCCCCTTGTCACATGTGAGATGGAAAGGTCGGCGTTTGAAAGGGATGCTTTTTGGCATGTTCACTTTGACTTTGCCCACTTGCTTTTTTGATGTTGAGGTATCTATCATCCAACCATCCATTTTCTGTTTTTGTTAGAATTGCTGGTGAGCTTGTGCCTATTCCAGCTGACTTTTAGCAATAAAAGCAGGGCACGCCCTGAAGTGGTTGTTATCACATCAGTCCATGGTGCTAGTCTTTCTAAAAGCCCTTTCATTTGAAGAAGATAGGTAAACACAAGCTAACTCAAAACAAGCTAATTTCAACAACACAATAAATCGGTTGGGTAAAGTATACTGTAATTTTTTTTATCCTATTTTAGCAAATGAATGTCACAGACTTAATTATTACCTAGAAACTGTTTTGATTTGTGGGGAAAAAAAATGCATTTAGTTGTTACGGGGCAAACCTTTGCATTATAATGCTCAATTTGGAGAGCAGTGTACGAGGAGTGCGCTTTTGTGTGCGCGTGCATGCGCGGTGTCGGGGTGGCTCGGGTCAAGGCTGATCCCTTTCAACATAATCTTCCTCTCCAGGGATTTGTCCCGCCGGGGACCTCTAAGCTCTCTGAGGTCACCTGTTGCCCGGACCCAATCAGTCATGCGCCGTGCGGGAGAAAGCGACGTAAGCATTAAAGCCGGACGCACACCGGCTAGTTTTCACGACTTGCCGACCTTCTGTAATTAATTTGGCTGAGATGTCGTTGCAGTCAGAATTAGTGGCATGCTAACGCTAACACTCAAAAATGCAAGAGCGGCTCGGGGCCAACTGTAATTTGTTTGCAATTGTCCGGTTCCTTCTCGGCAAGTGAGGTGTGCGGCTGGCTTCAAAATCAAAGTCTGAAGTTGATCCACGCCGACCCAGTGCAGCTTTGAAGCGCGGTGTTTATGCTACGTGCCTATTTTGGGAGATTTTGGCTGACAAGCAGGGATCTTTGTCTTCTTATCATGGACATTCCAACACGTGTTAATCATTTTGCCAGTTTCCATTGTTTCCGAGGAGACCGCGCCACCCTCCGTGCGGCTGTTTGCTTCCGTTTTAAACGGCCAGCTAAAAACAGCCGTGGCCAAGGATCAATAGCAGATGAGCGCACGTGAGGCGCACGTGAAGCACCGACCCCTTGGCGCTGCTAAAGATATTTCCAAAAAATAAATAATCTGTGCCGTTGGGGATGGCTCAATGAGGCGGCGAAAGAGTTGCGCGGATGAATAGCGCTATTGTTTTAATAGAGGGTAATTTATCTTTTTCAGTCATTATTTCCTTTTTGCCTGGGCAAAAGGCATTGGACTACAATATGCCAAAGTAGCTAATACGATTTAACTAAGTTACTTTTAACATCAAGTTCAGTTTATTTTTTGGAGGTAACACTAAATGTGGAAGACATTAAAAATGGCTTCCGATGCCCTCTGGCGCCCCCTCTGGCCTGAAGAGCCCGCGTAGAGTTGGCATTTAAGTTCGAGACAGATTTTAAATGGTCACTTTTAGTTTGTCGTGGCTCTTGAGCGTCTCGCTGCCCGCGGCCTGAACCAGCTCCCCCGGGAGGCTCCGACTGTGCGTGAGTGTGTGATTGCTTTTGTTTACACTCCAAACAGTCTTGTCTTTGTTCATGAGAGTGATGATCATGATTTTGTGTTTTTGGGAAAGGTCACTCGAAGTTTGCGTGCATAAACGTGGCTGGTAGGTCGCAATCATGACATCACGTGTCACATTAAAATGACATCCTGCAAAAATCAGGAGACATATGGTATGTTGGTGTGCCATCAAAATAATTCCGAGGCCCATATAGAAGGAAAAAATGCAAATGAGTAAAGTTGGCATCCACCTTGAGAGCGTAATGAAGTAGCAAAGTCACAAAGGGGAAGTCTCGCCTTTCGGTCGAACCGGGTGCCAGTCGGTCCAGCCAGCGCGATGCCAGGGTCACCTTGGCGAAGGTAACCCAATCCCCTTAGGCTCTCCTGTGCCCTCTCTCTGTGTCTCTCTCTGTTCTCCTCTGCCGAATGGGGGTCAACCTAAATGTTTAGACGGTCTTATGTAAGCTCCCTCCCTCCCTCCCTTCCTCTCCTCCACTTCCCCCCCTTTCAGTTTTGCTATGTTCGCTTTGCCAATATGCAAAGTCGAGGGCGGTATAAATAGATTTCGAGGTGTGCTTGGGTGTGTAAAGTCAAGGATGAGTGACTAAGCATGTACAGTTGACACATCTGATATTTCAAAGTCTGCATATTTCATGTGGAAATATTATCTATCTATCCATCTATCCATCTATCTATCTCGCGAGCTGGCTAGCTAGCTAGCTGGCTTGCTATTTATCTATCTGTTTATTTATCTATCCGCTTATTTATCTATCCCTTTATCGTCCTTGCTTCCAATTGTACTTGCTTGTGTCGTACTATTCGCAATGTCCGAATGACGAATAAAAGCGCTGAAAAGGCCGGAGCAAGGTCGAGCCGGACTAATCTCAGCAAACAGATGCGCGGCAAGTCAAAGTCACGGCGATGGTGGCGACGTCAGCGAGATAACATTGTTAGGGCCCAATAATGAGCCGTGAGGTGGCGGCGGAGGTCGGCCGGGCTCACGTGGTCCCGACGAACCCCGCTGACCCACATAAGCACATTAGCGAGTCTGCCGCATCTGTAAACAAACAGCTAAAGTGCACAAACACACACACACACACACTAATGTACAGAAGAAGTCGTGCAGAACAACAGTGAATTCGTTGCGCACGTAGGCCAGCCGTTTGTGGCCACATAAAAGCAAAACCAGGCTGATTTCTCGATTCTAATTTATTATTTATATTAGTATTAATTTACAAGTAATGTGGATTTCATTTCCAAAATGGCCGCCTTCCTGCTCAATTTCTCTCATGGGTCCCTCTGACTATTTAGTCTTTTTTTTAATAGATCAAATATCAGACTGATGGATGAATTTATTTATTTGTGTATTTATTTATTTAAGCCTCTTTTTTTTTATGGAAATGGCTTCCAAAATGACTTCTTCCAACAAAACTTTGTAGAATTTCCTTGAGACTTATTTGCGCATCCAATTAAGCTTGACCCATGTATCTGATTTCAGTACTAGCGTTAGCCACCGCTACCTGTCTAGGCAGCTTCTATCATTATTTATATTGGATGATGTGGAACAGGCAAGGCAGCAATGACATAAAAAAAAAAAAAGCCACTAGCATCCGCAAGACAGCTTCTGCAGCCATGTTGCCAGGCTACAAGTTACTGTAACGTCCATGATGGAGTGGCTTTGAGTGGAAGCTGTGATGAATCACTTTTGGGACTTCCCTGCTGCAAGGCCTTTTTTTTTTTCCCAGCGTGCAGATTACTTGAGGAAAAGCTAGAGGATAAGTCTCGGCCCAAACATCGTCGTGTGTTACAGCGGGCCTTAGCTTCTATTCTTATCCTGCGTGTAAGCAGCCCCCCCCCCCCCTCTCCGGTCTAAGAAGAACCGGAGGCCTTGTGTACCCGCGCCGGTCGGGGGAAATAAACATCAGCAACACCAGTTAGCTCTCTTTGTGTGTTATCTTTAAGAGATGAAAGGACGCAGAAAACAATGAAGCGGCCGCCTTGGGCTTTCTGCGGGGAAGGAAGAAAATAAAAGGAAAACAAGAGGGAGAAGAAAAAAAAAAAAATAGCAAGCGCAGCGAAGAATGAGACCTTTTGATCCGTGCAGTTGGTCCCATTGAGTGAAACGCGTTGTTGGAAATCGAGACAAGACGAGGGTCTGGGTGGAAAGATCTCAGTTCACAACATCGGAGGGTGGCATGGTCGCACGACGTGTGATGAAAAGGAAATTTTCCGGGATTCGAACCTCGGCCCTTTCTAACATGTGCCAACAAATGCTGTGTGAAATATGGATTGTTTTTTTTGTGCCAACTTGTCTCCATTTTCAGCAGTAAAAAGTTCATATTTCCTCCATAATTCATTTATTTTTTCCATGGACAATTATTCCGTCCACTGAAAATGACATCACATCTACTCAACGACCAATCACAGCTCACCTCGCTGATGTCACATGACCACAACCAGAAAAGGTTTTCTTTATGAATCACTCCTTATCTTGCTTGTTTGTATCATTTGGATCAATTTCGAGTCGAGCAACCTTCACACCAGCTGCTTAGTCAGGTAGCGGCTGGTGTTTAGTTTGGAGCTTTTTTTTTTTTTTGTTTGTGCACAGTCACTGCAGCCTGTCAGCTCTGCTTTCGTAAGCGGGCAGTGACTGACCTATATACTCCTCTGGGGGAGGGAAAGTCACCTTGCTGCCGGACGGGCAGACCGGCTGGCTCTTTAGACGAGTCGGGCCGCACGTGTCGTGTGTGTTTGCCTTTCGTCACGGTGCGGAGCGATTGATTGTGATGTCAACGCCCGCGACCGTGTGATAAGGCCCGGTATGGCTTGCGTGTGTGTTCTGTAGATTAACATGCTGAAAAACATGGCTGGACGTGGATTGGATTTGCACACACACACTGACATTATGGGGAATGACACGGCCCCGTGCCAGGGAGTCAGACAAACACCTCACCAGAGACTCCTCTAAGCGTCCTAACAAATTGAATGTGTGTGTAGATGGACGAGGGGGAATTAGATCAGCGCTCCTGATTGCAAGCGAGTGCACGGCCGACGCGGGAGCCCTTCCCAGCTTGGAGGAAATGCGAGAGAGCGAGAGAGAGAGAGAGAGGTTGGCAGCTGCCTTGATGAAGGATGGAAGGAGAATGTTAACCAGACAATCACCTTGCATCTCATTGATTTAGATGCTAGAGGGGCAATTAGTACAGCAAAGAAGAGGGAAGCTGAGGCCACTTTGGATGTTTTGATACAAGGTGTTCTCATCGGTGTGTACATGTGTGTGTGTCTGCACGCAACGTTCGTGCGGGTTATTCGAGTATCCCATTTAAAGGGCACTGGGCGAAATGCTTGAAAATCAGCCATCGCGGAAAATGATATTTTTACAATGAAGAAAGTAGAAGTTGCCTGGTTGGGTAGCGGTGGCTAACAGGAACTAGCGGGCACTCCGCAAACTGCCTGGTCGGGTTGCGGCCGGGATTTTTAACATGCTGGGGAGTCACCAATGTCTGATGTATTTGTGTTATGTCCTTGCAGCTCGCCGCTCAGGCAACCTTCCTCGACAGCCAAGGTGTGCCTAGTGTGCGGGGACGAAGCGTCGGGCTGCCATTACGGCGTGGTGACGTGCGGCAGCTGCAAAGTCTTCTTCAAAAGAGCCGTGGAAGGTAGGATGCTAAACTTGTATCGGACGGAGAAAACGATTGCCCTAATTTTGGCGGGAGGTTGAAAAAGGGGGTGCAAGATTACAAGTGGCGTCTTGGTCTGGTATATTATTAATGTTGCATCGTGGCTGTTTTCATTTTTGGTGGGTCTTTGGAGATGAGAAAAAAAAAATCACAAGGTCACATGTGAAATTGAACAAGAAGTTTTTGGTTGGAAGGAGCCATTTTGGGACCTAATTCTATTTAAAAGAAAAAAGATTAGGAAGGAAAAACGATGAACCCCAGAATGATTTCCTTACATGAAGGTATTTTTTAATATCCCTTGAGGGGTGGTTACTGTACTAGAGAGCTTTTCATTGCTGTTGTTTTGCTTACACCCCAAAAAAAAAAAATCACTGTGAAAAAGGGCGATGTGAGGTCAGGTTCAATTTGTTCTCTTAACATTTAAGTGGTTATTTTTTTTCATTTGATGAATAAAAAGCAGAGCCGCTGTGGCAATCGGCCGCCTTGGGGTGTTTTCCTGACAATTTCAACAAGAGCAATTGCGCCCTTTCCAAATCAAATGCCCATTTAAGCCTGATGATGTTTACACACCGTCGCCAGGGAGACCGACCGGCCGACCGACTCCCCGTCCTACACCTTCACCGTCCGAAAATAACAACGGCAAAAAAGGATGGCTGTTTCTCGACAGCCGCCGTTACGAGGGCACTCCGTGAAGGTTGGCGGCCATCGCAACTCGCCTGACCCCTCCCCGTCATCTCCAGCCCAAAGTGTATAGAGAGAGGAAGCGATGCGGCCAAGCGAGGAGAGACAGAGGACAGCCAGGCAGCGTTGAGGAAGGACGAAGGAAAAGTCAGACAGATAACGAGGCGGGGGGAATTGAGAGGGATGGGAAGCCATGCGTCAGCACCGTGACATCCCGCCCCGCCCACCCCTTTTTTATTGCACTATTTTCCCCCTCGGAGTGGCCAATGGAGATGAACAGCAGAGAGCGGGCATGTGTACAAGGGGAACAGAGAAGACTCTGACCCTCAGTTTGATTTCTTTCGGCACTTCCTGCCCGGAGGGGGTGCGACGAATAGCCGACTCATAACTGCAAAAGTAATTAGCATTCAACGCTTGCACTCGTCTGACTGCGGCGGGTAAACTACTAAAGCTGGACCAAAACACGTTTGAAGATTTTTTATTCCCCCATAATGAGTCCACGAAACTTCAACAGAAAATTCAGGACTCGCATTATTTTTGCCATATTGTGTCATTACCAAGGAAACTTAATTCTGCGGTTGTCGGCCATTTTGTTTTGAAGTAGCAATTTCAGAGTAAAGCTATAAAAACGGGGTCTAGATTTTTATTTTTATTTTTTTTGAAGCAGGCATTTTTGTGGTGAATAACACGAAAAAGGACGCAGGGAAAAAAATGAGCTTCCGTCACCAGTTTCACCAATCCACACAAAATTTGGTGGTCATGTCTGTCAAAGTCTCTAGGACCCATGCCCGAAATTAAACAGGAAATTGGTCATTGGGGTTGAGGCAGGCATTTTGGAGCCAACTCCATGAAAAGGGGCCAGGAAAAGAAAATCAAAGTCCCTCTTACCGGTCTCGCTAATTAAGACGAAATTTGGTGGACGTGTTTATCAATAGAATAGGCACGGAAGAGTCTCAAGAAAATCAAACATGGTGATTTCTAATTGACGCAGCCTTTCCATTTTAACTTCTGCCCATCATCTGGCATTTCTTTCCCAACATGACACGTTAAAAAAAACCTCGCATTGTTGTTGTTAATGAACTGCGGAAACGGCCAAACGCTTCTCCTGTTGAGTTTTTTCTCTCTACATTTTAATAAAGAACAGCTGCGCCCAATAAACAGCTCCATGCGGTGCTGCGCATCGGCGTCGGGACGCCAGCGCATTATTCACATGTCATCAGCGGCTTGGCGCGTCGGCGCTCGGTAATAATATTCCCCTTTTAGCCCGCCTGGCTTGTTTTTGCCAGTCACTCTTATTGAAGCGCAAAGATTTACTAACGGCAACAGCCCCGCCGCCTTGCTAAAAAGCCAAGGCTTGCCAGTCCGCTTACGTCTCCCACTGGCAAAAAAAGAGAGGTCAGGCGAGGACGCTGGCTTGCGCTGTCGGGGCGTCCAATCGCTCCTTTTTTCCCAGCTCGGGACGGGGCCTCCCACGGAACTGAATGGCTCAGGTTGTGTGTGTGTGTGTGTGTGTTTGGGGGGGTTATGTAACAACAGCTGGAGCGCAGCCACCTCGCCAACACGTCTAGCAACATACAAGTCGTAATCGCGAAGGATCCAGACGCTTGCACACATTCGTGTTCAGGCAAGTGTGTGTTGCAGGAGTAACGATACTGTAAGCGTGTGTGTGTGTGTGACCCACATTGTTGGAAGGTATTTGGGTTAGAGGCAGCAGGCTCTGTTCAATGCAGCTTGGAAAATAGACTGTAAGCATGTATGGGTTCAGCTCCAGGGCGCCCCCTAGAGTTTTACACCAAAGAAGCTAAGCTAACATGCTACATTTTACGAGGAAGGCCTGAACACATCTGTGAAAAGGGCAACTCATGACTGAAGTCATTCTTTTCAAAGAGGTTGGTCGTCCGCCTCAAGCAATTGACACTTTTTATGTAAATCGATTAATGCATCATCAGGTTGTCGATGATTTTAGCACGCGGGGTGATAAAAGCGGCGGCGTTGAATGGCGTCTCTTGTACTATAGAGTCGGGGGCAGCCCCTTGTTTCCTCGAGGCTTCAAACGTTGCTGTGTCTTTAAAAATAAAATGTCAGCTTGGCTTTACTTCAAAAAAAAGTCTGTGCGCGTGGTGTATTTTTTTTTTTGAAGTGTGTGTTTCCCTTACAGTGATGTAACAGGATGCAGCGATACACAAGAGTGGGTGATTACTAAGAGCAACATTACATAATTCACAATATATTTGGGGTATATGAAAATAGAGAAATAAATCATCCCAAAAATATATATAAATATTACAGCTGTTTACAAATAATGAAAAAAATATTTTGACATTTTCCAAGCCAGCTTTTTCCACTTCAAGTGTATTTTTGCAAAATGTAGTCACGCTTGGAAGAAGATGGGAATTTTTTTTTGTCACTGGTCAACTAAGCAGCCAGTACTTGCCAGAAATTCCTGCATGTCAGCTTCTTTGCAATTTTTGGGGGGATTTTTTAAATCAATTTTTTAAAATTTTTTCTTACGTTAAATACTACCTGACAAAGTATCTAAGACATCTTTCTTGTACTGAAGGCAACAGAATACTCCCAAAATATTTGTTACATATTATTTTTAAATAATATTAACATTGATAATAATAATAATAATAATAATAATAATAATAATAATAAACGCAATTGGATATTCCACCAAATATCAGGCATTGAGCTAAAAAATAATACTTGGTTGCACCTAATTGTTACATAATTGATGCTAGTCATTCTTACATTGGTCTGATAGTGGCCTAACACATGCGCATTTACTGACTTCTGCCCATGTGACAACTTCACAATCATTAACCCGACTCTGGGGAACGAGCCCAACGGTCAAGAGTTGCAACGCTGTGTGTGTTGTGCATGTAAGGATTTTTTTTTGTTGTTGTTGTCTTGGGCCGACTGGCCGCTCCTGCCTGCTATGTGTTTCCTGTGTCGCAGTTTACAGCTTTTTAGAGCGGGAAAAATGAGCTTATGTAACGGTCATGTGACTTTGCCAGAAATAGTGAAGCGGGGCTACAGCTGCTGCCTCTCCTCCTGCAGCTCGCCTCCTTGGCTTTTGGCAAACGTGCACACACACACATACACACACACGGCCAAATGCGCTTGACGCCAGGACGTACAAAACAGTGCATGAGAAAACTAAAAACTATGTGTGTGTGTTGGGCAGGCGAAATACAAGATTGTGTTTTTTTTTTTTTTGTCAAATCGTCAAGTGGAGCGGCATGGACTACATAAGTGTGTGTGCGTGTATACATGTGTAGGCGTATGGCCCTCCGAGTCTGAAGAAGGAGCGAGGGATGGATGGATGGATGGATAGAAGAGGAAAAAAATGAGCGGCCTGGTTGTAGCTGAGGGCCAGACGTTAGGCGTGTAAGAATCACGGTTTCGCCGGCCAGCTTTGGCTTTCCATGTGACATTCAATAGTACACTGCTTTATTTTGGAAGGTGGCGATGTCCGCTTTTCATATTTGGCACCATGGACGGTATTTCCGAGTGTGTTTGTTTGAAGATGGAGACTAGCACGTTAGGTAGGTCTGCAGGAGTGATTGCAGGTTTTATGGCCGCAATAAAGTCTGGGGGATTTATATCTTGGTGATTTATACGGCAATGGCTACTTCATTGTGACGTCTTATAGAAATTGTGTTTTTTTTCTCAGATCTTGTGTCAAATCATTTTATTGATATGATGACACTTTTATCACCGACTTAGGTCATCATTTTTTGGGTCATATGTGCAGTCACAAGAGTTGAAATTCTGCCCTCTGCTGGTTCAGGCGGGGCGCAGCACTACTTTGCCCCGAATGCTAAATCGTACACGGAATTTCTTCCGATAGGTCAGCACAACTACCTTTGCGCCGGAAGGAACGACTGCATCATCGACAAGATCCGGCGGAAAAACTGCCCGGCGTGCCGCGTACGCAAGTGCCTCCAGGCCGGGATGAACCTCGGAGGTGAGGAGTTGCCAGACTCAATGATATTTGCAAATTTTTGCTTCACTATCAGGACCCGCTGCTCACCCACTTCTACACTTGCCTGTGGCACACCGCAGGGTTCAATGTTGAGCCCCATTATATTTTGTTTGCCAAAAATTTGAGCACAAAAAAGTCTACAGCCATAATAAAATATATGAGACCTGATTGAAAAACTGATCCATGCTCTAATTTTCTCCAGGTTAGATTATTGGAATAAAAAAAAAACCTTTCTCGCCTCATCATTTGAATTTTCTGCCCTAATTACCTACTCGGCCATGACTAACAATGCACTCCTCCCAACAGCTCGTAAATCCAAGAAGTTGGGCAAATTAAAGAGTATCGGCGATGACTCGCAAGCAGTCAAGGAAAGCCAGGCGGCGGCCGGCGTGGACTTCCTGTCGTCGGAGAAGGAGTTGAACGCCACCAAAGCCGCCCTGGTGCCCCGAGGGGCCAGCGTGGTCACACCTTTCCTGCCGCCGTCCATCTGCAGCGTGCTGGAGCTCATCGAGCCCGAAGAAGTGTACTCGGGCTTCGACAACACGCAGCCCGACACCACTGACCACCTGCTGTCCAGCCTCAACTGCCTGGCCGGCAAGCAGATGGTGCGCCTGGTCAAGTGGGCCAAAGTACTTCCAGGTTGGTGCGGCTATTTTCAGGTTGGGTTTTTTTTCATTTAAAATGAATTTAGAGTATACATATACACACTCGAGTAAGTATTTTTATTTTTTCTTAATCATAAGGCATCTTTTGACACTTGTTAAAGTGCCTCAAGCAATCCACTCCATCAGGGCACATCTTGAACCTTCCACTTTCGACTAAACGCGAGTCCAATAAAATGCTAATGAAAAGCCTCTTGTAATGCAATTCCGTATTTTAATGAAGACGATTTTCATCCTCGCTCGCGTTGTCTGACAGGCCTCCCACTTTTCTTTCCTTTCGGGCCCTGGAAACCATTGCGCAAATCGTCCGGAAGATTACCAATGAAATCCTATTTGAGCATTAAATAGAAACGGGGATTTATAAGAGTGAAGGCATTTACATCACTGCTCTGGCCAGATGTTGCCTCTGATGCGTCTCATTAAAGTGCAGTTAGATGAGATAAAGATGTTCCGTGGGGTGATATCAAGCAATTAGCTTGAAAGTCAGAGGCGGATTCAAGCCCGTCGTCTCATACTGGCGGTCAAATCGAAGAAAAACATAAATAAATCAAGATTTGCGTTCATTTCAATGGTTGGAAAAAAAATGCTTTCCAAGTGTTTTGAGTTACAAGTGTGCCGATGGAGCTCTCAAGTTGAGGCACGGGCGTATCGTATTACAGAATGCCAGCGCCGCGTTTGAAAAGGAACAAGGCGACATCCCCGCAGACGCAAATAGTCCCAGCGCCTGGCGGATAAGTCGTTTGTCTGTCCTCACTTGGCTTTTTTTGTGTTGTTATGTGGCGCATGCGGAGCTCCTCGCCAGGCATTGATTGAGAGTTTGGCACCGTTCCCATTCCTGCTTCTATTTCGGGAGGGCCCTCGCGCGGCATCATAACTGGAATCCTCGCCGGGATTTTTATTTATTTTTTCATGTTAGCGAAAGATGCGCTCTGACGTGCGGATTATAAATGAGCAGTGGTGATAACAGAACTGACGCTGTTTTTTTGTTTTTTGCCGATAGGTTTTCGGGGCCTGCCCATCGAGGACCAAATTACGTTGATCCAGTACTCGTGGATGTGTCTGTCCTCTTTTTGTCTCGGTTGGCGCTCCTACAAACACACCAACGGACAGCTGCTCTACTTTGCCCCGGACCTCATCTTCAACGAGTAGGTGATATGGAAGCTAATTTTTGGCTGATACAGGAGGTGTCAAACTCATTTTTGTCATTGTAGTCATAGTTTCCATCGGAGGGACATTAAGATTATCAATGCTTTATATTATTTACAGTATAGGCTACACGATATAAACTGATGAATAACTAGTTTTGAAATCATAGACTCGTAAAAACTGTTCAAATTGTTTAAAAAGATGAATTGTCATACAAGTTGCTAGCAAAAACAAAGTCGATGCAAAATTTGTCTTCACGGGCCACATCAAATGATGTGACGGGCCGTATGTGGCCCCCGGGCCTTAAGTTTGACACCTATGTTTTAGGACAATAATCACAAAGATGAGAATTTCCAAACCCATGATCGTCCTTCCTCGCTAATTTCCAGGGACCGGATGCAACAGTCGGCCATGTACAGCCTTTGTCTGGGCATGAGGCAAGTGAGCCAGGAGTTTGTTCGGCTGCAGCTCACCTACGACGAGTTCCTCTCCATGAAGGTCCTGCTGCTTCTTAGCACAAGTAAGACGGACAGAAAGAGTAAATTCCTTAGCAGTCACCTCTACAGACCGCTAGCAGCCTTCAGTGGCTATTAAACACTGCGAAATAACTCAAAAGCCAACTGGGGATGTGCACTTCATGCATTTTACATGCTGGCGGTGGTGGAACGAGAAGCGGGCGAGATTAAGTGGAGCGGTGGCAAAGTTTGAGAAGTCTGCAGGCTGGCTAGACGTCTTTGAACCACCAAGACCGGTGCCAATCAGTGGAAATATTTATGGAGATGGCGGCATGCGCCGAAAAAGTTAGATGACACAGATTTTTCCAGACCTTCTGATTGGGCAAAATGCATTTTGAGAGAACACCAAGAAGCTACCAAACTCAAGTTTGGATCAAGAAGTAGGATGGATATATTTTGTTAGGTTTATTCTTCCGATCTGAGCCGAGGGGACATTTAAGGACAAAAAGGGAAGCCATCTTGGAAAAACAAAGACAAAAGGAGAGTCAAAGGGGGGTCAGCGGCGGGCCTTCTGTTCCCGTGGCCTTTCTCTCCGGTGCTCGCTGCTTGCCTGGACCTTTGCCACGGCGCACTGCCAAGACCTGCAATTTTCCTCTTTCTCGACTTTTACGTCATTTAGAAAAAGGAAGGCTGCATAAAAGATCCCCAATGCTCAGCACCATTTTGGACGTGACTTTAGTTTTGCCAGGGTACCAAACAGTGTAAGATCAGGATTCAAGTTCGAGCGAGCTTTCGAGTCAGGCTTAGGTGAGTTTCCGAATGATCCTAATCGACTTTGACGTGTCATATTCAAGAATGAAGTGGTCGGGGTAAGGTTTAATTGGTGGGGGAAGTGCTTGTGAGTCATTTTCACAAGCCAGCGCGCCATCTCCTAGGCGACTTTTGCGTCGGTCGAGAGCAAGCTGGCCGAAAGGGAAGCGAGTGTTTACGTAGTAGTTGTCGGAGCTCGTCGGCGTACCATGAGCGCCTCTGGCTTGGAAGCGACCAAAGCGCGAGGGGATAAAAAGGACGAGAGAGGAGCTGCTAATGCTCTCTGACCTTGGGCTTAGGTTGCAAGCCAGCCCGCGGTGTCCGATGACCCTGGTTGGATATCGGCGAGCGCTTTCGCCTCACCTCTGTACAGATATGATACCGCAAATGAGTCAACGCTTGAAATGTTACGGACTCGGAGCATTTTGTAAGGATTCTCGTGATATCTTCAAAGTTTTCCTAGGGGGTCACGACGGAGAGATTTTTAAATAAAGTTTCATGCTTTTTGAATAGGCTGCGTTACCTGCAGCAAACAAAACGTCTGAAAACAATTATGGTGATATGATCTGTTTGGGGGGAGGGGGCGGGGGTATCCTCTGCACTGTTCCGAAATGCCAGGTCATTTTCTATTCAGGGCATATGTAGGTCAGCAGGAAGAGAGAGAGAGAGAGAGCAAAAAAACAACAACAAAAGGTCCAAACACATCTTTTGGGTATTAGCAAATTCTCATCATGTCAGCCATGAAATGAGTCCTGCCCGATTCGCAGTCTCCCTGCACCAATCTGGTTTTGGATCTTCTTGGTGTGCGCCGTGCCTCTAGGTATTTGCTCATTTATGCAGAAAGAGGCGAAAATGATCGTACGAATACGCAAGCGCGAGATATTGACCTCGGACATTTCTCGAAACAGACGCGATGCTAACCGACAGAAAGCGGCCGACGGGCGAGTCGTTCCATCGAGACTGCTTGCTCTTCAAACCGTTGAATTTCAAAAAGTCTTTTTTTTCAAAATACTATTTGCAATTCCATTTAAAACTTAAAAGCATCCCGGTTGTCTGCTCGCTTTTTTCGCAGTTCCCAAAGAGGGTCTGAAGAGCCAGGCGGTGTTTGAGGAGATGCGAGTTAATTACATCAAGGAGCTCCGCCGCTCCGTGGGCAAAGCCACCAACAACTCCGGCCAGACCTGGCAGCGTTTCTTCCAGCTCACCAAGCTACTGGACGCCATGCATGGTGTAAGTATCCCCCCCCCTGCCCTCGCCAGCCGCCGCCTCAAATGGTCCCGCCCCTCCTTTGGCAGCATGCAGGGAGGTGTTAGCTGGCAACTTTGGCCTCCTGATTATCATCTGACTTTTTTTTTTTTGCTTTCTGGAATAGCAGCAGAGCGGATTTGGATCATACTTAGGGGTTGGCTGATGCAGTAGCTCCAAATAGGGATTACTGCATCCCATTCCCCCCCCCCCCCTCGTGGTTATTTCGGCCGACCAGAACCGAAGGGTGATCGATGCCAACTGACAGTTTTCGAGATCACAATGAGCTGTGGTCACTGTAATGCGCCATGCTTGCCAAAATTCACAAACATTAATGAGTGGATGAATGGGGTTCATGCATCATAGATGCGGAAATCCAAAGTGCCCCCTTGTGGTGAGGTAAATCGAACTGGAAATGGGTCAAAGTCCATTCTGCTGCATAAACAAGAGTACAGTTAAAGTCCGTTTTGGGTGTTCTGCATAAAAGCAGAACCATCTGTGCCTAAATGAAATAAAAATGAAGCTATATAAGTAAATATATTTATATTTAATAATATAATAATATATTTAATATATAAATTAAAGAAATTGACTTTATCTGTATGGAAATAAAACGTTTTTCCCCTCCCTTTTGTTTTGTTTTTGCGGCAGCTGGTGGCCAACCTGCTGGACTTCTGCTTCTACACCTTCCGCGAGTCGCAGGCCCTGAAAGTGGCGTTCCCCGACATGCTGGTGGAGATCATCAGCGACCAGATACCAAAGGTGGAGTCGGGCCTCACCCACACCATCTACTTCCACAAGAAGTGACGGGGGGGCAAAAAAACTCAAAAACCCTTTCAAAAACGCTTGACCGAGAACTCGGAGCAACGGCAAGGTGGGGAAGCGCCGCGAGCGAGCGAGCACCCATAGCGCGGCACCGGAACGCGCTGGAGGAAAATAAAGGACCGGAATTGTCGGGTCGGAGTCGGGAATATACCCGCTCTGCCATGCTGCCCCCTCCCTCCCATAACCCTTTTTGCACCCCAAAGACACTATCTTTTCAATGGAGATAAAGCCATACATTTCCTAGGATGTGCTAGTGCTACATTCACACTAACACACGACACAGATGCACTAAAAATCCCCCCCCCCTCTAAAAAAAATCACTCAAATTAAGTGTGGCTTATGCAGTCTTTCACATCCATAAATCAATATACAGTATATACTATGCTAATAAACATTGCTTTGCAGCGCATCTACAGCAGGACAACGGGGCAGGAAAATACAAACAAAAAAAAAAATCACGCTTGACTATACGGCCAAAGGTCTAGTTGAATATATTCCAAGGGCTACAGTACAAGTATAACATATTTACATGCTTCACCATGAGCTCACTCTCCAATTCAATTGGTGTTATCAAATTCTAAAATGATTCATGAATTTTGATGTGTTTGAATATGCAGGAGGGAGAGAAGGGAAAATGTTTTTGGAAAAATATCCAATCACATGACTCGAAGATTTTGAGAAGGCTGTTTTGAATGATTTTGGGCTCATTTTTGCAGTTCAGATGTGTAGTGAAACAATGCAAAGTAAATATGCAAAAGGTAAACGGAGGGTGTAGAATCAAGGCAAGAATTTTGAGTGATTCAGTTTGTAAAAAAAAAAAGAAACAAAACTACAAAATGCCACTAATGAATTGGCCGGCTGGGCGGTAATGGGAGTCGCTCGTTTGTGTTCGATCCAGAGCAGCAGTCCGGTTGCCGTCTGTTTTTACTCACAAGCAAAGCCAGCCGTTTGTGACCCGACTCTTCCCACAATTAATAAAGCATTTTTATAAGAGTTGTCTATTTTATTTTTTTTCCGAATAATCCGCTCATTAAGGTGCTTCATTTGTTACCGATGCCGGGGGAAAGATTTGTATAGTGACCTTAAATGAACAATGCAAGCGCAATCATCCTCCAACTACAATGATGTCCCAATTTTGTGAGTTATCTAGAGCCCCACCAAATTTTTTTTTTGTTAAGTCTTCAAAAGAATTGTAGCAAAAACAACTGTATGCAATTTTGATTTTTTAGAATTATAAGCACATTACTTATTAGTACTAATATTAACACCTTAAATTGAATTTAAACAAATGAATCCATAATTAGTTTCTTTTTTTAATTTGATTCCTCCCGCTTCGGGTTAGAACTCACAAAATTTGGACATTGATGCTTTTCATTGAATAGCGAGAACACACACGCACGCAAAACACACTGTACAGTTGATTTACAAGGAGACTTAATCTGCAGTGCTTAATGTACAGCTACTAACTAGCGAGAGCTATTGTAAAGTTGGGCGGTCATGGTATGATTTTGTACACTTGTGGACTTTACGTATATTTCCCAAAAACCGTGATGCTACTGAGAAGCGTTAACAGCGCAACCCCTCCACGACCCCCCCTCGCCCCCATCCACACCCCAACTACTACTTTCCCAAATTTGACAGTGTGAAAACTGTGAGTGTTGGTTGCTGGATTAGCCATATCCTATTTGCTTCATTTTTTTTGCACAAAGGAGGTATGGTTGAGAAACAGCTAGCGGGCGCTGTCCTCGGGCAATTTCGATATAGCCTATTAAGGAATCGGGATATTCCTTCTTGACGGCGGTCATTTTGAATACAGTGGAACCCCCATCGTGTCGGAATTTCAACCGGCTTTATTGGCCCCGTAAGAAATAAATAAGGAACTAAATAAATTGGTCTTGCTTGTTGCTAGGCAGGATTGATAGGGCAGAATTAGCTATGCCCTATTTCGGAATATTGTGAAATGTGAAACTAATTAAATTTTGAAGTCATCCAATGTGTGGAAACAGGAAGACAGTCAGACTGTTACCTTGTGGCATTGTATGATCATTAGAAACAGTTGCGGTTTTAAAAATGCTAGCAAGATTGGATCGTAGCCTCGCATCACAAAACCAACAAACCTCGAGTGAATTGTAAACAAGCGGACATTAGCTTGCGTGGCTAGGTACTAGGTAAACGTTTGAAATTTGAAACAAATTGAGAATAAAAAGCCAAAGAAAAGGTTCCACTGTATTTAAAAAAAAAAAAAAAGGAAGGTACCATCCCCAAGCTAACCCAAATCCCGCCTATTTGTTTGTCCTTTGTAAGGAACCCACGCTAACGTCTAAATATGGTTGAATGAAAGTATTTTTGAGAGAATTATATTTTGGTGGAAAATAATATTTAAGTACTTTTGTGTAAAAAAACAAACAACAAAAACGCAAAGTTCTTTTTTTTGTAAAATGTTGATAAATAAATGCATGCGTTTTGATGACGAGGGCGAGATGTTTACATTGTATTTAAGAAACAAAAGAAAGAAGGAAAAAAGGGAAACCTGTGCCTTTTTTTAAATCGCACTCAATTTACATTTTAACACTATTGTACATAGGACAAAAATGCTTCTTGTTCTGTTGAGTGTAAAGGATTTTTACGGAATGATGTGTTTAACCCCCACTTTTCTGTGTTGGAAGGAGAAATGAATGTATGATTTGCATTGTGACAGACTTACGACCTGAATGTGAGACAGAAGACATCTAGAATCTTTTTTCCCTCCAATTTTTTGTTACTTTTTTTCTCTCATCAATGTTTGTGTAATTAAAACAACAAATATTTCTTATTTTGTAACAAAATGTGTTAAGTGATGGATAGCATTTTTTGTTTTTTTTTGTTTTTACGAGTTGTTGCTGTTGAGATGATTTCCTAATCCAAGGCGCGATTGGTGACCAGCACCACAATAAAAATCAACAAGTCACCACACCTTGTTGGTCTTGTCTTTATTTAGATATTTATAACATATTTATTGGGTGAGTTAAATTTTCAGTGGACCCCCACATACTCACGATTTGGCACACGCTAATTCACCTATTTACTGATTTTTAAAAATATTTTATTTGTTTAAAACCTAGAAATAAAAACAAATACTTTTTCATAATAAAACTATATGCCTCAGCATTTTTCTGTATGTTTTAAATTGCATTCATCTTCAATTTTAAAAACAAACATTTTTTGAGGGTCAGTCATGTGACATTCATTGACCACTTTTTGCTCGGTCGAATCGACGGGCACGATCCCAAACTCAATTCAGCTTTGGCTGAATTCAAACCAGCTGCAGCGGCGCCACGTCGGCCGACTCGGAAGCCAACAAGACAAAAAGGTAGAACGGGTTCACCGTTGACCTCCCAATCTGCAAAGGCATCAGACTGTTTTGCTTTATTTTTCGATGTATTTTCCCAGCCTCCTCCCCATTGAAATGCGCGAGCCCTCTCCAAATCTCCCCCAGATTTTCAATCGCTTTCACTTGTTGCCGTGCCAGATAAACAGAATCTATTGGATCAGTCCGATTTCACGGCTGCGCCCGCGCACATGGCGGCAGCGTCTTTGGCTCACTTTCCCCGCCACCAATCCACCTCCCTCCATTTTCTCCAGTCTTTCCAATCAAACGTGGATGTTTGTTGAGACTTTTATCAATATTTTGTTTTACTCAAGTAGCTGTCCGGAATGAGAATACCTTTGTCACCATGAATCTGGCACATTGACGTAAACGCCGCTGAGTCATGGAGTGGGGAAAATGGATGGGAGGTGACGATGGTTGCCGAGGAAGGATGAAGGACACTGCATCAAAGCGTGGCTGGATCACCGCCAGGAAGCGTTGAGGAAGGAGAAACCAAGATGTCCGGTTTTAACTTTCCGAGCCCGTGTCCGCTCTCCATCCAAACAAACATTTCAGTCATTGCCGATATTAACGCAACCCTACGACTCTTGACGTGAAAAATAATTTGGTATTTTCATGGACAAGCATAAGTATTAAATAATAAGCGCAAAAATCATTGAGGGGACGAAAGTCGGAATGTATTCATGAGTCAGATAGTGTTGGAGAGGACAAGGAGGAGGAGGCGCAGAGTTGACAGACAGTCTGGCTGGTGTCGCCGTTATGATTCAGCACTATTTCCGAAAGAGAGGGGGGTAGGAGATGAAGGGCCCAGAGGGTGGATGGTGACAGTGATTGAGGGGGAAAAAAATGTCACCCACCTCATTAGCGCTAGCTTACTTTGTTACGTAATGACACAGCACAGCTACAGTACACACAGTGTAAACACACTCAAGTCACCCAAAGCACCAAAGTGCTACTTTACGCTAGGATTTTTTTTTGGAAAAGAAATTATTTTTACACTTTCACACGGCTCACCAGTTTTCTGAAGATGAGCCGTGATTGGTTGATACCGGAGATGACAACCGTGATGTCATTTTCAGTCAACAACAAGTGGCAAAATGGCCGCCGCCTGAGTTTGGGACTTAATTCATATAGTTTTAGTATTAAAATATTATCACCATTTGTACTGTATTAGATGAAGTAACCGGACCGAGAAACAACCATTTTGGTACAAGTCCTTTGAAAAGTTATCAATTTGAAAATTTATTTCACTGCAATAACACTTATTGAACATTGCTTGAGAGTGTGCCCCTATCAAATGTGTATAAAAATGAATCCAGGACCCTTTTACAAACAACCATAACACCACAAATCAGCATTTGAAAATATTGCAACCTCTGGTGGCATAAACTGAAGTGACGTGCTTCCACCATCAAACCTCGTGAAACAACCTCACCAAGACACAAAATGCACTAATTAAAATACTGCATTTTAGGATATTTACCATAAAATTCGTTTTTTTGGTTTTGAAATAAAATCATAATAAATCAAGACATTGTTTAGGAGTGTCTGCTTTAAAAATAAACTAAAAAAAAACACCAACCCCCCCAAAAAAATATTAAGGATAAAAATACTTGGTTCCGATAACAATAAAAAATAATCTCAATAGATAGTTAGGTCCTCATGCTGACAAAAAAAAAAAGTTATCCAGCATTAAAAAGGCACAATTGGCAGAGGGCCGTGATATTCGGATGTTTGCTGAAAGAAAGCCAAAGAGTGCATCGATTGTATAAAACGCGTTTTTTTGTTTTTTTTAAAAGTCCAAAAGCCATGTTTGGAACGTGCATAATATGCAAGCAAAGCCCTGTCCATGATTTATGGCCATACATACCCGTTTACATTCAGGGCTCGACAAGGCACGTCGATGGGAGGGGGGGGGGGCAAGGGTGAGGGGAGGGGGGGGTGTCTCATGGATACCATGTATAAATGGGCGGAAGAAAAACAAATAGGTCCATGGCTTAAGAGGTGAGGCGAAAGCGTAAGATAATAATTCCATCATTGTGTCCATTTTTGGAGGCTACAGCATCTCCACATAGTTCTCAGGAATGAGGCCTCGCTTGCCCTCCAGTTCCCCCTCCAGCCAGCCCGGCTCTCTGGACTGAGTCACTGCAGAAGGAAGTGGTGGTGGTAGGGCGTTTAGGGGTAAGGTGTTCAGGGGGACGGGAGTAAGACAGCAGAGGGGAATCAAGTGAGTGTGAGCAACTGCACTGCTACTTTTTTTTTTTTTGGATCTCACCTGGAACTAATTTCGTAAGGACATTTTGGCTAAAGGCCTCACGTGCAATAAATATGACCACAATCGTTTAAGAAAATTATTTTGAACATTTGATGATCCAGTAAATATGACCAAGGGTGTCAGCGTTGCAATTTCTATTTTAAGAATATTTCTTAAAGCCACTTTAATATGATGCCGGGGATATTATGACACTATTTTTGATATGTGAAGATGTTAGGATGTCAAACTTTAGGAACAATATGGAACCGGCATTTCATTCTTTCAGTTATTTCATTGTGGTCCACAAACATGACAGGTGATTGGCGTTATGGGATTTGTCACAATTAAGACTGGAGCAAGAGTACGACACCCAGATTCTCATTTCCTGTAGGAGTGATTAAGTCTCCGTCGGAAATCCGAACCCCCCCCACCCAGGCCATCCCCTTGCCCTCCCTCTTTGGTCTTATCTCTGTGGTGGACGGAAGATCAGATCAGGAGTTCGTTTTTCCTCCCGATCCAATATGCACTTACCGGCGTTGAAAATTGCGCCGATCTGGAAGGAGAGCTCCGAGTCGTGCTCGGCCTCGCACGGGTACACCGCCTTGGCTTTCCTGCCTGTGACGCTGAAAAATGGAGGCAATCAGTGAGCGGGGCTGCCGTGCGCTTGGCGGATTAGACAGCGCTTCCATTGAGACCTAATACGTGATCATCCTGGCTCTGAATCTAACTTAGGACTTAGTTGACGGGGAGCCTTTACCGAACCTTTGATATTTCATCACTGGCCATGATAGACACGATTTTATGATTTGCAAACTGACAAGTATTTTTATTTTTCATGATGGCAATAAGCATCACTTTGGTTTCATGATTACAATAGTGACTTGGAAATTCACAATTTTTATTTCTTCCTGATCCTTGCTGAAAAACTCACCTATTCCTGTTTTTTGTGCTCCTTCTGAAAGGCCCTAAGATGCCACATGATGCCACCAAAGCCCTGCCTAGTAGGAAAGTAGTACATTGGCGTCAAAGAAGTAAGTTGAAATGATGCATCACGACGACTGAGGAAGAAGATTTGAATGTTGGGCTAAGTTTAGCCTGGGTTGTTCATGGAAATTCTATCATTTCATTTTAATCTTGGTTTTGCGTTTGAGGATTTCCGATTCCTTGTTTTTTTTCCTCTTTAATCTGACGTTGAAGCATTTTCCCGTAAACAACTGCGTCATTTCAATCCTTCGGTGCGCCCATATCACACGCTTTGAGTGGAAATAATTAAAATAGGGAGCCCAGATTTTGGTTTGTGCAAAAACAGAGATAGAGGAAAGCTGTTCATTCCTGGGAAATGATTAAAAAAACAACAACATTTGACTGTTTTGCCTGCCATCGCAAAGTGTTATCTCCGAACCAGCAGCATTGCCAGGTAGGCGCCGAGCGCTTCCAGCGCGCGCGGCGCGATCGATAAATATTTCATATTCTTTTCTTGCAGAGCTGCAACAACAACACGCAATGAAGGAGGATAAGATGTTTGAGGAAAAAAAAGAAAAAAAAAGCAACAGGCTTGCAATCACATTTTCTACATTTGTTGTGTTGTTTCTACATTAACAGCCTGGGCAGAAAAAAGGTTGAAGTATTTAAGTCAAATGGGAAAATGACAAATTAAGGATCATGTTCAGGAGCAAGAGTGGAAGGGGAATTTTTTTTTTTTTTTTTTACCTCTCAAGTGGCTTTTCTTTGTCAGGTGTGCAGCCATGCTGGCATTCTCCTAACCAGGTGGCTGCTGCCATGGACGCTCTGCGGAACAAAACATGACAGTTTAACATCAAAATATATATAAAAAATATATATATATAAAAAAATATATATACACAAAAAAACATACTTTGGCTACAGAGTTTGTCTTTTTGTAAAAAAGTGACATAAGGGATTTCATGAGCCAGCGGTAGTGATGGCAAAGAACAGCAGACGCCCCGTTGTCATGGCGACACGCATGAACCTTCCACTGAGCCTCGCTCGACTTGACTATATGCAAGCGTGTTGCACGTTCAAACAGCATGGAGGCCGCCAGCAATCGGACCGCATGGACTCCATCGATTCGACCAACCGCTTCCTCGGAATCAATGAGCACATGTAAGTCACGTGGTGCTCCACTCCAGTCTCGTTGCTGGGATGAACAAATCCTCGTGTCGTGATTTGTGAAGCTGAGTCGCTCTGACATTTTCCGCCGCGTGCGTCTTGTTCTTAAAAAGCCAACTTTCTCAAAATACATCTGTAACCATAGTTACAATTTGAAAGGCTAATGCTAAGCGTCCCAAATCATATCACGGTTTATCGGTAAACCGCTTCACGGCTAATCCGGGGCATCAGCGGCTACGGCCGTGCTTTACATCACCCGCTGTCAGAAGTGCCGATTTCTTGGGCGTGAACGTCCAGGTCCGGACGGGGGGTCCGGGTGAATGCAGAGGAGAGTGGGAGTGGAAGCCAGACGTCCCTCTGCGTTGCATGCCTGCCCTAGGGCCAGCGCTAATACATCACAAAATGGGCAAATTGCTGCCTAGCTGCCGCTCCCATAGAGACGCTAATCAAGGGAATTAGAGAGAATGGCCAGGGAGGGGAGGGGGGGGGGGGGGGGATGTTGGAGGTCACGAGGATGAGAGAGATACTGCAAACCTTTCCTCAACTTGTCCATACCCAGCGGTGGATGCTCTGTTGGGACCCCGCTTGAGGGTGATTTATAGCTCCGCAGCGGCGCTGGCCCACTGCGGGGCTCAGCTGCATCACATCGCCACGGGGGTGGGGGACGGAGCGCCGGCGCGCAGCAAATCCACTCATTAACCCGGACCTCGGCGCAACCGCTGTTTGCCCTCGTCGCGGTCGAGAGGATCGGATGAGGGGAAAGTCACCGACGTTTATCTACGACGATTAAAAGCATTGAAATAAATCGACGCTTAGGCGATTACAAACTAGCGGACACGTCCTAGAAAGGCGTTCGATGCGGACGAGGTAAAATGGATTCATCCGGGAAAAAAAAAAAAATTGCGCTCACAATTACGGCTAAGCCAAAGCGAGGGAAATCGCTCATTCCCGTCGCTGTGGTGGCAAAAAATAGCAATGTTTTTTTTTTTTCCCTTCCCCAGGAGCTCATCTGTTGTTTTCCTCCATCAGCGAGAGAGCTAAGCCTTTTCGGTAAACATGATTAAATGATGTAAATGGGGACTTTGCAATTTGGGCCTTGTGGGGAATATTTACAAGTATAGACAGATATCACTTAGACGATATGGAGAGAATTGACATTTTAAAAATATTTAATACTACTTTAACTCTTTGAGAACCGGAATACTGAGCACTTTTTGGATCTTCTGCTAACAACCCAGGCTAAAATTGGCTCCTCCCTTATATAAAAAATATTTTCGTCTCTCAAATGAGACATGGTCGTTACAGGACTGTCTCCAGCGTCGATGTCTGTGGTAGGTTTGAATATCAACTGAGATTTTGGATCTGGGTCGCGCTACGGTCCCGCAGTTGTCAGATTAGCGGCAGTCGAGAATTTATCGGCAGACAAGAACCGCCGCTTCTCGTTAAGACGACGGGAAACCTGCCCCGCAGCAGCCGCGGCTTTTTCATCCCGGCACGCAGCTCCAAGTAACAGGATGAGGAGGGCGATCGAGTGTCATTCCGCTAACGGGGAAAAAAAAAAAAAAAAAAGGCTAGCGATGGGATTTCTGGTAGAAAGGGGGTAAAGCCGAGAAGTTGAGCTCGTCGTGCCAAGCGCGATGCGTTTGGGCGTGCGGGGAATATAAGTTGCGAGCCACCGTGTTGTGATTCGCACTAGTTTGCCCGCCAGCGGGATGTGGAAGGACGAGTGGTGTTGGAGTAGAAGAGGAAGAAGAGTAACGATGCCACTGTGAAACGCTGCTAGCAAAACTGTGAAGCTAAAGCTGATTATTAGTGTGGAAAACCCGCGCAATGTTACACTTTGAACCCGGACACTTCAAGTATCTCGGATCGCATAACGTATTAGAATTAAGAGATGGGAGATATAAAAGCTCAGTTGAACATTTGATGGAGAATATTTTCATGATTTTGGAGGGTTTAATTAAAAAAAATAATAATTAAAATTGCTATTGCTAAGATCGTGATCTTGCCGAGGATATTAATCCTTTTCAATTTGAAAAAAAAAGATTGGTGGAGTGCTGACAATGAAACTCATTGAATGCAGAGTACCAAAATAAAAAAAAATCTGATTTTTTTTCCACTCGAATGACAACTGAGGGTGAATAATCGAGGAATACTCTATCATGTCATAAAAAAAAAAAAGTTAATGTATGCGACTGAGTCAGACTGCCTTTGCAAAGTCCCCTTTGTGACATTCATGAGGGCAACGGAACAGATTCCACTTCTTTTTGGGATCGGGCCGAAGCTGGAGCTCCGGGGTGCCCGCCATCTCAATTTATGAGCGAACAAAGTCGGGATGACACCCAGTGACATATGGCGGAAGTCTTCATGAAGGGACGGGGGCCGGGCGGCGACGAGGGGGTAAACAAGATGAATATCTGGCCGACGTCAATACGATTTACACGGCCAAAGCGCGGCCACCTGTCGGCCGAGCAAATAAGCCAGAAGATTTATGATCTCGTCCCGGCTTGCTTGCGGCCTTCTACGTATGAAAATGTTTTGCGGACTATAATTCCAGACTTGATTCACAATTGAAATGAAAGTCCTTTTTTGGCATCCATAGTGTCTACTATGCAAAATGAGAGAGAGAGAGGGGGGGGGCATGTATCGCATAATAACTTGAGGAAGGACTCGCGGAAGGGTCGGAATGAAAGAGGAAGCGGCATAATCTTCCCCTCTGTCAGCCGCTGATGGGAGTCGGCGAAGGGCGAGCGAGGGAAAGATTTCAAGGTGAATTCATAGACATGACACAGCAGCACAAGAAGGATGTGAAGCGTGAAGCCACAATTCATCCGCCGCATCGACATTCAGGACGACATTCACGGGCCCGTGCTGCTACTGTGTGTGTGGGTGTGTGTGTGTGACTCACCTGGAGTTGCTGGTGCCCGAGGAGAGGCCGACGCTGAGAGGCAAACGCTCGCTCCTCTCCGGCGTGGCCGCCTCGGAAGCCGAAGCGGACGAGGACTGCGACGACACCGACTCGTTGCTGCCCATTGACGTTTCGTCCGTGGCGAGGTTGGACGACTCGCAGGCTGGTGATGACACGGATTGGTTAAAAATGTCTTAACAGTCTCGCGTATCAAAGCTGATTAATTAGCAGTGACATCACAAGTGTACATTACAATCAAAGAGATTTTTTTTATTTTTAAAGTCGGTGATATCGGACACATGTAGCGTCGCACTCTTTTTTTTTTTTTTTTATCCGCCTTAAATTTCCCTCAACCAGCCAACGAACGGATGAGACAACCTAGACTAAATCCATTATCGGCGGCTGCTTAAAAAGCTTAAAAGGGGATTACCACGGCCAGCCTAGATATTAAAATTTGCCAATGCGAAGATTTAAACTGGTCCGGTCCCTTTTCATGATTGCACAGAAAGCAAGAACCCTCAAAACGAGATAGTGTGGGGAGGAGGGGGTACCATACATAAAAATGTTTTCATTAACTAGAGACGAGAGAGCCTCTACAGTTTGGTCATTAATGCGGTTTTAAAAATAGCCACCTGTCAGCAAAACGTGGCGGCGAACATCTCCCGCAGTATTCCGGAAGGTTGTGGTGTCAATAATGGATGGGATCAAGTCCGTGTGTCCACACTGCGGCGAATCCAAGAGCAACTAGCAAATTCGAACCTAGTTTTTGTTCGATTTTAATTAAAATGAATATGCCATTGGCGTGACGCAATGAATCGACGTGATGTCATCCAGATGAGCCGCTCGACCATCCGCGGACGGAAAGATGGGCGGCATCTCTTACCAGTCGGTATGTCCATGACTTGGGGGTTGTAGACGGCCAGCGGACGGCTTTGTCGATTCATCTTTTTGGACTGCCTCGTGGGGGCGGAGACGGTCGGGGCGGCGGCTGAGAGAAGGCACGACTCGGGAGCATCTGTAAAGATCTGAAAACACGATGCGAAGATGAGCTGAAAACAACTGGCCGGCATGCGTCTACCTGTTGTGTTCACACTTCCTCAAAATTTTTTTTTTTTTTTCTTCAAACTTTTGCCAACATCGTGGGCTTGGTTTTTGAATAATGCATGAAACTTCAGGAATAAGCAGGGAGGTGCATATCTAGAGCGAAGCACAATTTGATGATGTCGAGAGACACCATCTCCTCCCCCAACCCAAAAACGTAACGAAAGTACGTCTTACGGGGAAACTAGCCTCGGTCTGTGATAGAATAAAACAAACTTTGTCCCGAGCAGTGTTTACATACAGACTTCACAAGCGGAGTTTAAAGAGAATAGGTGTGCTGAGGAGAACGGAAGAGCACTGAGAGAGGATCACAGAGATGAGGAGGATGATGGTGGTGGTGGTGCGAGGAAGGGGGGGGGAGGGAGTCGAGGCGAGAGAAAGTGGCAGAGAAAACGCGAGTGTGAACAAGCGAGGCAGACGCACGGGAGGATGGCATGAGAGAGAAAGTTTGTTGGAGCAAGGCAGACAAGGAGAGAGAGCGAGAAAGTGAGAAATCTGATATGGCTGAGACTTTGGGCTGCCTCTCTGTGGGCAGATGGAGGTGAATGTAAAACGCGGCTGCTCTGCTATCGGAAGGGGATTGACAGTCTCCAGTTGGACTCTGGCTGGGTGGAAAGTTTCTGTCTGGCAGTCGCTACGTCAGTCCAAAAATGTTGCCGCGCTCGGGCTTCCAAAAAAGGCCCTCACCGGAGTAGGCAGTGTTATTGATTGTGGATCGTTAAGACTTTTGTCAATTAATGTCAAATATTGTCAATTAATGTCAAATACACAAGATGGATGGATTTCAGCACAATAATTTCAACTAGCCAAATAAATAAATAGATAAAAAAAAAAGAAGAGTAAGAATAAATAAATAGACAAAAGAAATCAATAAATAAAAAGACAAACTAAATAAACAAATAAATAAAAATAAATAAAATTGAATACATCATGAAACTGTTTTCAACACGCTTACGAGTTTGGTCCCTTTGAGAGTTGCTACCTTTTCTTGGTGCTCGATGAGGATCTCCACCACGATATTTTGGAACTTGAGGTCCATGATGGCGGCCACCGTGTCCTCTTGCGGCCTCATCAGCGTTGGGCCGAAGACCACGCCCAGGTTGGCCACAGTCATCAAATTCTGCTTGCTGTGGGCAGCCACACTGTAGAAACACGTCCGAAAATGTCAAGACACGGAAAAAAGTCAATCGGACAATTTCGTAACAGGTGGCCATTAATTTTTAATATCGCTTTTACAAAGGATATAGTAAAGACGTGAAATAGTTTTATGTAAAATTGGAGCATTTTCGAGTGAGGAGGTGGAAAACTGAAGGAAGAGCTCCGTTTTGAAGACTTTATTTTTTTTTAAAAGACAGGTGAAGGGATTTCACAGTGAAATTCTGCTGCAGTGCGGTGCGGCGCATCTGCAGGGGAAAACTGCTTCTTAAATAGCTCCCGATGATTCCTTTGAAGACAAAAACGCCGGTGACAACTCGCATTTATAACATCTCTGAAACCATTTCAGATAGGAGTGTGAAATTCTGGCTCTGCTTCCTTTCCCCTGCAGGACATGCACACGCGCCAACTTCAGGAAAGAGAGAAAAAAAAAATAGATATATTCAGACTCTCTCCAGTCTGGAGAATTTCACGGCGGATAATCCAAATTCAATTTCAATAGCGCTGACTTTTTTTTTTTTTTTTTCTTCTTCCCTCTCCAACAAGAGCCCGATCTCGCAGTGGGATTCTATGAAATAAGAACCGGCAGACTTTCGCCGCCGCGGGGAGGAGTGGGATTATTTACTTATCCTCAATTTGCTCATATTAAGTTTATAAAAAGCTTGCAGAGGTAAAACCTTGTAATGTTGGCTAACGTTATTTCTTGCTGATCTAATCTCGCTGATAAAAAGTGACGTGCAACTGTTGATCACCCGCTGTTGTGCAAGTCAGGAGCGGGGATGTCCGAGTATGGGGAATTGATATTATTTAACAAATATATTCATAAATAATTATCAAAATGGGCATTTTTTTAAATTACTAGTATAGAAAAGATTTGCCTGTTTGTGATGATGTCACAGCTATTTTGCATACGCACTGCCTCCATTAATTAAAATGCTTTTGGCATTAAAGGGGAAGTCAAGTCAAACCTTTTTTGACGATATGTTCTTTGCACTACCGTGTTTTTTGGACTATAAGGCATTTTTCTAAAGAATAGGTATATTTTTTTAGAAAGGTCTTTATATAAGGCGCATCATAGCACAAAGCAGTAGAGTCAAATTTACAAATATTATTGCTTACTGATCTTCCAAAATATTTCTTACAACTTCTGCCTAATAGTCAGTTCCTTCAACAGATGCCTCCCCCTCCCATTTGCAGTTGAGCAAATTGACAACCCCTTGGCGGTTATTTGTTAAAATACACGAAAAGGCGAAAGAAACGCGCTAACACAAGCGAGGCTGCTGGCGGCATCGGTGGCGAGGAAAGAGATGGAGTGACAGCAGGGAAGGGGGAGTGAAGACTGAAGAGTGGGAGTGAGGGAGAAGGAGAAGAAGAAGAAGCATGTGGAGTGAGAATGAGGAGACGGACAGGCGGGCGGGACCGAGCCAGTTCCGAGCTGGGGAGGCTGCAGATTGCATGAACTATGACCACTGTGGGGACGGCCATCACTCACTTGGCCAGATGCTTCATAAACAGCCCGAGGACTTGTCGATTCTTCTCCGGTAGCTTATGGACAAGGCAGTGGACGGCCTGGATGCGAGACTCTGGACTGCCGCCCTCTGTAACACACACAAAAAAAAAAAAAAAAAATCGAATAAGCAAGTGGCAGAAGGCCAAGAGCAGAGATTGCAATCATCCTATCAATTCCACTTATGGGCCCGAAGCGGCTAATAGGACACATTACGAAAAATAAAAAGTTAGCAGATCTTTAAGGACGCAATCATCGGAGAGCAATAAACTACCAGGACGGAGGGGGGGTGCGGTTAAGGGCAAGGGGATGATGCTTTTCCATTTACGAGGTGTAATGGTAATATACAGCCTGCTGGAATTTGGCAGTGGAGAAAAAATGGGGAGGGGGAGGCCTGGCAGAGGAGACAGATTTACATTAAAAAAAAAAGAATGGCTTAAATATCTCCTCACACATGGGCATCTGAGCGCCCACGCCGGGTAGCATTACTATGGGAACGTCGATGTAGGGAGGGAAAAAAGGATGGCGTCATCTGTCAAAGAAATAAATACAAATCAGCTCTAATCCACTTTTCAACCCTGCTTCTCCTCTCATTGCGAGCGCCTGATAAAAATGTCAAACCTCATCCAATTATAAGCGCTGGTTTTCAATCAGATTTAATTAAAAACAACATCATGAGGATGGTTACCATTCAAGGTCAGAGGGAACATTTGGAGGTAAATGAAACAGCAGGCTAAAAAAACAAATAAAAGTGAGATTAAATGTGAAGTCACACACAGGCAGGCACGAGTGTTCCACAGTTGAGTGGCTCATGAATGCCACTCTACATTGACGCGCAACTCTCACAAGTGTCAATAAAAAAAAAAAAAAGAACTCTGAAAGGAAAGTGAGTGAGAAAAAGTTAAGAAAAGCTCAGATGAGTCAGTGGAGGTGTTGGAAGCACTTTTGAGGAACACTGCGAAGGACTTAAAGTTAACCAATCCAGTTTCAGGTGAAGTGCGAGTACTCTTTAGGAATGGCGGCTATTTTATGCAACAAATCCCAACTTTTATACTAAAAATAATAAAATTTCATATAAAAATATACAAAATAATTTCAGATTTTTAAAAAAACATATTTCAAGTGAGAATTCACTTTTTAAATTCACAATTTTAAAATTAGAAGCGCAGTGTGTTTGCTTCAAGCTGTCTGTCATGCCCAGTTTACTGTAAAACTGACACATATGAGAAATGAGAATTCAAAATGATATATTTGATGGGGAATATTTTAACCAAACCAAATCATTTTATTGAATGAAAGTTTTCTCAAATGCTAGCATAACATGCGAAACACGATCGGTAGCGGTGTTGGTGGGACTTACTCGCCGGGCTGATGAATTCTTTGTAAAGTCCGTAGGTCATCAGTGGCTCGGGAAGGCTCCTGCACGGGCAGAAGGAGAGTCGAAATAAGTGAGGGAGGGGGGAGAGGAGGGGGGGACAGAAATAGCAGCCCTAACTGTTTTATGGGGTGTGTGCACAGTCATGATTAATGCGGGCCGGGCCGGGGGAATTAGATGGCGCACGTGTTGAGATAACCAAGTTCATCTGAAGGTACTTTCACTGGCGAGTTGGACGCCATCCAGCTGCACTTTAAGACTTGGAGGAAACTGAGGACATTGGTCTTATCCCAGCAAGCCGGACACAAAGTAGACAAGTCAAGCGCAAGACTTCCAAGTAATCGACTTTAGAAAAGAAATGAACTGGAGAGGTCTTTTAAAAAAAATTTGGCAAATATATTACACGCGTTTCGATTCACGGTATTACATAATGGAGGATTTAAGCTGAATAACCAAACACAAAGCCAAGATTCCGAAGTAACAATTGTATTGCGTTGACCTGAGCACAAAAAGAGTCAACAGTGGAGATTTTCTGCTGACAACTGAAAAGGGCTAAAAAAATAATAACCGACAAGATTTCACAAGTTTTCACTCAAAGGTTTACGACATACTTTGACTACAGAACACATTTCCATTTCCAACAAGAAAAAAAATGGCATTCAAATTGAACATGAACTATGGTAGAGGTCAGTGTACGCTCATAATAATAATAATAATAAAAAAAAACTTGCCTGAGGTACAACTTGAGCGCGCTGGTTATGGTTTTCACGTCCCACTCCTCGGAGGTGCACAGGTCCACGTCGTTGCTCTTCTCATCTAGAACAAATTTAGCAACATGAAATTGTGCAGAAAATAAAAATACTCACTATAGTATATAGTATAAATTTTTAAAAAATATTTTTATATTATAATATTTTTATATTTTTTTTAATGAGAGCATGAACTTAAAATAGACAAAATATATATATTTTTTAAAAAAAGGAGGACTGTGTTTAGGGAAAGGATTTGAATCAGTACTAAGAACAAATTGGGACTTTTTCGTAGCGAGGCGAAAATAAATATATAGAGTGAAAATTGTAACGAGACGCACCAGGCGATAAAAGCGCTGCGTCTGGGAGGCCTTTCGGTCCCGGCGGATGTGAAAGGAAGTTAGCACTTCTGCACTCATTACAAGATTAATTAATCCCTCACTACTTCAGAGGCTGTGCCGGGACTCTGGAGACTTGTCGGGCTGGGAATGGGAAGTCGCACAAGCGTGCCGCGTCATACGGCAGACGCGGGGAACGTTCCTCATCTATTTTTGCCCGACACCGTTTCCTGGATGCTTTATCCCGCTTATTTCTTCTTTGCCTCAGGGGCAAGTCTTTGCTGGGCAGACCCAGACACCTTTCGATACAGATTTGATTAGTTTGGACAAATGTTGGTCATTTAACCAAGTTTGGGGCGGGGTGTTTTTTTTCTGTGAAAACTATTCTCATTTTTCTTAATTTTAAAAAATGCCACACATTAGCGTTTAAAGCTAGTAGGAAAGTAGTAATTTATATCTGCTGATCTGGCAAGCGAGCATCATTCTCTTTCTAAGGGCACATTTCTTGTATTGAATCTGGGTAGAGTATCAGCTAATGGGAGAGCGTGAGCGTGCAGCTTTGGGGAAGACGAGACAGGCCGGGCCGCTCCCACTGCCTGGGTTTGTTGTCATGCTCAATGCAGCGCTGGAAAAGTGAGTCTCGCGTCTGCCAGAGCAGGCGAGGAAGGAGGCAAATGAAGGCTGAGGAAGGATATGGAAGGCCAAAGACGAACGAATGTGTGCGTGTCTGCACTCTGAGTGACAGCCAAACTCTAACCTTGGCCTATTTTGAAGAAACCATGTCACACACCGCTTTAGGACACCTGGGAACTGTTATGAATTGTGTAACACACACACACACAAAAAAAAATCTTACCAATCATTAACGAGAGGAGCTTCTGAACCTTGGAGCTGACTCCCACGACTCTGTACAAGCCTTGGTCGTTTATACCTGTGCAATAATCGTAAAATGTTGCTTGAGTGGCATTGCAGAGGCTTTAGTGGCACGAGAACGAGCAGAAAACATCAAATAAGTGTAAGACAAGTTGTCAATTGCAAGGAAATACATTAATGGGACCCAAAAGTGGCTCACGCCTGTCCCCTGGTGGACAAATACGCACACTGCAATAAAGCAGTTCCTCCACCTTGGTTTTGTTCTCTCTCTCGGTTTAGTAGCATCAGGCTTAATGGTGAATAAAGTTGTAAAATTTTTTGCATGATTATGCTCACCTCGTGTCTCGATGGCGCTGATGGAGTTCTTCACAAAAGTTAGACCCACATCATCCAGCTGAGCGTCGACTGCAAGAGAACAATGTATATTTCATTAAATAAAAAAAAATTGGACCCACTACTTTTTGGCTCATAAAAAATAAATACATAATCCCAACACTTACTGCCTCTTTCTTTAGAATACGTTCTCCCAAGATATCGTCCAATCTGTTATGAGACGTATTTTGTTATTGTGGCATAGCGACGAGGCCACAGGTGAGCGCAGCTAGGGATGATGACAAAGTGCAAAGCTGTTTGACTCACCAGGTCCTTCCCACCCATGGCCAGCATCCAGAATTTGTGGTCACCCTCCGAGAGAGCCTGCACTGTGAGGGCTGTGCCGGGCCTGATGAAGACAGCGCATTTCATCAAATAGAGGCTCATGAAAAAGGCGAGCCGCCATTTCGAAGATAACCAAACTCACCGATCGGTAATGTCGAGCTCCAGGCAGAACCTCCTGTCCAGCACATCTGTCGTTTTGCGGAGGCAGGACTTGAGCGTGACCGACTCCGTCTCGCCCTGGAGGTGAAAACGAGACTATTGCTGATAGGTTCTGAAAGTTTAACATGTCCGGTTTGTACAAATGCGGACTCACGCTCCTTCCGCCGGATCGGTGGTCAAAAGTCACCATATGTAGGATCTTCTGCTCTTTGACAAACGTGCAGTAGCGTTTTACCCAACTGGACCCGAAAGGTGGGGGTCCTGAAAAAGCGACAGACGATGATGCTGATACTGCAAGTGGATTGGAAATATTTGCATATTGAAGTGAAATTACGTTTTTCCTGGACGTAAAGGTAACCCTCGCAGCTGATGGGGCTCGTCTGTCGGTAATCTTGAGGCGCCTCTCGGATCCTTTTCATGAGGTCGTTGACCTCCGAACGCGTGCCCTCGAATCGAGTCCTTGTCTGGGAGAGGAAAAGTGTGACATTTGCGATTAGAAGAAAAAAAAAATGGCTCCAATTCTAAAAATCTAATTTCAGGTTGAGTTCATATTGAAAATGTTTTTTTTTTTTTTAATGTTTACATTTTGAATGTTGATCTGTAGCGCGCGTTTGTAATGGTCGAAGTCCTTGGCAAGCTCGAAACCTTGGTGATAAAAAGTGAAGACCGTCTGAAAGAAGGCCAGCATCTGCAAAAAAGAGGAGGACACCTACATGAGTTTTGGAATTTTCATTTTTCTTCCATTTGATTTCTTTTAATGTTGAGTTTAGGTAGATCTTTTGTTTGCCAAGTTGACAAAATGTAAAGTGGATTCAAATGGATCTTAAAAGTGCCGTCTATATCTGTTAGTGAATGAGTTTAGTTTTTTTTTTGCTCCTAAACATTGGCATTATACACCTAAAATTTACATAGCAGTATTTCTATGCGTGGCTGGGCACTCACCGGCTCGACGCACTCAAATTTCTTCCTCTCCTGAATCTCCTGCAACTTGGACACGTAGTCCAGCGACTCCTCCTGGAAGTGCTGCCTCATGGTTTCCACCTGGACGTCTGCCTGCAGGGAACACACACGTGGCGAAGATCACGTGATCAAAACGCTGCCTGGAATATGTTGCGGCGGGCGTTACGACTTAACGCGTCCTCCTTGTTGTCGCTCGATCAAAAAGGTCGAAATTTGAGCTGAAATAACCGCAAAGAACGAGCTGGAAGGAGCTGAGGGGAACGCTTGAAGGGAACAGACGATGATCCAAGGAGAATCTGAATCATTCGGTCTGACTCAGGGCGATAAACTCAACCAGTGTCATTAGTGGACAAAAATATGAGCAAAGAAAAACCGAAGGACTCTCCTCTCTGGGTAACAATTGTGTATGCTCCTGCAACTGAAGGAAATCCCAACAAGATAATCACCATAATTATATGTTATGATCCTAACAGCAGAAGACTATCATCAGCTGTAAAATTCCGTTTACACGTCAATGAATCAACAATAATAAAAAGCTTTCGGGAGGATTTCCTCATTTTCTGGGCTTTGCTTCAATCGGAAAAAAAAAAAAAAAGGGATACGACATGTCAAAACGACTTTTTAATTGTCTTGAAACAAAAAACAGCCAGCCCAGCCATCAAGTTTGCAATCAAACAACCGAGGAAATCTTTTGTTAGCTGCCGAATTGCGTCAAACTTGAATGTTGCCCCGCTGTGACATAACCTGGAGCTCATTTGCATAGAAGAACGCCAAAGCTTTAATTCATTTTTATCTTCTGTGCAGACTTGTACCCGTTTGCCACAAAGTTTAGACAACGTCAACAGTTTCAAGTGTCTTCTCTTATCACCTTACATGGACACACGGGACGACAAAAACAAGCTAGCGAGAGGTGGCCGGGGGTCTCCGTTCAGATGGCGCTATGGATCGCGGCGGCCGCGGTTGACCTCGGTGTTACGGTCACACAGAGTGCACGCTTCCTCTGCCAAGCAGCCAGGAAAAAAATTGTCGCTGGGAGGTGCGTCACCGGGAGCCTCGAGTGGTCCGGCGGGGCTTGGCGGCGGAACACCGCAACCCAAACAAGAAAAAAAAAAACGCTCGGACACTAAACGACTACAGAGGCTGTTAGATTTATCATTAAAATATAGAATATTTACATTCTCTAAAGCATGAAAAATAAAAATAAGCTTTTACAATTTAGTTAGAATTAACTAATTCTATTTGTTTTTGGGGATGGGGTTATTTTTCCCACCTTAGAATTCTGCATAGCAACAGGTGACCATGTAAAATAATTACTGTGTGATTTAAAACAAATCAAAATCACACCTTTTATTCTCTAGATTTGGTCCAACTTAATTGATTTATTTACCTCTCCTTTGTTTTATGAATATCATTAGTTGCCACCACAATATTTTGGGAACATGCTTTGAATGTGCTTTTCCAAATACCTCTTGTAGCTGGGGCTCCTTTTTCTTGGCAGACATGTTGAGAAGCTTCTCCAGCGAGCTGTAGTATTTCTCCGTCTCTTTCTCATACTTTTTCCTCTCCGCCTGCACCGAGAAGAGCCGTGTAAATGTCAGCGGAAGGCGAAACAAAGCAAAAAAAAAAGAGGCAATTAGTCGTCATAACGTACCCTGACTGTGCCGAGTTGCTCTTTCCTGAACTTTTCCAGGGGTTTCATGAGGGTTTCTGTGATGTTTCTCATCTAGACAAGGAGGCCCAGACAAAAATACAAAACTCAAGAACGTCTTTAATAACATGTTATTGTTCATTGAATGACCACAATCAGCTCATAAAATTCTTTTAATTGGTTGTTACCCGAGCCCATGTTATTTTCCGTCCGCAAATTGTGGTTTTCAATTTAGTTGTCAATTTTATTAGACAAAATTATAGCTGCTCAAAATTAAAAAAAAAAAAAGTTAAGTATCTCATGGTGTTTTATTTTTTATTTTAGTGGAGCACTCTATTTTTATTTCTATTTTAGTTTTATTTTCTGCTGAAAAAATGTGTTTTTCAATTCAGTTATCAAATTTATTACAGGCAAAATTATAGATGCGCCAATATTAAAAAAAATAGTATCTCATGGTGTTTATTTTATTTTAGTGTAGCACTGGCACCCTATAACCAATGAAGGCTTTTATGAATTACGCTACATTAGGTGTGTGTGGGGGGTCAACCAGCATGACCTTTGGAGATCCAACCAATCAACATATTTTCCCCAATTCCCGCAGGGGTGCTCGAGCAACGGCGGCCACAAGTCGGCTGTCATCTCCGAGTCACGAGCTTCTGTCTGTCTTCTAATTACGATGAGGATGACCTCATAGCGAGCAGGATCGTGTTTAAAAGAGCCGCTCCCATCAAGGTGCAGCGACCCTTAGACAGGCAGGCAGGACTCGCCACACTATCAGCATTCATGTCCCCAACCCAGCAGCCCCCTCCCCATTTTTCTGCTGCTGGAGAAAATGAAATTTGCCTCCCGGGAACTCTTGCAGGACGAGTACCAAATATGGACATTAATACGCGGCGGCAAGCGGTTGCAGGTATTTCCCAGACTTTTTCAAGCAGGCTCAAACGGGTCGCGCTCACCATCAGCTCTCTTTGGTCTTCCAGGTTCCTGAGGAACGAGGAGAACTCCTGCAGTGACTCATCTGGAAAACATGAGTTTAATGATTTCTGATAACGATGCAAAAAAAAGGAAAAGAAGGGGGGGAAGAAAGTCCATAAAAGCAGATATTTTGTGAGGAGGCCAGTTTTTCAAGATATGAGGCATCATTTGGACTTTTGTTTTTCCCGTTCTGACACGGGAGAAGCATTCAAAACATTTGGGCCGTCATTAAATCGGCGTGCTTAGCTGTCGAGTCACTCAAGCGAGATTCGATTTAAACTCGACGTGAAATGAGTTTTTATTTTGAGTGCGGCACTTACCGATGCAGCGCTCGTCGTCCGTCTTGGCGTCGCCGATGTACTCGAACTGAAACTCTCCCAGGCACTGGGCGAACTTTCGCTGGGCCATCCCCAACTCTGAAAAATATATCAGAAAACGTATGAGCATATTATTGTTTTTTCGGTGGTGAAATTAAAATTGGAATCATTGCCATGACATCATTCTCCACAACGTGTGCCAGACGACTTCAGAGTAAACTATCTTACGGTTCTGATGACATCATCGCTTTTCTCCCTGCCTTGGGTATATTGAACAGAAAACGCCACGTCATTTCTCTCGAGTGGCACAACATAAATCAGCCGCCTGGGCTTTTGCGGTCTATGCAAACATCCTGTTTGTCTTGCAGGCCTCGGGCACCCCGCTGCAAGTCAAAACTCGCGTCAAGTGGTGGGCTCACGCTCCCAAAAAAAAAAAAAAATCATTCTGCAAATAGCATTCACATGCAAGGAGGGCAAAGCTAGCCTATTTCCAGAGATTCCCCTGACTTGGCATGTATACCACGCCAGTGCTCGCCCCCTCCCCCTTGGGAAGCATCCGAAGAGGGTATTTTAAGACTGGAGCTGCACAGTGTAAGGAAACGTTGGCGTGTCTCCGATGAAAACAATCCAACGGCAACATACAAAGTGTCTTTCTGTCCGAGTATCAAACAAAACGTTGCGGTCACTTTTCAAGTCTTAAGGTTCTTTGGATAATTTGCAAACACATGCTGTGGATTAGCATTCAAGTCTGGCCTTAAGGAACACGTGAGCACAAAGGAGAGGGGGTGGGGGGGGTCAACGCCGCCAATGAACAACTTTTGGAATCATCTTCAGATCTAAGTAGAAGAAACACATGCGGTTGACATAACTGCGAGTCGGAGGAAATGGAACGAGACATACAAGAAAATTGTGGTGCAATCATGACTAGCGAGGTTTCCGCACTGTGACACGGTGGCAATGCTTTAAAGAAAAAAAAAAAAAGAGAATCCATATTACACAAAAAAACAATAAGAACACAGCACAAAATATATTTTAGAAAAAACATTTTTGGGTTCACTTTAAAACATTTTTGGTCGATAGAATTTTTTATGCTAGGATAATCGTCAACGTTAGCGCTTACGGGTATTGTTTATAAGGCTTTAAACCCAAAGTGACAAAACGGTAGATGCACTTTGTGCCGTGTTTAACTACTCTGGAATTCATTGGCTTGAAGTTCACGTCAAAAAAAAGAAGAAATGATTTCATTACGTTGGGAAGTGATCGGTAGCAGCTATCACTCAACGGTAACCACGACAGGTCAGCAAAATGTTTTGGCAGCGTAAGATACCGTGGCGTATACAGATCAGTGAGATTGACTTTGAACGGACTGATTGTTCATCTGGAAACCAAATGTGAAGTGCACACCGTGCTGGAATCCAGAGCAGGGTGTGCAAGTCCATAAAAGGTGACTCTTGTCATGGAGCTCGCCACACTCTTATTTTGCACTACTTGGAATGACTGCAGTTTGGTTGCCAATGGTAACCGTCAAGTGAAATCTGCCATCTTGCACCCCAACTAGTTTGATTTTTCAACTCCTGTAAAATGTTGCACAACTGCCCGTGTTTTTATTAGCACCTTGTCAAACATTACATACGACAAGGTGGAGTTCCTAAGAAAGTATGAACACAAAAAACATGTTAAACTCATCATCTGTCTCATGGGAGGACAACTTGTTCTTTTTTTTTTTTTTTTAATGGTCCAGCTTGACTTTGTCTTATTCAACCTCTTGCAACCAGTTTGGAGACTTCATCAGCTCGCACCGATACCACAAATGTGTTTTCACAACATTGCAAGGAACCCTGACACGCCTGAACAAAGCGGAAACTCAACTTGAAGCAAGGTGACAATGCAAAGTCAACGTGTCACTTTACCGCCATTTTGGAACGGAAAGCTAGCAAAGCGCAAAACTCACAACGGGAAACATCCACTGTTAATTTAATGACCTGACTGCTGACCTCAGAAAGCGTTACCAAACCAAATTCGATTCGAGTATCCAAATACTTTGTTCTCTGTTTTTTGACGTAATGTAAAGGCTAAAGCTAATTGGCGTTAGCCATGCCAGTTAGCAAATTAAGCTGAAGCTAATTGGTGTTAGCCATGCTAGTTAACAAATCTAGCGAGTCCTTAGAAATTATTTAATCAATTGTAGATAAGATGTTCCAAAGACTAATATTGGAGATTGAAAGAAGACGGGCGGCATCTTTGCAAGTGCGATGGACGCGATGACGCAAAGCTCACTCGTGCGTGTCGAGTAGCGCGAAGGGCGGATGGTTCAGGCGGGCCGTTATGAGGACAAGCTGTGCGGACTTCATTACATCAAACCCAAGGAATGAACACGAGATGCCGGCATTAATCAACAACAGGCGCCATTTGGAGAAGCAAACGTGATTTTGTGTCCTTGATACAAAAAAAAAAAAAAAAATGTCAAGTTTGCCCAGAAGCTGTCTTTCGACCAACAAGACAGAATTGTTTTTTTTTTCTTTCTTTTTGGAGCAAGCCTGGGAAGCGTCAAACTTGGCTGGTTTCTCCGCCGCAAGTAAGAGACCTCGGCTTCTCCGGCTCAAGGCGATGAGTCATGAGTCGACTCCACCTTGCCGTCATCTGATGTTACAAGCAAGCTTTTCTTTTCTACCACCGGGCTGAAAACATGGAAACAAACAGGCCCCGGTGGTGTCACGTAAACACGTGTGTGCCCCTATTCAGAGAAAGAGGTGTGGATGGAATTTTTTTCCGTTTTTTCCAAATCCATTCTGTGCCTTCCATACAGGAGACTCAAATGAAAACCATTGGTTTCCTTCATTCATCTTCAGTTCGTTTCAAAGTTTCAGTGCTGAAGATGTCCTCCCGTGTATCTGCTCGACACGGCCTGTTTATTTTGCTTGCTGGGCTCCCATCGGTCGCAGCTCGCCCTCGCCGGACGTTCAAAGAGCAGCATGCTTTTCCACAGCCCCTTCCTGTTTCACGCTCCTCTATCTGTTCCAGTCCATTCCACTCCCCCCCCACTCCGGCGTTTGCCCTCACCGCAGCCTTGCTAAGAGGTCACGACCCCGCCGTTGTCCCCTTGCCTACCGAGGACGCATTACTTCATCTGACACTTCCTGGTTGTCCAAACAAGTCTGGAGAGTGAGGTCATGTTGGAAGGCAACAATGACCATGCGGCCGGTGGCAGATGTGAATCTCTTTTTTCGGTGGCTCGCCCCCAAAGTACAATTCTTTAGTCTTGTTGTTTTCTCCAGTACGAGACGAAAACCTCAAACGTGGAGCTAATGCGAGTTTAATGAAAGGCTGTGATGTGGCTTTTTGGCAGAAGTCGTAATGTGATTATAGCGAGCGGCGGAGCGGGCCAAAACATACGGAGGCCGGCTAGTCTTAAAACCCAGACCCTTGCGAAGCTTTCCTAGGGGAGACCGGCAAGTGGCGCGAGGAAGTCCGGCTGTGGAAATGACGTTGGGATTTTCAACTCCCAGGTAATTCCAGAAACGCGTTTCCTAAGGACAACAGTTAGAGACGGGACACGGTTCCTGAGGAGGAAAGCCCGAGGAACAGAAGCCCATCTGCTTGTTGCTCTTCTTGTGGACACTTCCATGTCACCGCTCTTTTGGCCTCCGGCAGCCCCGCTTCAAGTTTCCTCTCCGAACCCAAGGACTTTCCGTAGCGGGACATCCTCCCAGCTGTGGGAGTGGAAGGGAGTTGCTAGGAGAGAGATGTCACATAACGGCAACAACGCATCGTTCCGAGGTCAAAACGTGAGCATCTTTTTTTTTTTTTTTTAACTGCAATACAAGCAAGAGAGGATGTCCAAAAGATGTGAGGCTTATTGTAGACCAGTGGTGTCAAACTTAAGGCACGGGGGCCAGATCTGACCCATTGCATCATTTTTTTTGCGGCCCGCAAAAGCAAATTTACGTCGACTTTATGTTTCTTCCAAGTTTTAACAACACAGAGAATTGGGAAATGGCAAGATTTTTAAAATAAATAACCCTTAGCATAAAAAGTTGAGTCTACTGCCAACCAATGCCCAAAAGTGATGGCTCACTAAAAGACACAAAAAAAAAAAAGCATGTGACTATTTTGATTCTTACCAAGATTGTGTGATAAAGATATCAAAAGAACCCTTGTCAGCTTCTTTTTTTTTTTATGGGTTTATAAATGTTGCTGGGTCTAATTTGCCTTTATATGGACATTCCAGGACATTCTGGGCTTCTTCTGGCAGTGGCATTTTAATCTTCCTTAAAAGTTGGATTATTCTTTTATTAGTGTTTCGGTTTGGCTTCAGTCTGGCTGGATAGGGGCTCAGGAAAGAATCTCCAGAGCCGGTGCTCTCGAGAACACCGTGGTCCTTTTTTTGGATCATTTTGTTACTTTGTTAAATTTTGGTAAGAATTTCAGAGCAGACGGGGCATGACAAATGCATTTTATGCTGTCTCAAGAGTTTACACCTCCTGCATTGAAAGCCAATTAAACAAATGTGCATGCCCAGCCTTTTCACAGTAGAGATCCTGGACACTTTCCAGACATGTCCTGCAAGACTTCCACCTTCCCCTTTACACATAGGTATTACATCACCTGTAAGGCTCCAAAAACTACCTAGGTAGGCACAAAATTGACAGTTTGACTTTGTCACCAGATTCCTAGTTAATTGTTTTTCATGCAAAACACAGAAAAAAAATGCATATTAGCCAAACAAATTGCACAGGTATGAAAGGGGGTGGTGGTTCTGCAAGTCAAAACCAAGCAACACCACCAACAAACAGTTCATTAAATCGACTCAGCAAGGAGTCCAGCTGATCCCAAAGGAGTAAACTCACGTTTGGTGGCGTTGATGAGGTTCTTTCCATCTTTGTATAGCTCTTTAATGAACCTGTTGGTTTTGTCCAGCTCCGCTTCGTGAGCCTTAATCTTCTCCCTGAAACTGGGGCTGTCCAGATAGCATTCGCTGAATTCCAGCGGGTGAAGTCCCATGTCTCCGTATGGTTCTCAACTTTTGGAAGTAAAGGGGGAAAAAAGTCACTTCTGGGATAAAAACCTAAGCTTTTGAGGTCAAATCGCCGGCGGGCAGCATAACGAGTTAGCCTAGAAGCGGCTAACGAGGGTTAGCATGGTTCACTACTTGTATGACGCGCGCGAGTCTTGCTCTTCAGTTGTCAAATTTTCAGGGCAAAGAGGAGCTAGCAAAAGCGAGGTGCTGGGTTGTTAAGAAACGAGGTGAATACGGTAGAATAAGGTCCACACCAGGGCGGTTGTCAGAAAGTTGTCGCGTACATGTTTGCTTTGCCCTCAATAGACGCACCCCACCTAGCAAAGTGACAGATTGAGAAACTCTGCTGACATCTGCGTGCGTGTAGGGGAGAAGGAGGCGGGAGAATTTCGCCCAAAGAGTTCTCAACAAGTTAAAATAGTAACCGATTACCACTTCCGCTTTTGCACGGCAAATCAAAAAAATACTAGTTCAAAATATTAAGACATGACAAGACTTAAAAAATTACGAAAGAAAGTCAGTCCTAATGTTATCAATGTTGAAGCTTCTGACCTAACTCGCTTATTTAAATAGCCTTGTTGTCTCACGAGCTTGCTAATGCGACATCGTGATAAAATTTTGGGGAAGCCTCTTGATCTGGTCGAACACCTTTGGAGCATCCAAATTTGCCCTAATTTATCCTGGATTGTTTGTTTGTTTATGGAATAAACAATAAAAACTTTCGTTGTTTGTGGAGTTTTGTATGATTTAATCGTATCAACTACAGCTCAAACGCAAGAAAATCATACTTTTTATTCGTTATTATAATTATAATAATTAATATTATTATTGATATACTTTTCAATATTCCTCGTCATTTAGTTGAGAAAATGGGTTTTGACTAAAACTAGAATTTGTTTTATATGTCGCTCACCAGATTACATAATTTTGCCATTTCTGGACAAGAAATAAAAAAAAATAGATTTTTAAAAGAGGGTATTTAAGGTCTTAATGCACTCCAATAGAGTAAATTAAAGTCATTGAACATATTGAATTAAAATCCACACAATAGTTTAAAAAAATTAAAAAAAAACATGTTGATGCGGAACAAAATTCACCAGTGTGTTTCAAACCCGAGCTGTTTTATCGTAGGACCCGAAGAGCTCAATAATGCATTTAGCTCCGATTTACGTAGCCAGTTTATTATTATTTCGGTAAAAGCTTACGTAGTGATGCTTTCGTTCCGCTTGTCCTAAACCGACTGCGCGATGCCCTCTTGGAGAAGAAGAATCTTCCGGAGGCTTATTATTAAAGACATTTTGACATGAAGTGTATCTGAAACGTCACCTAAAACGTCATTTGAATGGTTTATTTTTTTTCAAACGACAACAACAAGTACGTCGTTCCACAGATCATCTTGCTGTGATCTAACCTTTCACGGTATGTCAGCAATAGTGACGCGTGGCGAGATTTTTTTTAAATTAATTAATGGGCATGACGAATAAATCACATCATTTGTCATCAAAACATTACTTGTTCTTTACAGCATCTCAATTTTGCAGTTTGTCCATGCCAGAGTTTGCCCTCTTAGTGATTGTCCTTGCACTCAGAAAAATTACAAAATAATGATATTTTAAACAAAACAGCAGCATTGCAGTGTGTTCTAATTTATTGTCTGCCCGATTTTAATATTGCAAGAATAATTATTTAGAGGAATACTACATAACTGAATACTAAGACAAAAATGTTACCTAATAAAGGGAAAAAAGAAACAATTCCAAGAATTAAGTTGAAATGTCGTGGACGTATTCTCACAATTTTACAAAACTAACAGCAAAAAACTATATTGTTAAAAAAAAGACTTTTCCATTCTGAGAATGTAAGTGATGTTTACAAGATCAACAGCAAAATAGTTCATATCAAAGTATTCCAAGAATAAAATGGGGAAATTATGAGAAAAAATATAAATTTACAAAATTATTGTTCATTTTATTAACAAGATAGCAATATTAGGAATGCTAGATGCAACATTTTTCAGAAAATCAAAACTATCATTTCAATTTGTTTACAGGGGATGCCTAATGCCAGCGCAAGGCCAAAGCACGGTGGCAGGAGGACCCGAAGACGGCGCCGAGAGGACCCGGCAAGGAATCAACTGGTGTCCAGCTCGCTGGAAAGCGCCCAGCAGTGCCTCTTCAGCCAAGACTATGGGCCCGCATTTGTGCACTACCTCTTGGTCCTCAACCTGGCACCAGAGTTCAAGGACTTTGCCAAGGTAATGTCTCTGAGCGCTCTGCTAAAAAAAATAGATTTTTTTATTTTTTCTCTCTTGGTTTTCTTGCAGGAGTCTTTTCGCTTCACACTCTTTAAGTGGGCCGAGGAGCTGGACTCGGCAGGCCGCATTCAGGACCTGTTCGGCTGCTACGAGCAAGCGCTGGCGCTCTTCCCTGCAGATGAGGTCATTCTAAACAGCATGGGCGAGCACCTCTTCAGGTATGCTCTCCATTTAAATGTCCATGCAACGTAACAGCTTAACACTTAACAAAATAAACTATTGACTGAAATCTAGCATGATGTGAAATTGTGGTTTTAAATGCTTCATGCCACTCCCAGTCAAAGTTATGTGTTTTCATTATTTATTAATTTTTTTCCAGAATGGGCTTCCGAGATGAAGCGGCGGGCCATTTCTTCAAAGCCCTGAAGCTGAAGCCGGATTTCTCAGAGGCCAGGGAAAACTTCTACCGTGTGGCCAACTGGCTGGTGGAGCGTTGGCACTTCCTGATGCTCAACGACCACGGGCGCAACCGCAAGTACCAGCAGGCCATCCAGAAGGCGGTGCGTGGCGGTTGCAACACCGTGCTGGACATAGGTACCGGCACGGGGATCCTCGGGTGAGAAATGGACGCCGTTATCTGCTTTGTGCGGCGGCGTCTTTCCTCATCGCTGACGTCCCTTCATTGTTAGCATGTGCGCTAAAAAGGCTGGGGCCGCCGAGGTTTACGCTTGCGAGCTTTCCAAGACCATGTACGAGCTGGCTTGCGAGGTGGTGGCCGCCAACGGGATGGACGGAGGCATCCGCATCCTCCACATGAAGTCCTTGGAAATGGAAGTGCCAAAGGACATCCCGCATAGGTACACGCAGGGGCGTTTACGCCAGGCCATCTCACGGGGGCGGCCATTTTGTCGCTTACTTTCGCTGCGCATCACCAGCTAACAGGAGAATTTGTATCTCAGTATAGGAAAACTAACAAAATAAATACAAAAATAATTTTCTTTGTTGACCTGCCAGGGTGTCGCTGGTGGTGACGGAGACGGTAGACGCCGGCTTGTTTGGAGAAGGCATCATCGAGAGCCTCATCCATGCCTGGCGCCACCTGCTGCTGCCTCCGCAGGTAACAACAAAAACAGTCACGGAAGGACAGTAATGGCTGCCACATTGCAATGTAGTATAGAGTCACATGTTTTTATTTTTTTGCATAGAGGGGTGAGTCTGCATCCCGAGATCCTTCTGCGACTGGGCGGGTCATCCCCGCCAGTGCTACTGTATTCGCCATGGCTGTGGAGTGCCTGGAGATCCGGCGACATAATAAGTATGTTGGTTTTACGGCTTTAAACACAGAGACTTTCTCTATATGGACAAAAATGGCTGCAAATGCTGATAAATACAACCATTTTTATTTGTTTTCATTCAGGCTTTGCGTGTCCGACGTCGGCGGTCTTTCATTGGCGGCAGCTGAGCATCTGCGCAGTCCGGTGAGCTGCAGCACCGAACCGGACGACTCCATGGAGCCGTACACCACCGAACGACTCAGCAGGCTGCCCGGAGGCTACTCGGCCCTCACCGAGCCGCTCACCGTGCTCCACATCGACTTCAACCACGTGCAGGCGAGCTGAGATTTAAACACTAAATTCACTCATTGGTTTAACAGGTGACGATGCTTAATAAGTCCCCGTGTGCTCTTTTGTTTTCTCCCCCCGTCTCTCCCGGAGCCGAGGATCTAACGACTCCACCGGTTAATAATCAAAACCGTAATTAATTCTCTGGCGTTGGTCTCCTGGAAGCAAAACATTTTGCATCATCGGCGGCCTGAAGGGATTGCCTCATTCATTAGCTCCTACCCGACTTTATTATTAACAAGTTTATCATGCAAGCAGGCAAGCGCAGACGCCATGTTGCTGGGCAATTGGACTGCAGACAAGCCAAGCTAATTTATTCAGATCCTTGTCACGCACATAAATTCGAGAGGGGATATAGAAAGAATAAATTAGAGTGAAGTTGTTTTTTTGGATGGTAAAACTTTAGGTTGGAAGACTAAACCGAAACGTAGCTTCATCAGTGCAATTTACGAAATACTTTGAATTGAATTAGATTTTATGAAATTATATTTTAGTCATAAAGAAGAATATTGTCTGCTTTCGGCAGGAGCTGGAGGGTTTGAGCTCCAGGCCGGTGCAGCGGGTGCGCCTGCCGGTGGTACGGGACGGCGAGTTGGATGCGCTGGCTGTGTGGTTCCAGTTGCACCTGGATGAAGAAAACAGCTTGTCAACAGGACCCCATGAGGACACCTGCTGGGAGCAGGCCATCTACCCCGAACACACAAGCAAGGGTAAGACGAAAATTTATTCAGTGCACGGCGTCTAATTATAAGATAAGCGGGGGAAGAACTCCAAGGGGCAGAGGATCGCGCCAAGGGGTGTCTCACATCAGTTCGATCGATATCAGCGCTAATAAATTGCTGGTTTTCTATCCGCCAAGCATTTCCACATGTAATCACTAGAGGGCGCCGTTTCATCACTTAGACCACAACAATGCGGTAACCACGCTAATCGAGTCAGACGCGCAGCTCGTCATCCTCCAGACGGCGGCTGACTCGACTGTCGTTGCTGCTGTCACGGGAATCCGTCAACATCCACGTCCGTCAGCTCCATCCGCTTCTTTCCGTCCGTTGTTATCTGTGCTCCGTGATCAGCTTTGACACTCTTTAGCGATCATGAAATATGCATTTTGCTTTTCATTTGACATGAAGATGTGAACAGATGTTACTCCTGAACGAGTCTCCCGCCCCCCTGTGCCTTTGACTCTCATCGCTCTCCTTCCGCTCCCATTTCATTTACAATTCTTTCATCACCTCAGTCAACACTTGAGCTTGATTTCAAACTTTTTTTTATTATACTTTTTAACTGTAACATTGTAACCCTGGTCAACAATTGAGTTTTTCCCCCGTCAGGTTTTGTCCTAAAAAGCGGCGACGAACTAATCGTAGAAGTGTCCTGCCTGGACGCCTACCTGAGGCTTTGCAGCGTGGCTGTCCTACGAGGCGGTCAGGAAATATCTCTGAGCATGTTTCCGGACCCTCGCGACGCCGGCGACTTTGCCCCCAATTCAGAAGCGGAACTGTGCAGTGCCCTGGCGTCACTCCAAACACGGCAAAACCAAGACGTCTGCATGCTGGAGTGCTCGGAAATGGCGCTCTTGAACAATTCCGACTACCATCGGAGCTTTGCCGCCGCCTTGTCCAAACTCATCAGCCGCTTGAAGGCCCAATCTCAAAACCTGGAGGCCGCCGCTGATGTCTTGAAGGTATGGAATTTGATTTGGTGAATTTCCAGGTTGAGTAATATTTGTGTCCAAATGTGTAGGAACCCTGCCCCGAGGACCCTCTGTACGTTTTGGACGTGTCGGAGGGCTTCTCTATGCTGTCCCTCATCGCTGCCAGCCACGGCGGAGTGAAGGCCTACAGCTCGGTGGAGAAGCGCAAGCAGCAGGACGTGCTGGAACGCCTGGCGCGCGCCAATCACGTTCCCGAGGGGAGTTTAGAGTTCTGGCTAAACCACGGCGAGGACGAGCAGGGGGCTCTGCAGAGGCCCTCGCGTGAGAAACTTTGGAGCGCCATCTTCTTGGATTGCGTGGAGACGTGTGGACTCGTCAGGCAGAAGCTGATGGAGAAGGCGTCTTTGGCCAGGTGAGGCAAAACGAAAAGTCAGACTCAGGTGTGCAAATTTTTGGTTGACTTTCCATATTTGTATTCCCAAAGATGTCTGCTGGAGCACGGCGGTCGCGTCTTCCCGCACAAAATGGTGGTGCTCGGTGTGTTGGTGGAATCAGACACGCTGCTGCTGGAGAGCGCCGTCCAGGGCCGTGAAGCCACGCTGGGCTTCAACATCGCGCCGTTCATCAATCAATTCACTGTGAGTAGCCAGAAAATCCAAATCTGTACAAGCCAATCAATCAATAATGTGTTGCGTTTCAGGTGCCGGTCCACGTGTTCCTGGATTTCTCCACGTTGGCGTGTCGACACCTCAGTGAACCGACAGAGCTCTTTGTTCTGGACCTCATGGATGCTAACGCTAACTATGAGGACAGAGAAATCCAGGTGGGTTCTGAACAAGGTTCTGGAAAGTGTTGTGTAAACAAAAGATAATATAGTACCCGCTTAGCTAGCAGCTAGCACGAGAAGCTACGTTATTACTCAACATAGAAACCACGACTCAAACATTTTTAGAAATTAATAAAAAGAAAAAACCAAACAAAAATAAAGACATAGAATAAAGTCCAGATAAATAAGAGCCAATTCAAAGTTTTTTTATTTACAGAAACTTGACAATGTGACTGCTCTCCCCAGGTCCAGATAACGTCATCGGGCAGAATCACTGCAGTGCCCTTCTGGTACGACATCCACCTGGATGAAGAAACTCGAGTCAGCACACTGGCTCCAAACTCTCACTGGAAGCAGGCTGCCGTGGTCATGCAGCGCCCCCTATTGGTGGTGGCCGGGGAGAGGGTCAGGCTCACCGTCAGGCTCCGCAACAGCAGCATCTCTATAGAGGTGCGAAAAGACGAGTGATGTTCCAACAGTGTGGCCATGACCGATGTTAACTGGTAGGTTGACTGTTTTTGAATTGTGCCGTTTGGCCTTTTAATGTCACGTCCTTGTTTAAAACCAGCAACGAAAATCTACATTTTAATAATAAATATAAAAGGGAAAATATCAACATTACTGTCTTATTAGAAACAAACCACAATTAGTGCTTTATTGTTGGTTTTATTGAAAAAAAAAATAAAGCTGTGGAAGGCATTAGAATTAATGGCCACACTAAAAAGGCAAGAATGTTTTAGACTTACGTGTATTTTTTCAAGCAGTTAGAATCTTATGAGAACAACTTTTTTGTCAAAATATTTGTCTTTCACCCCCCCCAGGATTGTAGTTTTTAATTTAAAAAAAAAAAAAAAAGTTGCTTTTTCCAGTAAATGTAATTTTAGTATATTTCTTAAAGAGAAAAAAAACTGATATCATATATGAACAGCCCTATTTTTTTAAATTATGTTTTAATCATTATAGTTCATTGTCAAGTCCTATTTACTCATTTTTTTGCCTTGCCTACTCCAAGAAAATATATTTAAAAAAAAAAAAGATTTCTCATAATATTCCGTCTTCATTTTTGTAGTGTCATTATTAGAGTGCCTTCTCAGGTTGGCCCTTCAACATTCTTACATAACGTGACAAACATAACAACCAATAATTTGACACCACCCCTGCAAATGAGGCTAACCGGCTAAGGCGCTATTGCTTGAGAATGTGACTAGAAAGTCTCTTCATGACAGTCCACTGTGCGATCCAACATAAGATGAAGTGTCATTTCCTCACAGAACATTCTTAAAGCTGTCAAGTTATTGATTGCCGCAATTAGCAATGTCATTGGGTCCCGCCCGTTCATTAGCGATTACTCTTCTAAGTGATGACGATCAGATCCGCTTGGGCTGGCTCTTTAGCTCCGCCGTCATCATCATCACTCGCGTCACTTCTGACTTCCTGTCCTTGGCTGAGGCCGGCGGGGGCCGACACGGAGTGGGGTGTCTGCCCCATGCCCTGGTAATGCCCCCCGGGCGACGGCGGATCGGATGCCACCTCGCCGATGGCGTCCTGGGAAGCCGAGGTCGAGAGGAGGCCAGAGCGCTCGCCGGAGCTCTGCGCCTCGCCGAAGTACGGCTTCCGGGGGCGACCCATTACTGTTCGGCCTGTCAAATAATAATAACAATCAGAAATACACAAGCAAACTGACTGTCATGTTAATTGACTTTATAACAACAATGACTAACTGACCGACGTTGCGGACTTGTTCCGAGATGTCGGCCCTGACGTCGGAGACGTCCCACATGGCCATGAAGGAGTCAAAGCAGGAGCCCTCCTCGGCCTCCTGGATGTAAGGCTTGTACGTGAAGCTTACGTGATGAGCTATGGCCGCCAGGAACATCTCCACACAGATCACAAAGTCCTGAGAGAGGAAAAAACGTTAGTCGCGGGAACAAACAATCTAAACCGCTTTAACCAACAACAATGGAGAAAAAGTATCTTGATATGTTCACCTGGAGCCCGGTGGCTACGGCCTCCACGGTTTGCCAGTCCCACGTGCGTTTCTCTGAGATGATGCCCACCTTCACCAGCAAGGCGATGAGCACAGCTTGCCTGCAAAATGTTAGTTAAAAAAAATACTGTTGCGACAACACCCTGAATAAAAATAATGTTGATTAAGCTGAAAAACTCTTGAAAGTCTTCACCAAAATGAGACGAACACCACCATTTTAACACACAGGAACTTGCCCACCGGCTTGATGGGACTCAGCTCCTCTCGTAGGGCTCTGTAGAACAGCACCAGGCAGTACATGGCAAACTGGATAGACACAAGATTGACATCATCTAAAAATGACTCATGATATAACATATAGGAATGATTCAAACAAAAAAAAAAAATCAAAAGTACCAGCTGTGACATGTTGTTGACAATAACCAGGTAGGTCCAAGCGTTAGTGGAGCTGAAGTTGCCTTCGTCGTACACTTTGCATAGTTGACAGATGCTACCGAGGATAAAAAGAAGCTTTAAAACCAATAAATAATATATTCAAAAATTAATAGACGCATCGCTTACAGTGCAATAACTGTCGTGACAGGTCGAACCACCGTGTACTGCAAAACTCCCAGCTTGCATCTTAATAGCAAAACTCTTTGGAGGAAAGAAAACACATCTGTAAGTTGAAATGTTAGCCGCTAAGCTAAAGTCAACTCACTCTCCCATGGGCCAGGGTGGGCAGCAGCAGAGGGGCGGGAGATGCTTCTGCTGCTCTTGGACCTCCAGCATCATGACCAAGCTGGGGTACTGATTCTCCAGGTAGTTGAGCAGGAAGGTCATGAAGTTGTAGATCACGTAGGCCTCATAGCACTCGCGACACGTGTCCACATAAATAGCGATGTGGGGATATTTCAGGGCAATCCACTGTAGAGGTTTTAGAAAATAATATGACGTTATCTTTTAGACTGCTACTTAAATAGTACTTTAATAACTTACACTGTCCAAGCTGTAGATTGGCACCATCCACAGTATTCTAGAAACAAATCAGGGAAGAGTTAAAAAGTATTTCAAGGACAATGTTAAACTGCTTCTTTACCTGATGATAGGTTTTTGAAGCTCAGGTTGAGTGTAATGAACCAGATGCTGCAGAATGCCCCATAATGATATGGGGATGGTCATGAAGACAAATATCCCGGCTATGAACCACGCCTTGTTATGAGTGCCAACCTACAGGAATGCAAATATGAATAAAAATAATAATTACCTCTCCAAAAAGCTCAATACTGTACCAATATGGTACCCAAATAATATTAACATCCATAGCAATAATATTCAAAACAATCAGAAAAGGTGACATAATATGATAGCTTGCTCAACTAAAAATGAAAATATTATACATATAATTCAATGAACTGTATAAAATGTCATTAATGGTTTTTCACAATACCTGACCAATATGGTTTTAAACCCCTTTAAAATACACCATATATAATAAAAACTTGATGTTTCATGACAATTACAAATAATTAACATTACAATGACATATAGCAATAGTTTTTTTCAAATGAACCAATCAGTATATTTGTTTTACACATGTAAAATGCCCCATAATGCATCGCTCAGGTAATGAAGGACTCACCTCCGACTTCTGAAGTTCCCAAATGCACAGCGGCAGGACCACAAGAAGCAATAAAATATACAACAAAACCACCAGGGGACGAATCCATCTTCTCCAATTCCCGCAAGAACAAGGCATTGTGACATAAAGACAAGTTACCAAAAAGCTTCCTTGTGCCCAGGTGAGTAAAAGTCGTTGTTTTTGTTACGAAGACATGTTAATTGTCAGCTCATGTGATTTTAATTTACCCCAGCCGAGTGGCTAGGCTAGTGTTAGCTCGCCAGTAGTTTTGCCATGTAAACAAATGACGTGCGTGCCCGTATTATAATAGCCTCTTGATCTTTAGCACATTGTGAAACGCTATTCTTAAAACAATCCAAATTTAGCTCATTTAAATAATCTTAACTCTGTTGCTTTTCTTTGGTGGCAAGCCTCAAAGTTTACTTGTTTCCTCCTGTTGGCTACTTTTCCGCTTCCGGGTTTAGCCTCTTTAAAAGCTAAGGTGTGATTGGTTGCATTTTTTCGGTAGGCCAATCGGTGAAGAGAATTTTATAGGAGGATTTGTATCGTTTGTGATGCATGCTCGCCACTAGATGGCGACATTCATTAACATTTGCTGATCAGTACAGGGAGTTTGCTTTTGGCTTTGGAAATTAACATCTTGGAGATAAAAAAATAAATAAATCTCATGTTCCTGTCTACTTAATAACTACCAGATTTATTCTGAACCTTTTGATGACCAAATTGATCATAATGCAAGCATCTGTTTTCCAAGGAGGAGAATAAATCTTAAAATGCTTTTGTAGTCATAATTTAATTAAAATAGTGTTTGGGTTAAATGTTGACACCCTTTACTTGCCATACCGGGTAAAAAAAAAAAAATCCTATATGATCATAAATTTCATTAAAACTAAAGTAACACCACTGATAATCCCGAATTTCCCACCCCCAAATGTTTGTCTATTAGGAATTGTACGACTTTCAAGGTTCTTACAGCATGTTTGTCTTCACGAGAGTCAGAACTTTTTCTCCCCGTCGCACCCGCCCACTCGGTTGTTTCCAGACAGATTGTTCATGAATGTTTGACTTTCTCCTTTTGGCTTTTTATGAATAAGACATTGTCTTTGCCACGAGTCACTCGAGCGAATGGATGCCTCCGAGGGACGCTCGGGCAGGGGAAAGCCACCGGGGTTAGGGTGGATAAACATATGTCGCGTTTAATCACAGCCGAAAGGTGTTTTAGCTTAAAGGATGTGGCGTCCAGCCAGATTTTTTTTCTTTTCATGCAAAGTGTGTCTCGCAGGAGCGCTGAGAATTATCCTAGAGATGTTCGATACCATTATTTTTCCGATCTGTAGGAGAATTTCATTTAACAAAAACATTGTGCACAGTATAGCGGCGACGATTGTCTTTCTCTTCTATCGAGTTAGTTGGGTTAGGGTTAGGGTTAGGGTAAATGGATTTTCCCAAGGTTGCATTTCCCTTTTTCTTTCTGACCATAAAGATAATGTTTACGAAGAAAACATTCCCGCCACGTCGTGCTGAGAAAGGACAAAATCTTCAAATCTCCCCATTGATCCTGCTTTTGGCAACACATGTGACAATTGAGTTACGAGTCTCAAATTCCCACATCCTCCTCGAACGGAGATCAGGAAGCCTTAGGGCCTCGCCGGTCACAGCAGGTCATGGTGTGCTCGCAATCACTCCCAGACGTCTTTTTCTCACAGATTCCAAACGGGGAAACAAGAGCCCTCCTTGTGACTCCCCCCGAGGAACCTATATTAGCACAGGCTGGGGAAATAAACTCGCGTTTCAGGACCTGCCTTTATTGAGAGAAAAAGTGATGCTAACGATGTTAGCAATGGCAGCGTCTGTACATATTTGGACGGTCCTTCTGTAAACTTTGAAAAACACTTCAACTTAAGATACACATGTAAAACACTCTTACAAAAATATAGACAGTGCTCGCAAAAAAATGTTTTAGAAAATCATTTTCACAGGAGAACTGAATTTGACCTTAGCTAAAAAGTGCAAACAAGAACCAAACATTGAACAGTTGGACGGGTGCGTTTAGATCTTTCAAGACACTAAAGTTAAATTATAGTGTATATTTACTCTTAAAACAAGGCAGAATACTTCTTTGGTAGCGAATGGTGATGGAGGAATACATCCCAAAAAGTAGACATTAGCTTTCTGTATGTCACAGCTAGCTAGCTGCGACCTTAGCATAATAGCTCGTTAGCGGGTGTTTCGGGTTATTTGTTTTTGTTTTTTAAAGATTTCTTTTCATTTATATTACATTGTGGCAATAATTTGTTCGTTGGACCGAGCTCAACTAGTTGTTTTTAGTTGAGGCTAAACTAGATTACCACGATGTTAACTGTATCCTCACCGAATAAGTACAACCTTGTAACTTCAAGTAAACAAATCGATAATGTGCTCATTCATGAATAAGTAAGCCCTTATTAAAAAACAAAATAGATAATAAAAATGATTACGACTTTCACTGTTCATCTGCCTTTGTCGTTGATTAATATTTACTAATACTGCCACTGTACATCTGCCTTTGTCATTGATTAATATTTACTAATAATGCCACTTTATAAAAGTGGACATACTACATGTACATGTTTTGTGGATTACGTGATCATAGATATCGTTGATATATTTTCAGCGTCGCATGGTTTGGAGAGGAAATCTTTCCTATGTACTTTCTGTGACCGTTTGTTTTTGAAATATTCACGATGCCGAGCCACTTTAAGCTCAAAAGTTGATGACACAATGAGGCTAAATGAATAATGAGTACATCCACGGGCGTGTTCGATGGAGAATTAATCGTCACTAACACGCTTTCCTGTTTTCCGACTCCCGGGATGGACGCGAGCGCTCGTCTCCCGTCATTTCCTCTGACAGCTGGTTGTCTTCTTTTCCATTGTGTCGCGTCGTCATGCTAATTTCTATTTTTTCACTGGAATCGTGACGGTAATTCGCAGTTCAAATGCATCCCGTGACTCGAAGTCCTTCAGGCATTTTGCCCGTTCCTTTGAAACCTTCTTTCCTTGGTGCCTCTACCAGTTTCATGCAAGGCCATGTCGGTAGTCCTGGTATATTTCAGAAAAAGTCTGATAATGATGCATATATTTTGCAAGGCTAATACTGTTTGAGCGCCAAACATTCAGTCGCTGTCTTTCCGTAGGCTGCGGTCGGTGAGCAGGTTGTTGGGCTCGGGGCTTTTGCACTGGACGCTGGTCCCGTTCATTGCTCCGATGCTGCTTAGCTGGCTATCCGAGTAGCACCAGCAGCACAAACACGACTGCGAGGAACGTGGAGAAATGTCGTTAGCGCTGTGTCAAACAAAACACATTCATTTCCCATTTACTGTATGTCGGAGGAAAAACTTTACCTTAAAGCAATTTTTGAACTTTTTGCTAACAAAGTAGAGGATGATGGGGTTGATGCAGGAGTTGATTGTTGCGAGGTTGATGCTTAGGTAGTCCATTACCAAAAGGAAGCTGGAATAATCGTAAAACGCCGTCACTATCAGTTTTCACTTGCAAGTCAATAGTATTTTGAGAACTTCTCCGACTTACTTGAACAGCTCGCAACGCGTCTGGTCATACTGGTAGTACACCGTCTTCTTCAGGATTCTGCTGAGGTGGAGCGGGAACCAGCAGAGGGCGAATATTAGGACCAGGCAGAAGACGGCCTTGGCCACTTCCCTTCTCTGCAGCGAGGGGGAAAAAAAATATCATTTTCCATTAGAGCAAAGAGGTGTCTTAATAGCAAAGAAGCTAGCGAGGGACGAGCAAATGGTCCATTAAGAGTTCTGCGTTGAAACACTCTGGTGCTTTGACAATCCAAAGCTTTGCTCTACCAAGATGTTTATTTAAGAGTATGTTAGCTAACCACCTTTTTTTATTTTACTTTGGCTTAACATTTATTTATCTTATCCTGGTACTGTAGCTAGCTTTTTATCTTGCCACTAATTTATTGTCTTGACATATTGAACTACCATGCTAATGCTATTTTGAAAGCCATCGCTCAACTGATGTATCTTGGTATCAAGCTTATCTACCGAGCTAACCATATTGCGAGCTAGCTATTTCTCAAGCCACCCATCTTGCGTGCTATCTACTTTCTCTGTGTACACCAACACCTTCTTCCTGTTTACATTCTCGCACTCCCTTGACGCATTTCGGGTTGCTTAGATTATCTTATTTTCACCTTGTATGAAGTAAACGAATCACTGGTGCGAAGTTAGCAAAAGTCAAAGGGTCAGAAAGGAAGATTCTGGAATGAATCGGTCTCACCTGTTTGAGGTGCTCGCTCAGGGCGATCCGCAGGCTGCCGTTCCTATTATTGAGCATTTCGCAGGTCATCAGCGCATAGAAGATGGCCGTGCAGGTCAGCGGGACGCAGAAGTAGAAACCGAACAGCCACCAGTCCTTCGCATCCCTGTAGAACTGGAAAGAAACATTCATCTTATTTATGGGCTACCATTGGAAAACTATTATTAGTCATTGTCGTACTGCTAACGGAAGCACAAATGATCACACTCTGTACTTTTTAATATTGACAGAGAAAGGAATCCAGTGCAGTAGGGAGTAAATATGAACTCGACTTCAGTACAGAAAGTTTTTGTACTTTAGCGCTGCAGCAGTCCGCTCTAAGGCTTGTTCCTTTTCTTTATCTTTTTTTTTTTACTTTGATGCCGGTTGGTTGTTTGTACTGTCTAAGAGTGATTACTCCATTAGGCTGCATGTGGATTAAATCTGGCTTCAGTTTTTTGTGGCTTCAGGTTTCAGGACTTGGCCTGTAATCAATTATGTCCTTGGGAGGAAAAATCAACAATCTGCAATCAACTCAAAAACTAAACGTAGTAATCCAAACCGTCAATACATACAAGCAGGTGTGCCGCTTATCTTTTAAAATTCTATGTCTAGTCAAAACAAAAGTTTTGGGACACTTTCTATATGACGAAGCACGTCTTCACCCTGAGTCGAAGCCAAACAGAGCTAATGATAAACGCGGGATGACGTCTTACCACCATGAAGTCCGACTTGGGCTGCAGCATGCAGGTGTGCAAGGTGTTGTTGCGGTAGTCAAAGTGGACTATGTTAAAGCCGACGGCTTCGGGGATGGCCAGCACCATCGACAGGACCCAAATGGAGAGGATCTCCATAACGGTGAAGAGCGGGATCCCGACGCCTTGCACTCGACTCCAAGACGCCACGGCTCTGTACCTGCCACATGAGAAGAAACAAGGATCTGATTTTAGCTTCCTGTCCAAATATGTCCTGAAGCTAGTCTGCACATTTCAATGGATATCAGCTTTTTTTTCTTTTGTGCTTGCTAACCTTGAAGCTAGCGATATCACAAGCTAGCTATCTCTTGAGCTACAACAGTAGATAACTATTGTGCTAACTATCAAACTAGCTAAAGAAAAAGCTATTGCTTTAGCTATTTTGCTAACTACAGTGCTGTCTATCTGAAACCATATTTCTTTATCAGCTGTATATCAATATCTATCTACAGAATATTCCTATCAAGCCATAACTCTCCACATCTATATCTTTATATATTTCTCTCGCTCTCTCTGTCTCTGTAAACGGCAGCGCACCAAGCAGCATCATCATAAACTGTTGAGTCAGCACGGCCCCATCAAACTTTCAAGAATCCATGCGGAGAGATGATCAATTGTTTATTTAAAATATCTAATATTTATTTACGTGACGCCACCGAACAGACCCCGGCCTCCATCTTTGGCGGAGACGCCCGTCGGCTTGTTTGCTTGTTTGTTTCATTAATAGAAACGCGCTTGTCGAAAATGTTTTAGTAAAATCACACATCAAGATTTCATGGACAAAACAATATATTTTTCATGGCGCGTTTGAATCTCGCTGTTCGACAACATGGCACTATGTATATTTTACGACACGCTAAATGAATCCGTCCCTTTTTTCCTCATCGTCCTCTAATGTTGAAATATACAACTACACATATTTATATTTGAAAGATAAAAAGAAAGTCTAAACACACAGAAAAATACTCAAATACAGATATCTGAAAATTCTACTCAGGCTCAGTGTGTGTGTTCCAATTATATCGACTCCATCTTTAATTTCCTGGGGACTTCCAATAACCGTGACCTTAAACTAACCCTTCATCGTTTTTTTATCGAACCAACTTTTGCAAAAACAAGCTCTCAAACGCATCCTCTCCGTTTCCCATAATAGAAGGTCGTTAAACGAGAGCCTCGGAGAGCCTCAGAGAGCCTCTTATCTCGCCCGTTGTGTCTGCCGCACTCGACCGTCATTATTGTTTCCATCGGCTTATTTCTATTAACGACCACGAGCGGAGTGGAACCTCACCGTATGCGCTCTTAAGACCGCTTTGGACGCTATACGTTACATCCGATATGCAATTTTCATGTACTTAATGTTGCAAAAATAGCCTGCCATTAATCAGTAATGGAAGTTTCCAACAAAAACAAAACGATCATGAATCATCCTCCACATGATAATGTACAATTAGTCCGAGGTTCCTGAAAAGTGATGACCTCCACATTAATAAATAAAAAATCACATGATTGCTCCCCTCTTCAAAACTCCACAGACTGAAATTGACCTGTTAAAAATTGAAGAAAATATTTAAATATAATAATTTTCTTCTTTTGTCAAACTGACCTGTCAACGCTGAGGGCGCACAGGTTCAGGACGGTGATGCCCACTGAGGCCTTCTGCAGGAAGGGAACCAGCTTGCAGAGGAACAAGCCAAAGTCGCTGTCGTAAAATGGCCAATCTGTTGCCAGTAGCTGCAGAACAAAAAGACGAATCACAAAAAAAATTAAAATGCCTGGGACAAACCTTGCAATTGGATTGTTTATCTTAAAAGGTCAGTCGTTTGCAAATTGTATTTTATTTGACTTTATTAAGCAATATTTAGTGAGCTTTTTTGCATCCTGCACTTGATAAATACAGCGTTAAAAAAAAATCTAATACTAAAGCTAATTAAAACAAAACTGACACTGTTTTTGAAAAATTAAAAAAAGTAATCCCAAATAACTTGCACTGAAAACAGGAGTTAAAATGAACTATAACGCCAACTCCCAAAGCACTTTAACCCAGCGACCTATTTCCCTCTCTTGGCCCTTCCTGCGAGCATAATTGCTTCCCCGTGGCTTCGCCCATTACCGAGCCCACTTTTAATGTCTCATTTGATAGCCTACGCATCCTGTTTTACTGTTCCAAAATCACTTGGCGCTCTCAAAGCCCAGCACATTTAGCAAGGGAAGGCTGCGGAGAGTCGCACTGTGTCGTCTTGCCACTTTCCCTTCAAGGGGATACGAGATAAGGGAAGAACCCCACGTTGCGGCTTCCCGGATCCTCCTATTGTTTACGCCAGGTGTTTAAGTTTTCCCACAGGCGAGAGGAAAGGGACTCCCGTCACTGTTTTTACTTGACGAGTGCCTTGATTATTTTGGGCTTCGTTATTACAGTTCTAAGGAAGAGGACGTAGAAGAGGCTTTAAAGTAGTGCCGTCGCCATTGTTTGAGCATTGTCTGCTTCCTTTTGTTGCCTTGCACTAAACGGTCACTGTGACACTTGTGCCTTTATCATTTTAAGTATTATTTCTAATGTCTAGCTTAATGCTAACACACAATACAAAATATCATAGATGAGCTAACAAAACTAGCATCAATCGCATGGGAAGTTACTTTTCCAACCTGCACATTTGGAAAGAAAATATGTGAATGGACTCTACTAGCTTAATGCTAACACACAATACAAAACATCATAGATGAGCTAACAGAACTAGCTTTAATCTCATGGGAACTTTTCCAACTTGAACATTTAAAAAAAAAATGAATGGAATTGGCTAGCTTAATGCTAACACGCAATACAAAACATCATAGATGAGCTAACAAAACTAGCATCAATTTCATTTCTTTTCCAACTTGCACATTTGAAAAAAAACGTGAATAGACATGATACTAATATCAAGAACTAATGTTAGCTAAACACTTGAAGCCATTAAGAAACAAATGTGGATTTAACAAAAAATGACACTGAGTGTTACTAACTAGCAGAACATATAGTTAAATCAAACAAGGCTTGAGGGATCAACAAACCATTCCTCTTTTTTTTTTTCCTGTCTTTCTTTATAAAAAAAGTGATTTATCTTGCTGGAGTGGTTATTTTCACAAGGCCTCCAGATAAGGATAGTGACTAACGTCCTCGGTCAGCCAGAGGCAACACGCATGTGCGGCCAAATCTCGGATTCTCATGTTTATTTTAGCCGAGCGTATCCCAGCACCTCTCATCACCCGTGTAGCCACACGAAGGGGGCGGGGAGAAGATAACGACGGCACAACTGATTACGCTTTCCCGTCTATTTGCGCCCTACCCCGGGCCATTCCAGTCTGTACTTTTTTTAAATTTACTTTCTTGTGTATTTCACTCATATTGGGTGGGACGAGGCAATACTTTTAATAAATTAGTTTCGGATTAAAAACAGCGGATAAGCTAAAAAAAGCAATAATTAGAATTTTTTTTGTGTGTTCCACCATCTAACACTGTTTGGGAATAATGTGACGGCGACTCTACCTTATATACGTTGATGGGAATGTCGATGACGATGTAGATGAGGTCCCCCAAGGCCAGGCTAGCGATGAGGGCGTTGGGTCCGTTCCTCATGCACTTGTGCTGGTAGATGATCCTCAGCAGGGTGGCGTTGCCCACCAGGCCCACCACAAACACCAGCACGGAGAACACCGTGTTGATGTACTTGAAGTAGTTGTTGATGGTAGTCCTCACCAAGCACATGGGCGGCGGTACGGGGCGCCTCTCCACCGTCACGTTGGACGCCACCACCGCCGCTTCTTCCGGGTGGGTCGCAGGCCCCGGGCTGGGTCGGAGGGTGGAGGAGTGCTGGAGATATCCCGGCTCCTCAGCTGCGGCGCCGTTTATCTGACACATTCCTCTGGCTGCCACGCAGACCATTAGCAGCAACACACGCAAGGCCGCGTCCCCCATTATGGAACGTCGTCTGCGCTTTGATTCCGCTCCCTGGTTATCACTAAAGAAGAGAAAAGATTGTTTGTTTGTTTAGAAGTTGAAGAATTTTGCATCTGCATGCTGCCAGAACATTAAGGATGATAATGATCCCTCTGATTCTTTTTCAGACCGATACAAGTACTAAACGGTTGAGTCGTCAATGACACCGATACCAAGTATGGATACTTTAAAAAGAACGATTTATTTCGGTACATATACAGACTTTTTCAGACATGACTTTAGTTCTAGATCGTAAAACAGCCACAAGAGGGCAGTTGCGAGTACCAATTTCACAACAGAAGTATCGGCCCGATACCGGGTATCAGTACTCGCCCATCACGCGATTGAACACAAAGCTATCCAGGACTGCAACAATCAAATAGTTACTGTTGAAAATCTAAAATCCCTCCCATTTTGGGCAATTGTATATTAAGACAAGTATCTAAATGATTGTTAGAAATAATTATCAATTAATTTGTCTTTATTGTCCCGAAGGCGCAATTTTGTATGTAATAGTGGAACACAATCAAACACAGAAATAAAACACAAACTTATATTTCATAAACTTATAAACAGTAAACTTATTTTATATTAAATTTATACCAGACTGATGCCTATAACAAACACTAAAAGCTTCAACTAAAAAGCCATTTTCCTGATGACTCTATTTCCTGTTCAAATCAATTCAGCGCATCCACATGGGGGGGGAAGAAAAAGCGACAGACTTTCCCATTTGTCCCGTGAAAAGAGTAGGTAAAGTTTTCAAAAGCTGTCAGCTTGACTGCTAAAGCCCTTTGCATCATGTCGCGTCTCCTTCGCCCCCGAGTCGTTCCTGTTTCAAAGTCCCGCCTGTCACCAAGTACACAAAGAACTATTTAGCAGCCAGCCCTTCAAGTAGCATCACAGTTTAGCATCAGCGCCGTGCCCGCCGGGACCCGTGACAGCACGCAAACTGATCTGCGCATCAATAATAAATACAGTTTTTGCTTTTTTTTTTTTTTTTCCACCTACCGCTTCTTATAAAATTGTCTGCCGCCCGGCCCCCTCGGAAAGCGTCAGGCAAACTTTCAGCTGAAGCCCCCAGACATCTGTATCACATCACATGAGTAATTAACGCGCTATCAAAGCCGCAGCCGGATCCCCTCTTGGTTTGAGCAAAGGCGGCCGTCTGCTCCGAGGTACCGTCGCATTATGGCTCACTGTTTCCTGTGGAGTGTGTGTGCTCTCTTGTCTATCTGTGTGTGTGTGTGTGCACCAGTGAGACACGTTGACTGGGTGGGATAGTAAATCTCCACCTCCCTCTGGTAACGGAGCAGGCCCCCCTTTGGAAGCAAACCCTCTAGTCTACTCAAATTGCAGCTGGATTAAAAAAAAAAAAAAAATCTTATGCCTAAAACAATATTTTTCACTATTCGGAGAAAGCAAAACTAAATTACACAAATAAGCGAAAACCAGAATCAAGACAAATGATGCTCTCAGCCATGATGGATGGCCCGAATGAACTGCCGAGACATTTTAATGTAAGGTAGCACAAGGAGGAAAAGTGCTTCGAGGTCCATTATGGATTTAGAAATGGACCGTTTATTGTGACGTGTACTGAGAGCAGGAAGAGGGCAATGGGCAAAGTCCACCTTTTAAAACAAGCGGAAGAGATGAAATATTCCCACGGTGCTGTTATTTAAAAAAAATCATGCAGATTAAATATATATAGCAGTTATAAAAAGTCTACACACCCCTGTTCAAATTTTATGATTCAACGGTACCCCCTTACCCCTTACACAAAAACAGATTTCATCAAGTGTAATTAGATGCTGTAACTTTTGTGTGTTGATAATTACCTTTAAGGGGTGTGGCCTCTTTAATGACATCAGCAACTGGAGTCTGATTGGTCGGTTACCTGCATGTGAGCATTAGGGCGTGAGTTGTGGTCTACAGAAGCTCCTTGCAACTGTGGTTTGCCCACATGTGAGAGCATTACAACAGCAAAATTATTTACTTTATTTTTATCGGTTGTAACTTTTTACATTCGTTCACGGTTCACTCGCAGGCTTCTTCTGCCGTCGTCCGATGTGACTTAATCGGGTAATGCCAATATTTACCGGCATTCAAAATTAACAGGATCGTGTCGTCTTTAATTGTACTCATGAATACGCCGTGCCTGCTTAATAAGTCATGGTCATCAGTGGGGAATATTTAATTCATCGGGATGCGAGTTGCAGCCCACCACCTCCCTTTATTTAAAAAAAAAAAAAATTAAAAATTCTCCAAAGTCCCCTGATTGCTGTGACATTTCAACTTTTAGCGACAGAGCCTTTGTTAGTAAAGCCATTAATATATAAATGATGAAACCTTTACCTGGTCCCCCGTCGACGCCGGCGCCGCAGCAGCTTTCATGTTGTTGTTGTTGTTTGGATGCTAATCGGGTATTAATGCCATTCCGTGTGAACTCCAAGATGGCAGCCTGCCTGGTAATTCACACGCTTGTTCTCTGATGGCATCTGTCGAAGCGTGCTCCCTTCGCTTTCTCTGCATATCGGTACATGCCCGATGGGAAATTTCAAGCCGGCCCCAGACTGGAGAGGATGTAAGCAATTTCTTAACTGGGACACTTGCAAGAAGGGGAAAAGAAAAAAAAACAAAACAAAAAAAAAAAAAAACGTACAGCAAGAGAAAGGCAGAAGGGAAGGAGGTTTGAGGCCAATTCTACTGTGACAGCCTGTGACAGAAGGAAGACATTTTAATATCTTGCCAGGCGTCATTAATTTGGGGCATAAGAGTGGCGCAAACAAAAGTTAGAACGCACACAAGAGCGGCGGCTTGTGTCGTTTTATCTTTGTCTGACTTTTTCCAGATAAATATCAATATACTAACGAAGCAGTTTTAATTAGGAGGCCACAAGCTCGTAATAATGACGATATCGGATGTAAAACAGCTAGTTGCGTTTTTTTTTCCTGTTAAATTTTGGGGAAACTCATCTCAAACGTTCAAATAGCCATTTGACTCTAAAAAGTAACTTTTGAAAGTAACTAACTGTATAATATTACATATATACTGTATTGTATAATATTTATATATGTATATATAAATATATTTCTATATTTGTAATATTTTTAAGTATATATTTCTATATATTTAAATGTCACTATGCAATGGAAATATCATTCTCAGTTACTAGCACTTTGAGATTACAAAAGTCTAACTACAAGCAAATAATCTCCGTAACATGATCCTAAGCAAAGCTTTCCATTGTTGCGTCCTCACTCGGGCGTACGTTTTCATTATCTCGATATCTTCAGTCTTACGTCGTTGACGTGTCCGCAGGCTAAACACAGACGTGCTGATAGTGAGTCTTTAACATGACTCGTTCAGCTTGGACGCATTCTTGTTTCGAATCTGGCTCTTGTTGGACTGACTCTTTAAAAGATTTCCTGGCCTTGTCAGAAAACCTGTGAATACATATTTGGAGTATCTGGGACATCATTTGAACATAACGTCATGGAATACGCAGAATTTGAAGTCGTTTTTTTCTTAAATATATTTGTCATTGTCATCAAAGAAAAAAATGCCCTGTCGTTGAGGTCAAGGTCCTTAATTAGGTCGTGTCGGGTTTTAGTGAAAAAAAAAAAAAGAAAAAACCATCTGCAGACAATTTGTGGTTTTTGTAAACACAGCTGCGAGAACTGACAATAACAGACTTGGATTCAAGAACTGATTGCCACGTCGCAAATTGGTGTTTTGTGACTGCAGAAAATGAAATCAAATTAAAAAAAAATCAAGATGTTTTATAAGACACGGGTTGCTTGCCAATTCAAAATTCTGCCAGGCTATCTTTGGTCATAAACTCGGTCGCCGATCTTTCCTGCAACCTGTTCCCAAGTCTCCATCAAAGCCAGTTGCTCTTTTAATTGGTCCAAAGCTCCTGGACTGGTCTCCCGTCTGGGCCTCCCTGCAGATCACTTAATCCCTCCACTTATTCCTCTCGATTGCCGCCGGTGTTGTTTTTCAGCTCCGCTTTTAGCGTCAAGTCATTGTGTTTAAAGGCTGAGTCATCCGTGCCAGCCGCAACCTTTTAACGCGCTGTGTGTGTTACTTCTTTTATTGCCGAGTTAGACCGAGAAGCCAGACTCGAAACACGTTCACAATAGTTTTGGTTTAGTTTTTAATTACAAATTTATTTAAATGTATTTATTGAAAATTATTATAAATTTTTAATTTATTATATTATTAATGTATTAATTTATTATATCTTAATTAATATAATATATATAAATTTATTTAAATTTATTTATTTAGTTACAAAGCTGCAATTGTTTTTTTATTTTATCGTTGTCCCTGCTAGCCTTTTTCTTTTGCTAACTTTGAGTGGTTTAATAACTATTAATTATTAATATTAACATTGTATAGGATAATTTGGTTCTGTTTTTTAAAAATACATTGACTTTAGGTGGTCTTAAATCTGGATGTGAGACCCCTGGTGGTCCGTTGACTGGTCGCCACAGGCATTTGATTGCTTCATTGTGTTGTTAGCCATTGATATCTTGACTCGATTAATCGCATCTTGGTGTAATTTTCCACGCCTCGTTTTGTCTTTGGTGTTGATTAAAAGCATAGTTGGGGAAGTTCTTCAAAGTACCGCCAGACCTTCATGCTTGATTTGTATTTCATCGTGATTACCAAAGGCGAGAATGTTTTTGGGATGTAAAGGCTCTTTCGGAGATCCATGAACGAGGCCTCCTTTCTCGCGAGTAAGCGGGAGATGTCAAAGGTTAGCCGAAACAAAACACAAAAGCATGTGGCCGCGGTTAAGTCTTTGATAAAGAGCTAATTTATCAAACGTGACATGTCGTCTGTGTGTATTCTGGGATAAGACGGTAACCGTCTGGACTGAGAATTTCGACTCTGGCTGACTTTCTGCCATCACACAAACAAAACCATCGAGTCTCGAAACACTCAAACCAAATCCGTCGCACTCCAAGCAAAAGATAAATCCTTTGATGGACGTCATGGCGCTGATTAGCCACAATTGGCGGCATATGCATATCTAAGCGCCCCTCCGATTGGTTGCGACCTTTGACCCTCTTAATGGGAAACTTATTCCACCCTGAGGGCCAAAGGAACTTAAGGGGCCCACCTGTGTTGACAATTAAATCCAGGAAGCTTGAAGAAACACTCCTGGTCGGGGGGGGGTGGGGGACTTATCGTATTGTATCGTACTCTTAGTAAAGAGTCGTTCTCTGAGATTTGACTCGCTTCAGACCTTTTGTGGCCAGACGAGCTTCCAAGCAAACATCATCAGGTCTCATGTTACATGTTGTTGTAGTGAAGACAATTAGATTCCATTGATTCTCGTTCAAGGAGCATCTAAAGCCATCTCTGCGCTTTGACTCCACCTCCTCTGTTGACGTTCTTGTTCATACCAAATTCTGAACGACCATAACTCTCCAAAAGCAACGTGTGCCGTCAATCCAAACGTGACGTTATTACCAGTCTCATAAAGAATACATCAGCGGGGCACACATGAAAAGATCCTCATATGAGACCCCTGGCGCCAGGCCACCATGTTCGAGTCCGAGCCGGACAACTGCTCCGTGTTCCCGAATTGGAGTTGTCCTGTAAAGGTCTCATGAAACGTGTCCAAGGAAAACATGCACCCTGCTGACCTGCGGGGGAATGTCAGCGTGGGGCCTCGGCAGGCTCTCCGGGGAGACGCAGCAAGAGATGATTTAATTACGCTAGGAAAACACACCCTGTTTGTGTGTGGGTTGCTGCGTGTTTTGCGCTCGAGCTTTGCTTCCCTTTTTCGCTGCTGTCGGAGTTAAACCACACCGCGAGGGGCATTTACATGGAAGATGTTTCAATTAGGGCTTCAAGGGCTATGCGGTGTGGTGTCTTGACTTTAATTAGTACTGTGACCGCTCTTTCCCTAATGGAAACGCCATTAAACCATGCTAGCAATAGCATTATGCTAGTTTTTGTAGTCTGTCTATGGCGTTTTGCATTGTGTGCTAGCATTAAGCTAATGGACTTGTGTTAAGAAAATGGGTCTGTAGCACCCCCTAGCTGCTGAGGTTTATTTATTTTTTAAAATCTCACCCAAAACCAAAAATCACCCTAAGTTGCGGTACAAATATTCTGTAAGCTCTAATTACTTTTTTATGAAAGCGATTTTCATAACTGGGCAATATTTAGTTGGATTGCCCAACTTAAAACTTTTTTTTCCCCCACTTACGGGGGCTTCCAGTGTTTTGTCTATATATTTAATGGCTATAAATGACTTTGAGTTTAGCGTGGGAAATTTGTGACTGCTTGCAGAGTTCAGCCAGGCCTTGGCTCAGTGCCTAGAATATCAATGCAAAAAAAAGAGAAAATAAACAATTAGTGGCAGGAAGTCATCCCCTATTCAACTGTAGTTGTAAACAAACGCTCATTGACGTTCATAACGTAGTAAGTTTTGCAATGAAGTTTGTTTTCTTGTGAATCGTGTAATGTTGTTTTGACAGCAGTCGAAAATAGTCTGTAAATATGTCATTTGTTTGATTTAACAGCAGGATGGACAACAGTTAACCACTAGCTAAAATGTTCCTTGGCCAGTTTGCTATCTAAATATGTAAAGTAAAAAATATTCAGTAATGCTGATTAATCATTAGAGTATATTTACATACTTAATTAAACGACTAAAAATAGTTTACTGTCAAGCAATAACTCTAAAATATATTTTAAAAATATTTCTAAATAATACAGAATCCATGCATTATGTTTTATGATAATTATTTTGTTATTCTGTCGATAATATTTAAAATTTGTGGAATTTAGGATGTAATAAATAAAATATTCAAACTTTTTAGAACTTACAATATAACTTTTATTCTTTTAACTTTTACGTATTGAGCAAAATAATATATAGCATATATAATCTTTGCAATTCATGTAAAAATGTACTTATTGATAGACGGCATAAAATAAATGTGCTTGTCATGTAATGTGCGCTTCTGAAAAGCAACGCTAGAGGTCAGCATTGCACCGTTTTTCAGCCAGTCTGCCTCTTTCTGCTTTCATTTAATTGTGCTGCCATAAACACCTCTCCGGTCTATACATTCTTCCTTTTTTGCATCCAATCAAACATTGACGTACTTCCTTTATGTTTTTACCTCATTAACTCGACTACTTGCGGTAACAAACAAGTTTTTCCCAATCACCGTTTGGACCCGAAAATACTTCCAAAAAAGCGTCAAAGTGGAAATGATTGCCGGGGAGCGAGTCTATAAATGAGTTAAGAGTCAGAACAAAAGCAGGCTGTGATGTCCTTTGGCTCCCACTCGGAGCGAGACAGATGCCTCTCCGTGCAACTTCACAGCCGAGGAGCTCAGTGAGTGATGAAAGCCACGAGCCGGGGTCCCACTAGCGAAGACCCCCGGCTCCTCGTCTGCCTCGCAGCCCGCCAGCCTGTGCGAAACCCCCCCTCTCTTCATTTAGACGGGGAAAAAGAAAAGTGGGGCTTTGCCTTTTAATGAAGGCCTTGGTGGATTAAGCCCGAGCTAGCACTTTAAAGTTGCTCTTGACAGGTATCTTTAAGTTCACCAAGTTTGACCAGATGGAGCATGTATATTGTATCATGTCTTTGAATGTGATGCTGCTGCTGGTGGGGAAGAGAGCTTTCAAACAAGAGATGGAAGTGAGGTTCGGGAACGGGGAGGGGAGGGGGAGAGCGGGGCTTGTGGGTAAAAACAGCGCCTGGATCTGGCGCCGGATTAAATAAGACGGGCGGCTAATTGTTAATATTCATCGATATGTTTAATCGCACGTTGAAAAATTGAACGAGGAGCGACCCCGAGAGCTTCCCGACGACCCTTTTATGAGCCCAACGTTTCTCTCGGCGGGCCAAACAAACACGATCCAGTCAGCGGGATCAAACGCGAGCTGGTGCGCTCGGATTGGACCCAGGCCCGAAGTTGATTTACTCGCAAAGTTTGCTGCGAGGAGCATCAACAGTTTGGTGCCTGCTGTTGGGGCCTTCTTTTTTCTTTTCTGGAACCATTTTTAATGGTATTCCTTTGCAAAATGTCAGCTTCAAACCAAATTGGCTCACTTCCTGTACAATTGCAAATCATGAAGTAAAGCTACGATTATTCAAAAAATTGCCCAAAAAATTAATAAATGTAGTAAAAGTAATCAACTCTAGCTTATATAATAATTTCAATGACATTAAAAATATTAAAAGTACCCCAGAAATATCACTACGGTGAACTTTAGTCATTTGACCTTTGTAATTGCTCCCTCTAACGACCAAATATGGAAGTGACACTAAGTGGCCTCAATATTAGGTACACCTGCATCATCAGCTGAGTCGAGCTCAACGCAAAAGTTTTTTTGGTTTTGCCATTGCACAAACCACTCGCCTTTTTTTTTTACTTTATCTCTTTACTACATCTTTAACTCATCCGGGGGGGAAAAAAGCAAGTTGGTCAATTTCCTCAATATTTTCCGTCCACTTACGCTTGGATTTCATCATCATCTTTTTCCCCCCCAAAGTGAGACCAGTCCGAACGTTATCGATTCTGTTTATCAGAACACGTATTGTAGTCATCCGAAAACCACGCCGATGAGTGGACCTCCGTGTTACTAAGCGCCCCCCCCCCCGCCCCCCACCTTCCCTCCCGCTGTTAGTCATCGTCTTCTTCTCCTTCTCATGCTCAGATGGTTCTTGAGTGAGCAGTTAGGATTTCAAAGCAATGGCCACTGCTCTTTTGCTTCTGTGAATTAATCATCAAAAGGAGACGAGAGAGCAGGAGGGGAGGAAAGGAAAGGAAAGGAACCGGGCCTGCTTTCGAAAAAATCAATGGAGCCATTCGCCAGACGTGAGGATGATGGGGGCCTTCAGTCATCCGTGTGTGCGTGAAGACCTTCTGAATTGTCTCCTCCAATCGGCATCACTAATACAACAGGAGGCACGGGCTTGAATGGTGCTCAGGTATATGAAAGAATCCCTTCAGGGTCAAAGTGGGGTCATGATCATCCGTTTTTTTAGCCGGCCAAACTGCGTTTAATTCACATTTGATCGTTTATTGTCAGAATGTGTGTTTGACGTTGCGTGTCCGTAACAATTTGAGTGTGACATTTATTGTCAGACCGAGTGTGTGTCGTCACTTTAAGTGACAGTCTGACACGGTGTGTGTGTGTGTTTCTGCATTGACTGCAATTTGACAAATTTTACTATTTATTATTGTGATTTAATTTCATGATTTATTTTTCAATTTTTTAAAATACGTTGACAGTTTCGCCGTCCTCTATCATGCTATCTGTTATATTTGACTGAGCTAATGAAAGCAGGAATGATGAAATGCGCGAAAAAGTTAAACTTTTTATATTTGACGTTTGCAGGCAATAATATTTAATGATTCACACTTGGCATAAAGGAATTGAGCGCATGTGTGTGTGCGTTTGTGTGTGTGTGTGCGCGCTTTACCTTGATGTGTTTTGATTTATTCCTTCAGCCCTCGGGTCATACCTGCGAATTAGGCCTCATCGATGAGGGGAAGAGCATCTCCCCGATCCCAAAAGTGATAATTACCAACAGTGTTATCGATCGCGTTATTGATGCATGGTTAATTGTTTTTCTTCTTCTTTGCATTTATGTATCGGATCCATATTATCATCTGAGCGCTTTGACCTCCAGCCGTAGAGAAGACACGAGGGGAAAACTCTCATTAGGACCGTTGGAAAGAAAAAAAAAAAAATCACATTTCCTCTCTGTAGGCATGACTGATGTATGTTTATGAAATTTATTAATTTCATATTGTATCAGACACGCAGTGTTTGACCTCAGCACAGCCTTGAAGCGAGTTAGTTTGTCTCCACGGGCCCGCCGCTAAAGGTTCATCTCATCATCCTATTGATCCGTTACATTACGCCAAATAACCGTGAATATTATCATATATCATTAACGCTTAATGGATTTTTTTTTTTTTTAAAAGCATGAAAAATACATTCTGTTCAATTAGTTGGCCCTTCGCATAAACTCAAGGACTTTGCGATTGGAATAGGCAATTCTAGTTTATATTTTATTGGAGGCAAACATACATTTATTAGTGCAGCTTGAGAAAATATTGGCAAACAAGTGCAATGATGAATATGAATAGTAATATATATTATTCTTTTATACTCAAAGTTTAAGACGTAATTATCAAACTTGTGTTTTTTCTTTTATATTAAAAACATTTTATTTCATTTTCTGTCTAAAATAACATTAAGAGGACTCACTCAATTAAAGTTTGATAAACACAAAGTATAAATGCATTATATTATTTTTGAATATTTAAGTTTTGCATTATTAATTTTTTTCCTTGTCATTTACTGCATCTGTTTTCCAGCACTTGCACTGTAAATAATAATAATAATTTAAAAAAAAATCCTTTGTTTTAACTTAATGCAAACATGTCCATCGGCCGCTTTAAAACGTGTTAAATTATCATATATTATTGGATTATTTTGAGGGAACGAGGGGGAACCGAAACGTCAAACACAAAAGCACTTTTTTTCCTTTTCGCCACAGGGCTCCGTCCTAGGTACCCTGCATTTTAATTCGTCTCAATTAACATGCATGTAAACGTCTAATAAGTTGTTGGGCAATCCGCTTGGTCACCTTGTTGCGTGGCAGGTGTTGCTGGCGCGTGCGAACCGATTGGCCGCGATGGCAGCCGGCCTCTGCCAGAACATCTGCTAGCCGTCACAACACTTAGCGCTCATCCTGCCCACCCATCCGGGGATCGTGTCTACGGCTCAGAAGACAGTTGTGTCCTGCCCGACCCGTGACCACCGGCGAGGTCCCGCAGGGGGCGGTGTTGAGTCCTGGCACGTATTCACCAGGCGGTAATTAGCGGGTGTTTATTTTCACCCGGTCCCTGGTCCAACTCCACCCCTCCCTTACCTTCTACTGTTGAAGGTGTGTTTGTGCTGTTATGCCCTCTGGCTTGGCTGCCAGCTTACTCCCGCTGATCTGAGCCAGGAGGCAGACTGCCGAGGAATACCGATCACCTCGCCCGGGCGCCCGCGATCCCTTTGAGCTCCTCTCTGGCATCTTTCCCCCTTCTGCCAGTTTCCTCATCTGCCGCTTGTGAAGTTGACAACAAAGACATCCTCGGGGTCCTCCTTGATGCGAGACCCGCTCTTGATCTTTTTTTTTCCCCGTGTTTTTTTGTAGCGCAGCGTTGCGCTACTTTCATATTCCACCGGCGCGATATTTACACGGCGCAAGACAAAGAAGCAGGGCCGGCTTTTCATGTGCCGACTACCCCCCGTGTCCACATGTTAATCGCCTGGTAGGGGGCCACTTGACATGAGGGCCGGACGCCGCTTAAAGACCAAGGGAGCCGAGTAACATCGCTCCGTCCGTATAGTTTGTGTCAAAGTGTAAAAGTCAATCGTGAACGTTTTTGGAAAAGAGTTGATTTGACTTTTGTGGATTAACATAACCTGGATGACGGAAAATAACAAGATGTCCATGTCATCTCCTCCCTAGGTGTCAAACTCAAGGCCCGGGGGCCAGATACGGCCTTTTATGTGGCCCGCCAAGACAAATCAAATTCATGTCCGTACTAAAATTGCAAATTGTTTTCACTTTTGAAAAACTAGATCTATCTTTTCAAAATATTTGAAGATTTTTTTCAGATTAGAAAGCTAGTTATTCATTGATTTGACACCCCTGATATCCGTCCACCCATCTAAGAACCTTCTTTCTGTCTCATCCATCCATCTGTCATCAGTCTCTTTATTTGACACTTTTGTCCATCCATCCTTGGACATCCTTCATCCATGTTTGCCCCACCCGTCCAACCATGCTTCTTTCTGTCTGTCCATCCTTTTGACCTCTCATACGGGTTGTCACTGCAGACACAACATCCAATAATATTCTCTCCCCCACACACATTCCCTCTTTCCTCTTCTCTCCTTACCCCACCCCACACCGTGCCTCAAGCCCCCGATAACCCTCTCAACAACCCCCCCCCCCCTCACATTCATCCAACCCCCTGCCTCTATGAGGAGAAATCTCTGAAGAGCTAATTAGTGGCGAAATGGAGTCCAGGAACAGCCAGCAGAGTTGAAGAAGGGAGATTGGCACCGGCACGAGCGTTATCGGTCACGGCCTGACAGGAGGGGTGACAGCGAGCGAGCGAGCGGCGGCGGAAAAGCACCGCCTCTCGGCTGACAGAGACAATAACGTCAGCCTTTGAGGACCCGAGTGACGGCGAAGGCCGGAAAAAAAAAAAAATGCCGTCTTCTTCCTCAGGTTGTATCAGTGGTCACGAAAATCTTTCTGGATTTTCAATTAGTGTATCAACGGATGATTAGATCACGTGAAAAGTTGTCGTGGTGGTGCAACATGTGCTCCAAAATTTTTTGGGCTATACAAGAGCAAAGCGCTAACAAGTAGCAACAGGCCAGGAACACGCTGGCAGGTATCGGGGAATGGTTTAGTAACCAAAGTTAGAACAAACGGTTCCGGCAAACAACGGGATGCTTCTTTCATGAGGATCATTTATTCATTTTGTCAGGTGAAAATCAAATCAGGATGCCTTCGAGCTAGCTGCGATACTAGACAGGGACTAATTAGCATGGCTTGTTAAGAGGCGACGTCTACTTGCTCAATATTGATTCGGTTTTCCGCACTGAACTTGGCTGTCCGCGATTGTTAGCGTCCCGCGCGCACCGCCCGCGATATGTACGATCTTAGATTCATCAAGTTTTGGAATATGTCTGGCATTTAAATAACTCAGAAAAAAGGGGAACTTAGGGCATCAGACAGGGCAACAATATGCAATAGCATGCATGTGTGTGATTTTTAGTATTGAATTACAAAACCAAAAAAAGGGGACTTAAACGGGAGCCTTGAGGGACTCCTTGGTTTTGAAGTTTATCCTTTAGCTCAGCCTGCTTTTGTATGTTTTTGTGACTCTTAACAATGCTCATGTTGTCAAAGCCTTTATCTTTGTGCCACATATCTTCATGGATCATCATCATGTCAAGTGGTCCTTCAGGGCATTTTCTTGAATGGAGGTATCGAGAGAAGCAGAATGGATTAGGTCTCGTGAGAGTCACTCTTGAGGTCATTTTGGTTTTCTGAAGTGTTTAAGTTATTTGAAGTCTTCAAGTGGTTGGGCTGGGAAAAAATAAAGGATACGGGATGGCGATTGATGGTCGTCCAAGTTGGAAGAACTGGCAACTGGAACCCGAGGCCTTGTCGGGTCTACTGGGAAATGGCATTGTCCCGTTTTTGTGCCTTACTTTGGACTCTGCAAATACCGTGGGGTACATTCAATTATTCATGGTGCCCTAATGACAAACATAGTCCTAGATACACAAGTGACCTTAAAAGAATTGATCATTTTCTTAACGGTTGGAACCACATTGCGCCTGGTCGTCACACCCCCAGCAACCGTGGCGCTTCATGTTATCATTCGGCTGGCGTAAAACCCGTCAAAGAATGTCGAGCCTGTCCATCAATCCTCCAATTTGTGGATCACATACTATTTAATTTGATTTCCTATTTGCTCTTGTGGGAATGTTGCTGTCGTGTGTGGCGCATGAGTTTGCGGCTACGCTAAGTGGAGGTGACAGCCTTCAAACACGGTGACCTCGCAACGAGGCCTCCACGTTACCAAGGGAACGTTTCTGGAGGCAACCCGCAAGGCTTTTTTTTTTTTTTAAGAGTCATATGTTAAAAAAAAAGCACCTTTTTCATAGGAAAAATAAATATATTGACGGAATAAAATAGGTTCCATCCCGTATTGATTTCGCCAAGCCGAATACATCAAAAGAACGGTCCCTGGATCGCTGATTATTTGCCGTAAAAAGTCAATACTTGAAATTCATAAAATGCTAAACACACATTCAGGCGCCAAGCTCGAGGAGAAGAGCCGTCAATGTTTTTAAAGTTTTACTTAGCGCAACTCATAGATTAGTGATGTCAGTTTCACAGTTTCTATTAAAAAAATGATTTAAAAAAACGCACGTGTCCCTCGGGGGCTGCCGTAGCCTCCGGCCATGTTCCCCTTACCTTAGGCAGCCAGTTGAAAAAAACGAGCTGATGCTTCGAGTCATTCTGCATCCCTGCATCTGTCTGAAAATAATTGGTCAGAAACCTTCTACACACACAAAAGGAGGCCATGAAAGCGCAATCGCTCGCAGCCAAAACACGCGTGTCTGACAGATCGCATTTTGAAAGCAAAGAACGTATAGATGCCACGTTCCGTGAAAACTAACATGACAAAAGTTTTTGGGGAAGGAAAGTAGCGTGGCCTTGGCTCCGCCTCCTCAGCTGCTCAATTATAAGGTGGAGGTAGTCCAATTAGAGGACTTTATTGATGGCATACAAGTCATCGAGTGCGTTAAAGCTTAAAAAATATCACCATGAGCTTCTTTCATCCAAATTGGGCAAAATGGAACCTTTTTTTTCTTTTTTAGCAGCTTAAGTCCTCCATAAACAAATGCTGATCGTTAACACACAGTAATATAGTCGGCCTAAATGTTCAGTCTTTTTTTTTTTTTCTTAAAATACTGTACATAAGTATTATATAAATGTTAATTGGGAATAAAATAGGTTAAAATGTATAACATAAGAATATTTATAAATATAAAAGTAAAACAAGTATTGATGTTAAAAAATCTGTACTTTAAAAAGAACATTTAAAAATTTGAATAAATGAAGAAAAACGAAATAAAACAACCACAATAAGTACTTTTAAATATAATTCACTGAAAAGCTTGTACTGTAAACAATCTACGAAAATCTAAATTTAAGCAAAATGATCACAAATACTGATTGAATATTTATTTTTGAAATTTTAGTTTTCACTTTTTTTTTGTCTATGAAGTGCTCTCTTATTTCCCATTCTTTTTGCTTGTGTCTAATGTGGCAGAAGAAAGGCTGGCGTTCTCTCACGTACTTCGGTGGGTGGGGTGAAGGGGGGGGGGGGGGGGCACAATACCACTGGGCTTTGCTTCTCCCTCTACCTGTACGGAAAAGGCGCAAAAATTAAGGGCGGAAAATCATTATTCTCCGAATGAGACGTCTCGGGTTTGATCAGAGCGCGAATCAAAGCCCGTCTCATAGACTACTTAAACATTCACTTTTAAAATTCCAACCTGATTGTACTTTTGATGGAAATTCCTCGCCATCCGCGGCTGCATCCTCTCCTGTCTCCAGGTCCTCTCGCATCCCTGTAGATATCCCACTCTGCCCTTCATTAGAATTCTCCGACGCGGGAGAAATGAGGGGAAGATGTAAATTCACTCGAAAAGAAAAAAGCTTTTAGATCTTTCTCGCCTTTTTTTTTTTCATTCGCTAACAGGGGAAAAGACACAAAAGGAAAAAATAGTACTGTTGTACAGCGTCGTTGAGCCAAGCCTGACACCGGGGCACAAGACTCGGAATTTCATTAAGTTGCTTTTTTTTGTACGTTGTTGCTCCAAAAAAAAGACTCGAGTAAACTAGGATGAACTTTCACTAAGGCCTCAAGGAATAAACTTTATGCAAATTTCACAAGAAGCAGCAGATAGAATTGACATTTGGGCTTTATGAAAAAACAATTTTAAATCATTTTTATTTTTTGTATATTTTTTTTTTGCCGTTTTTTAATTGGCAACCTGCACCCCATACTATCAAACTTTTTGTTGATAACAATCTGGATCGTCTTTTCACTCTTTGGATGTCCATAATTTCCAAAAACTATTACAAATGTGGAGTCATCAGACCTCAGCACAAACTGATTACACAATTTAGTATTATTTTTTTAGTAAGAATTTTGTATTTAGCATGATTTTTTTGCATTTTCCCCAATAACACAAACCTGCGAATAAAAACTAATTAGGACAGTTATGTAGGCCATTTCTATTAATTGGAAAAATAAGACAAAAACTAAGAATATATTTCATGGGATTTATTATTATTTTTAATTATATTACAAATAAGGTTTTGTACAAAATGAGAATCAGAAGAATGGTCACAGGACTTGTAAACGTCAGGACGCCAGCTGCCATCCATCCATCCGCACATGTGAAGCCACATGTGAGCTGCCCCCCCAAAGGCGAGCAAAAGTGTCCTACGCCAAGATCGCTCCAGAAGAGCGAAGCTTTCAAGTTACTTGGCACAGGCGGCGGCGGCGCCGCGATGAAAACGTCGGCTGTAATAAGTCTTGACCGAGCCGTCGAATGGCAGCCAAGCAGCATTTCTGCTCATTAGCAAGAAGCCGCCGCGCGCCGGCTCCCCGATGCTAATCAGCCTCCCAGAGACCTTTAGAAGGCATCCAGCAGTACCTCCTCAGCCCCGTTGCTTTTATCAAAGACGTACATAGGGGAGGGAGGGGGGGGGGAGGAAAGGGCCTTCTCCGGCCCCCACGTCCGAATGCAATGCAAAGTTTTCTGTGCATGAAAGGGAAGCTGTAGGATAATTTTGTGGCAATCCCCATCGAGCGCAGAGAACGAGCAACAAAAACATCAAAAGCACGGCGAGGAAACGCAAGAGGGGCCGTGAAATATTTAGCGGGACGGCCCAACAGGTGGTCAAGGGGGCAGCGCCAGGCTAGGCTAGCATTAGCATACACACAAAAAGGTCATTAGGAAACATTGCTTCATTGTATCATGCTTCATTTGTGATAGTCTAACAAGATTTACCGTTTATATTTTTGATGAAAAGTAACTGTAGAGTTTAGTGGGATTTTGTGTGCAATGTTATACAAAACGGATTCTGAGAATTTTGCAGAATTTTACATGAACGTGTCAATGGCATGTTAGTGTAGTTATGTATGAAATGTCTAATTTATTTTAAATCATTCTTTAAAATCAAATTATTTTACACAAAAATCCCCCCAAAAATTAGCTGGATTCTGTCTGAAATTCCATACAATAAGTAAGAATTAAGCAAATTTCATGCAATATATATATATATACATTTTGAAAAATTTAATTCTTTGAATATTTGTGGGGTTTATCTGGAATATAAGACATAGAGTAAAACCTTCTCAATTCTCAAATCATATTTCATGAGTTTTGATGTCGTGACCCTTGTAGGAAGAGTCACCAAGTCCTCACAACCACACACAAACATGCACACACAGTACACACCCTCACAATCAGCCTTGACACAGATAGATGTGACGCTGGTGCGCGTTCACGCCAACCTAGTTGAGAAACTTTCTCAATTATTCATTAATATGAAATTGTGTTTGTCTCAAGTGGAACAGAGCGATAGTTTTTTTTTTCTCTCCCTCTCCCGTGACATTCAGGCGTCGTCGGAGGGGCCCCTCCGTGGGGCCACCGCCTCTCAGCTGACTCGTCTCATACGAGGGAAAAAAAATACCAAAAAAAAGCAATAAGAAGGAACATCTCCCTCCTGATAGTTTGGAGGAAGCCCGAGTTGTCCTAATCGCGAGACCATTTGTAATACAGAAGACCGAGATGAATTATAAATTGTGTATGGCGGAGTCAAAGGAATTTGTAAAAAGTGGAGTTTACCAGGAAATGTTGTCTTTTCTCGTGGTTGGGGGGAAGGAAAATATTTCTATACGGTGGCATTATGAAATCATGATATGGATATTAACTCTTTCAATGAAAATAGAATAAAAGAAAGTCACTTGCTGAGTTGAGCCGAAACGTCAACGTGATTTTGAGTGTGTGTGTTGATATGTACTGGTATATGCTCCTAGTGGGCACAGTATGTCGACACGTTTGTCATTGAGGTGCAGTGACACAAAAACGCAGGAGCTAGTCCAAAGTTATTTGTCCAGGTCAGTGTATATATTCTGATATTTATACCTTTGTGTGGACTTAGTCCAGTTACACAGTCCTATCTTCAGTGTGTATCGCTGTTCTTGTAATATAGCATTATAGGGACAAATTTAGTTTGCTGTTTTGTGGTGTGGGAACAAAAAAAATTCGAATGTAGGAACTTTTCTGAAGTTAGCTGAGGTTGTTTTTTGGACCATTCAACATGGTTTGATCTGTTCTTGTATTTATATGTTTGTGGGGACAAACACTGTTCACACACACTCCTATCATAGGGACCAAATATTATGAACGTAGAACGTATTTTAAGGATGTCAAGTTTTTAGAATGCAATTGTCATGTTTTCTACATTGAAAATCCGATTCTAATTTTAGTTTGAATAGGAGCAGTTGTATTAATGATGACTCCCCGGTTGCTTCATGAAATTTAAACCTACCTGCAAGGCAGACACATGCGTACGTGATTCAGGACAAATAAAAACACTTTTTGGTGCACATGAAGTTGTTTTTGCGCGTTAATTGCATTGTCAGTTGTGTCTAATAAAGGCCGGGGGGACGGTTGGCTTTGTGAGGCTACAGAGAGGAACGGGAGGGGGGGTGCAGAACAAAAAAACCCCAGCTTCATTTTAAATTTAAATTCATAAAGTAGTTGCAAGACAGTTTGCTCCTGCGAGGGATTTGTTCGTAATGGATGATGGTACACAAATCAAGCATCTGATGAGGGGTCACCACACTAAAAAAAAATGTTTTTCTTTTCAAATTAAGAGAACATGATCGTGGAAGCCTGACTGTTTTATTCATTGATAATCACAACTACAAATACATTCATTGTATTTATAACGGTAAAATCGTACTTTAGCCATGGCTATATCGTGTTTAATTTTTCCGAAATGGGCATTATGGTTAATGACGCAGCTTGTCAGCAAAGGAGCCAGAACTAAAATTCGCATGTACTTATTTGTGTCAAAAAGTCCAAGGCCTTGGATTCACATCAGGTGCTTATTAACCTGCACTTGAGGAACAAGGCTGTCAGCGACACCAGGGCAAGAACAGTGCCTTGACTGGAGAGACTCGGCACCTCCATCCATGCTAATGATCCCCGAGCACCGCGCATAATTAAAGCCCCGGTCGTTACCCCCTTCGTCTCCTGCCGGGTGAAACGCGAGGTGGGGGCGGTATTCGTCGTCGCCGTAGCTGGAGGAGGTTCGGAGAACTTCACAACGTCGGCGGGTCCATTATGTATAATTTCAAAACGCCGTCGCAAGTGCACGGAAAAGAAAGTTTTCATTTTTAATGACGCCATCATGAATTATTCCATTTATCGTACACATACGCGCACGCTCGTTCAAAGGTGGCTGCTGGATGAAAAGGTGAACGGCGAAGAACCCGCGTGTGGCGGGTGGGCGAGCAAGGCCCACCTGTTGAACGTTAATGACTTCCTTTCAGTCATTTCACTTATCTAATACATTTGTAGAGCGAGTTAATGAGGCTAATTACATCGCTTCGCGCCAGGGCCGTTGTACGTACTCGTGTTCGTCTTTTGGCACTATGGAATGAGTTTCTATTGCTGGGTCATGACACAAACACGCGCTGGAGAATCATCGAGCCAATAATGCGAATATTCCGAAATCTTAAGTAGGAAATTGTCAAGAGAGTGAAAGTTTGCGACTGAGTGACGAAAAAAAAGTTTGCATGCGGGTGGCATCATAGGACTACTTTTATCTCAATGAAGCTACCCAGTTCACTTCAACAGGGTAGGTTGTAAAATATTTTAAAAACTTTCCAAGCAGTATTTAAAGTTTTTAACAAATTTGAACACAAAAGTAAAAACTGATTCCTAATTTTAATTATATTTGTACATCATAAAAATATGAAACAAAAATTAACAACTAAAAAAATACTAATAAAATAAAAAATAATATATTTATATTTATTTTTAAATGTTCCCATGTTTCCCCTTTTAATTACAACATTACCCGTTGTTGCACAACCAGGGATTCGCTAGGCAAGAAAAAAAAGCGGCGCTTTATAAACCAATAATGATTATCTTTAATACATGATTCATTAGTATGTCCTAAGGAAGCACTGTTTTTATTCCTAACAGGCTGACTTGACTGCTCGCTGTGTGCGTCTGTGTGTGTGTGTGTGACTGCTTCACAGTCCAAAAACACCCCCCTGACTTTTTATTTTTATTTTTTTTAGTCTTAAAAAAGAAGATGAAGAGCGCCTTGCACCCTAATTGCTATCTATTATGTATGACAAGTCTCATGTTTGTTATTCTCGTGTTAATGAACGTATTAAAAGCGACGGGGCATTTCCATCCTCCAGCATGCATACAAGTTGCTGTAATACTCTCGTTTGACCAACAGGTGCCGCTACACACTTAGAAAAACTGAAACAGCTTAGAAACTTTTCCTTATAGTGTTGTGAAGTAAACAATTAGAGGCGAATTTATTGCAGCTTCATTTTATGGTTTACTGTGTGTTTTTTTAACGGCATGAATAATATGTCTCTTTATTTACTATATACTATTTTTTTATGGAGCATAAACATAGGGGCAGATGACACTGTGCCCTTTGGCAGGGTCAGCAGGAACAGGAACCCCCCGATTATCTTTTCGACAGGATTCTTTACACGGTGGTGCTTCTTGTCGAACGCTCTACCACTAAACACATCTGTATTTAGACGTTGCATGGGGTTAAGTAACACGGATCAGCGTGCGTAGGTCCTCGTTTGCGTTCCCTGATCCAGGCACAATAACCCCCCACCCTCCAGGAGGAGGCCGCAGGGCCTGGGTCAGCCATATGGTGGCAGAAGACCCCCTCCCCACCTCGGGACCTCATTCCCCAAGCCCTCAAGGAAGAACCAGGCCTCCTCCCTCACTGAGTGACATTGCAGGCCAATCAGTGACACTGAATGACTGGTGCGGAAACCGTCTTAGTTTTGCTTGACCGGAGAGTGGTGCGATAACGGAAGCCAGACATGGCCAAGCAGAAGAATGTATCCCAACAAGTTTTTTTTTTTCAATTCACTGAAAAAATATAAAAATTTTACAACGGATAACCGGAATAGCAGCAGAAAATAACAGGAGTCCTTTAAAATTAATATTTAATTATTGTTATTGTTTGTATGGATTAAAAAACAATTTTATTTGACCAAATATAATTAAAAAAATATATTTTTATTTTTTGTAGTATTTTGTTTAGCCATGATTTTTAATTAGGGGCAAAAAATCTATTTGCAAACGCACATGTTCGACTCCACAAGTACCAGAGTTACTGGAGTATATTAACCTCATGAAATTATTTGTGCTTTATGAAAATACTTTTTTTTAACATCATTTGTCACTTTTAAAAATTAAACTACCCACCCATAGTTTGGATAAGCAAGACGTGCTTTAATACGAACTCTTTCATCAATGCCACCTAGCACGCGTCTCTTCTTCATCTCTAATGCAAGATGGCTGGCCTTTTTGTATGCGGAAAGCGCACCTTCTTTGTGATTGTTACAGGTGGTCTCCCCCTTGATACAAAATATGGATGCATTTATTTATATATGTGACATATGAGCTAATTATGCAGCAGGGGAGGTGTGTGTGTGGAAGGCGGGGGGGGGGCACCCTGACCCTTCCTCACCCGCCCGCTAATTAATTAGCCGTGTTTACGCTCACCATTACAACCTTGACAGCTCGTTAGCCCCTTCATCCTCATCCTGCGACAAATTACCAGACGGAGGGAACTGACGCTGGAGGTGGCACGTTCGCGTTTGTCGCCCCACGTCGGGGACCCCGAAAAATAAAGGCCCAGATGACTCGCTCGTCACAAGTGGTGTCGTGTCTCCGAGATATGAGATATTCAAATGAGACGCTAACGGAGAGGGACCGCGCCGTGCCTGATGGCTAATGTTAATGTTCTCATTTGAATATGAAAAGGAAAGCCTTGCCCCCATGTGTGTGTATGTGTGTGTGATCAAAAACCGCTCAAGTGTGTGTTCTTCAGGCATGACTGACAAGACAATGGAGGCAAACAGTTGTGACTATTATGGGATGGATGTAGGGCATATTAGACCGATTGTCGTGGTATGGAGACAAAACAAGATGGCCGACTTTGTTGAGTCAGTTAGTTATTCGTGTCAACAGGTCTTAGAAGTGTGCCTCGCTTATAGTAAACTGCATTTCGAATATCTTCTAATCAAATCATCTCAATTTAATCTATTCACGGTAATTATCTCACGTGTCAGATTATCAACATCACTTTTTGACCTCCATCTCTACGGATCAGCCTTGCGAACTGGGGGCAAGGTTTGTTAGTCAAAGCTGAAAACAATGAAAAGTGCCGCCGCTGGATCTTTACATATGATTCAAAGATGGATTTTTAAATACCTTTCTGGCTAACTTTGATTTCCAGATCCGTCCGGAGGCTTGACGGACAGACGTTAATAAAACAAAGCATCGGCCGGTCTTCGATGGCCGCGGGCCGTGTCGGATGAACAGTAAAAAAAAAAAAAGTGTTTTTATAACACGGGGGCAGAATTGCCATAGTTAAAAATAATTAGTGTAGCTGTAATGCAAACGTGTTTTTCGCCCCCCTTAGCTGGGGGGATCATGACATGCTGCATTACCCCAAGAGCACCCGCAGCCATGTATCAACCTAATTAATTTTCCACTAGCGCTAGCTACACCTGTGCAAGCTAATGAGATCCCGCAGCAAAAATTCTGGCCTCGACAAATATATTATTGCTCACTTTTGATTGACCCTTGTTTAACAATATAAAGTGAAATGTTGACAGTCCAACACAATCTATACACTTTTCCCCCAAAAACGAATGAAACATTTTTGTAAAATACTATTTGGGGTTCGCAAAAATTCCATCAACTGGTCAATAATAAGAAGTTAAAGGCAAAAGTTGCGTCGTCTCACCAGACAACGAACGGAAAAGTCTTTCAAAGTCATCAACGCAAACATTGACTCAACTGTTGAAACGATGGCGCTAATATTGGACCGTAGGGGGCGCCGGCAGCGTCGTCATGCCTTTTTCAATCGTAACTGTTCAAGTGGCAAATTTTAAGATGTTATATGCGCTTTATGCAAGCAAAATAGGGCCTTGGTTCTTAAAAGCCGAGGGCGTCTTTAAGAATTGACACACCCTCTAAAACATACATCGCATGAAAACGACTTAAAGGGGGCCCCGGCTGCAATTTTAATACAAGTGGCGGTGTGTAAAATAGCATTTTAGCGCAGGCGGGCAGCAGCAGGGGCGCCACAAAGCCGCAGTCTGAAAGAGAATACGGCGCTCACATCACATGTGAGAAGGCAAACACGCTGGCAGGCGAGCCTGATGGAGAGTGACGAGGACGACGGAGAAAAGGAGGAGGAGGAGTAAGCGAGGAAGAAACTGAGAATCAACCAAAAGCTGATTTCACCTTTTTGCATCACTTTGCTTTTTTGGAGCACATGTCCGTTCACACCAGATGGAGGGAGTCCTTTTCTTTTTCATCAAAGTGGAGGTTTGATGAGTTCATCTAAGTAAATAACAAAAAAAAAAAAGATGAAGAAGAGCTCCATGACACGTCTCATTCATCCAACAACACAGAAAGTGGAACAAAAGAACTTAAAACACAAGTGATTCTCTTCCATTGCCTTGCTGGTTGAGCAACTAACTTGGAGTTAGCTTTTGGACCGTCGAGCGACTGAACTGGACAGTTGCGAAAAAAAATAAAAATAAAGAAATAGTCAGTGATTGACCCTCGCACATAGGCGGTTTTACAGGGTGGCCAAGGGGGGCAGCTGCCACCCTCACTAAATGTCTTGCCACCACACTTGCCACCTCTTTATGTGGCAAAGAGTCTATCAATACGAAATTCAAAATATTAGAAATGTCCATCACTTGTATGTATTCTGAAAAAAGAAAATGGAGATTTTTTTTTTTTTTTAAATTGGAATATCGGGGTAAAAAAGATATGGAAAAAAAAATCCTCGTTATGGCTTTCCCCGTCGAGTCAGACGCGTCCGTTTCCAGATGTGGAAGGCGTAGCGGTGACTGATTTAAGGTTTGCGGGGATCCGATGGCCTCGGGCAAGTTATTCTAAGAGCCCCCTGATGTCAGTGGGACTGCCTGGCGGAATAAAAGGCGAAGCAATAAAGTGGGGGAGAAAGTAGCACACGCGCATTGAAATTGGGGGGCCTCCCTGAGGCGATGGCCCAACTGGCCCGTGGTTAAATCCTCCACTGAAAGTGTAATAATCACACCAGATCCCCACAGAGGGAACCAGCGTGTGTGTGTGTGTGAGTGTGTGTGTGTGTGCATGTGTGAGCGATGGGGGTGAAGACACAGAGACACCAAAACAAAAGCTGTTCTTCTCTGTCTTGTTCTCGTAGAAGCAAAACAAACCAGAATGTTGATGTTAAGAATACGGGATTACGGCCACGCTTGGAAAGTTTCCCTCGGTGTGTATTGAATTAGTGTATTATGCAAATATTTTCAAAAGTCTTTGTCTATCATTTTAATGACATCATAAAACAGAGCACTGTGAAAAGTCAACTACGAAATGAAGTCGACTCGAAATGCCACCAGGCCATATACACGCCCATTCTTCATGAACTTTCCTGTTTGTTAGCACCCTCTATTGGTAGAAATTTCATACTGCAGGCAACAAGATTTTCCATTACCATTTTTTTTTCTGTTAATTTTAATACATTTTTAGAATCAGATGTATTTTATTTATTTCTAGGGAAAATGCTTAATCTCAATAGTGTTTTTGTCATTTTTATTTATTTATCCCTGAGCCAGTGAGCAATTTTGCGTTGTCCGACAGCCTCAATAAAAGGCACCACAGCGGCGTTTGCGCTTTTGTTCTCGCCGCTAGCCGGCGGGAGGCGCGCTAATCGTGGCGGCTAAGGTCAAACTAATTAGCGCGCCGCTTGAACCCGCCACTAAAAGTCGCACAAAAGATGTGACAGAGGTGAAATTAATCGAGCGAGCTAAAAACGGCGTAATTAGCTCGAAAGAGGATACTTCCGCTTTTATTTTGCAAAACACTAAAGGAGTGCGAGATAAGGCTTTTATTTGTAAAAGGATGTCGTCAAAGAGAACAAGGACTGCTTCATTAAACAGACACAATGGTGTCTAACGCGCTTTGTTTACATATGTTAAATAAAGCGCGTCATTACGCTTCACTGGCTGCTAAGTGGCGCCTTTTAAAGGGCCCGGGAATTCAATTAGACTGTTTAGTGACCCCCCTCCCGCCCCTCAAGTGTCATTATGCACATGACTGAGGGTGCAATGTCCTGTCAGCCATTTTGAAGAGTTGTTGCCAAGGTTTGAACACCGCTATGCAAGCTAATCGCTAATTTTTGCAACGTGACCAAGCTAGCATTTTAATTCTTGTAATACCTGTATTCCCTTATATAATTTTTTTTAAAGGGTCATACTGGTTATTAGTACAGCAATATTTAGAGCCAATATTTATTTGCAGTAAAAAAATGGAATAATGAAGAATCCAACACCAACACTGATTAATCGTTGATTAATCGATTCATTGTTGCACTTTTAAAACCTAAAAAAATGAACACAAATATTCCCCGAGGTGGTGATGATTTTATTGCTTTGGCCTGAGCACAAAAAAAAATGTAATCAAGGTGTGTCCCTGCTTCCACCAGAAGAGGTCTCTGACGCCTCCCCCGCTTCATCGCCTCCAGTCTGTCATTCCAGCGCCGCCCGTTAGCTCGGCGTTAGCGGAGAAATGCTAACGAGGGCCCCGCCACGACTCCTCCGAGGCCCGGCTAAGTGCGGGCGTGGGGTGGTGTGAAGTGGGGGGGGGGGGGTCGGCATGCAATGAGGAGGGGGGGGTCCCAGTGGTTGTTTGCCTCTTTTCCATCAAGAGCCCTCATCTCCTTTATCCCCTTTGTGGTGGAGGCCCTCCTCGGGCACTTCCCTCTGAGGGGGGATCTAAAAAGAGCAGCTGCCGGGGAACCAGTGCCATTTCCTCCTGCTGTCACCCTCCCTCCCTCCTCTCTCCCTCCCTCCCTCCCTTTTCCTTCCCTCCTCACCCCTTATTAATATGCATATGAACTTGTTTCTCTTAGTTCCGAACTCCAATGACAAAGTGGGAAAGCATACGCCTGAAATATTCATGACAGTGCGCGGTAATTAAGCGGCGGCGAAGGCGACGCCATCAACTAGCTCACTTCCAGATTTTTTTTTTTGTGTGTAAGGGTTTTTTGTGTTTAAAACTGCTTCGCTCTTTTATTTTTTCCTTCATCAGGACTAAAAAAAGACACACGTTGTCCTCTTTGCCTTTTTCCCGAGCTCATTCTTAGAAATGAGATGCTTGTGACATCATTAGCTTGTGTTGACCATTAAAAGTTAGCTCTAAAATCTACTTTATTAGCTCTACTTTTTTATTTTTACTTATTTGAAAACACGGATGCTGTTAAACATTCACTATACGTTCTCCACGGAAAAAAAGATGAAAATATCCAAAATGTGAAAATAGAAAGAAAAATCTGTTAATACACATAATAATCTGCAAGTGCAGAACTGCAACGATGCAGAGCTCGATTTATGGTGTAATATCACCAATCACCACTAGATGGCTGACGTATTTGGATCTTACCCTGTACTATAATGTGAGTAGGCTCAATATATTTTTGGGCGATTTGGATTGATGCGCAGGACAAACATATCACCTCGGTAATATATAAAAAAAAATGAGTTTGTGGAATTGTATAAAATTTAAAAATTTAAAAAACAGTGCACTGTTATTTTTGTTCTGTGCTTTGCAGCTTTTTTATCGGGTTCCACATGCATTGAAAAATGTACGAAATGTAGAGAGCACATATTATAGATATGATATATCGAATCCAATACAATAGCAAGATGGTGTTTTTTTGGGGCTATGAACAGAGAGACATTGAAGTCAGAGGATGCAGCTGAAGGAGAATGAGGAAGGCCACCAGAGAGATGGATGGATGGTGGTGGGGGGGGTCGGGGTACGCAAGGTGAGGAGAGAGGGGAGCTAGTGGGCTAGAGGGAACGAGGAGGGTGGGGGGGGGCATACGAGATGTTTGCCGATGCTTGACAGCGAGGTAGATTGTATCTGACGTGAAGCCTGCAGATGAAAGGAGAGCGGACAGCTGGCCCAGTGCACTCGGCGCACTCCGACGCTCACCTCGCAGTCCTCCTTATCCCCGCCTCTCCCTCCCTCCCTCCTCTCCTCTCCTCTCCTGGTGACGCCTCCTCACTCCTCTCTTGGCCTCGCCTCGCCGCCACGCTGGCTTGTTTGGTCAATAAGCATTTATTAGCGGCCGTTACACGCGACCTCCCTGTTGCATCAATTATGGATAGACGGACGGACGGGAACATCTGCAAAGACTTCGGACTTGCATCCTGGCGCGGATTAGATGGGATTAGCCTGATTCACGGGAGTCTCGCCGTAAATAGGTTCCTGATATCCGGAGTGGCTTTTTATTCTCCCTAAAATTTGCATAGCATTAAAACTTGGTTCTCGATGTAATATTCACATTTATAAAACAAAACAGTTTTTTTTATATACAGGAAGCCATTGTTTATGATTGTTTCAGCCATTTTGAACTTCAAGTGACCTGTTGGTAAGAGCGTGATCGCAACAGCAGAAAATTTAACACACCAGCTTCCCATTCACATCGGACGTCACATGACACCAAGAAGGAAAAATGAAATGTGGACATTTTCATGTTTAGATATGAATATGGCTCGACACTATTGTGCAAACGAGCTTCTTAGTGCCGTCCCAAGAAAATAACAAACAGTGGAATCTCATATTCTAAAATTAATTTGCCCCGAGAGTCAAACAGTTCGCAAACTGAAGCAATGTTTCCAATTGAAACAAACGGAAAGGCAATGAATCCGTTCTAACAGCAGAACGGTGTTATATTTACTCTATTTTTATTGAAATTAATTTCTTTAGGTTTGCTAGCTTTTCAGACAGGCAGCAGAAATTCTTTTTTTTTTATTCAAAATGATTTTTTCTTTCTCTCAATAATTGTATTCTTTGATGCTTTTCTGTGCACATGTGGCCTAACCCTAGACCAGGTATTTTCTACTTTGGAAGGAGCATCCCTGAAGTATAGCGCCTTGTCTTTATTCCATTTCCCGTCAAAGCCTCTCCCGCTCTACCTCGGAGGCATGTGCTCGCCTGTCAGCGGCACTTGTCGAGCGTCGTTCGTGTGAAAATGAAGATATGCTTCTGCGCTCTGTTAATGCAATGTAACCTCTGTCAAACAGCAAGTTTTTTTTTTTCAACCCCCCCTCCTTCTTCTTCTTCTTCTTCTTTGCAGACTTTGAACAAAAGAGCTCCGCCTCTTGTGTGTACCGGAGGGCGGTGCGCATCCCCAAATATCAGCAACGGCAGGTTGAAAGGCGCAAAATAAGGTCAGTGTCACCGCGCTGCATTATTAATGTCCGACTGTTTATCGCCTGGCCCGTTGCATCGGAGCGGCCCCGCCATGAAATATTGATGCAATTTCCCTCGGCTTAACACGTAGAGGAAGCTACGGTATAAAGAAACGAGGTGTAACACCGGGTGGGCATCCATGATGCCCGTTCGTGGGGAGTGTCAACCAAATCACTGCTCAGGTGGACACCCGATGTAGTTTCATGTTAGCGCCGCTACTCGACCTTCTGGGGCTATGAGGGGAGGCTATGTGTACTATTGCACAGTATATATGTAAGTGTATAGGAAAAGATGATTCTGTACATGCTGTGATTCAAAGACTGTTTGATTCTAAAGTGGAATCGTGCGAATGATTCGATTCAAAGTCGTATGTCTCAGTCGAGATGGTTTGAGTTTCTTGTTGTCCTTTTACATACAAATATGAATGAAATGTAAATGTTTGCTTTAATAATCTAGCTCCTAAATAGAAGACGATCTGATAAGTATTTTAGTATCGTTTAAAGTGGAACGATTTGAATCGGTTCGAGTCGATTCTTAGTGACGGCCTGTATTTGGTAAATTTCATATTTATTTGTACAAATCCCTATTATTAGATATGTATGTATGTATGTATTTATTTTAAAAATGAATAGATATTGTATTTCCACATAGGCCCTTCAATTTTCCATTACAAGTGTGCTCACTGGTCACCTTTTTTTTTTTTTTTTTTTGAACAGGCACATGCTGTCGCCTCGTTGTCTTCTCTTTGTCTCTTTCATGTTAAAATCGCTTACTAATTAAGCCAAATGCCACCGCATCCAGTCCACACGCACACACACTCTAAGCTCTCTAATGATCCACATGTGCCAGCATCTTTATTATCCGCCCCGCCAGCCAGCCTGCCTGCCTGCCAGCCGGCGTGCATGCGTGTGCACGCGTGCATTCACGCGTGGCGGCGTCTAAGTGATTGTAAATCACCCCACACAGTAATGGCGCAGATTAGCACCCTATCAAAAAGCTTTCTTCATGCACCATGCGCTAACATCTCGCCCAGCCTAAGTGTTTTTTATGCGAGAAACGCGACGAGCCCATAACGGCCGCCCGCCTGTCCCGCCATCGAGGCCTTCCCCCACGTGATTAATGCTCCAACAGCACAAGGGAGGGAAAACGGCAGGTTGTCGTCACGTTTGCGAATATGGCCGACATTCTGCGACAGATGAGAGAAGCTTTGATTTCCTCTTCCTGTTTTGGGAAAGCGCCCCCCCCCTCCTTACTTGCCTCCCCCAGCTCGCACCGCCTGCTATTGTGACCCATGAATTATTGATTAACCCGGGTAATAGAAAAGATATAACTGTAGCGTGCTTTTGACCTGCCTCTTCTGCAGTGGATCAGTGGGAAGGCGGGCATATTATGCATGCAGATGAGAACATCAAGTGGGGCTATAAATTCAGACGGCGTGCCGTTTTGCGCTCTGACATCACGCGGGTGAGGAAGTCGCACTCTGTCGGTTTTTTTTTTTTCCTCAACAAATTTAGAACAATTCTGCAGCGCTGTAACACCTAAAAATCCTTCAAATTTTAAAACCTATTGAAACATAAATTTTAACATTCAAGGTTTTTGTTTGTTTGTACGTGATCACTTGTTGCTAGGCAGAATTCAAAAGGCTCAACGATAACTGTTTTATAAGAATTTTAGAACAATTCGGAAGCACTATAACACCTAAAAATCCCTAAAAATTGTAAACCTATTCAAACCTATACATTTTAAATGTCAAGCTTTTTTTGTTTTGTTTGTGCATGATCACTTGTTGCTAGGCAGAATTTATAAGGCTCCATGATAACTGCCCCAGAAATCACCTTAAGGTCAACATGCTTTAAAATATATATAGAAACTTTTGAATTTTTCGGTCTTTTAGCAAGCTCCTCTGAGATTTGCTGACTCTGCAACTTTACTTAAAAAAAAATAATAATAAATGTAAACAAGTGTCAATTTTAAATCTGCTCATGCTCTAAATCCGAACCATCTTGGAAGTTATTCCGCTGGGCAACAATCCGTACGATGATCTTCCAGATCGATAACCCAAACACTGCCTCTTCCAATCCAATCCCATTTTCCAGCTGCGTTTTTTTTTTTTTTTTACGTCCAACAGGCTGTGAAGTGTGTATATAAATATACAATTAAACGCCCCAGTAAGCTGCATCGTGTTTTCATTAGAAAAGGCACCTTACAGGACTTGACCGGCAGCGGTAATTGCATAGCTCTGTGTTTACATTTATTCATGAAACCACCTTTTTTCATCCCCACTTCCACCTGTCACCCTTTCCATTTGAGACTGCCATCAAACTCTTGCCCCCCCCCCACCCCATCTCCGACGCCACCCTCAGCTTGTTCACCGGCGAGTGATTTTGCCCAAATCTATGTGCACTCAGCCACATCCTTTATTGATTACTGGCAATGCAAACAGTACGACCCGGCGTCATATACATAATTGGACAGTTGTCAGGGGAGGCGGCTTCGCTGATAACCAGCGTCTTATTTTCACTCCCTGGCGGATGTGCACGCTCTCCACACATGGCGGATAAATATAGATTTTTTTGAAATTATTTCTTTCTTTATTTGTATTTATTTCTATTCTTTTTATTTATTTTATTGTATTTATTATCATTTTTTATTATGGCGGCTTAGATAAACCGTTAAATTCATCTCAACCCGTCTGATTGGTTTCCAATTTTGACGCTGATTAGTTTATGTCGTCATGTTTCTTTGCGGAAAAATCAAAATAAGGCCAAGTAAATACACGCACGTCTGTCCGTCTGTGTTTGTAGTACAAACGGCAGCCTGTAGGATTTCATTTTGAGAGGCGCGGTTTGAAATAATAACACCTTAATGGCTGCTAAAGTCAACACCGGCCTGTCTCGGGAAAGACGGGGGAAAAAAAACAAGACTCCTTTAAAGTTTGTAGTTTAGTAATGAAAAGCACACAGTGGCTGCCGCAATTACCTGACCCGTGACACCGAGGCGATGAGTCGTCCCGGCAGAATCCCAGCTTAGCCCGGGCGGATAATAGATTCATGCTGGAAGCAGCCGCGTGTAATAACTCTATCAAACTCACGTCTCGCCCGTGTGTGTTCGACACACACCATTTTACTCCTCTCCGGCTTTTCCTTTTCTTTCCATTCCCCGGGAATGCTTGGCTTGAGGGCGTCGTGTGAGTGGGGTCAAGGTTACAACCGCTGTTTGTCTTACGTGTATCCGAGAAGGTTCGGTGTTACTGAAAGATCCACTTAGAAGGATTGGCACGTGGAGATGGACCGACAGGGAGGCAAATGAAGCGGCACCCAAACACCATTCATATTTAATATTGTGTAGTCTGCATAAGAGTGGGAGCCTCCATTCGCTAGCGTAAAGCGCTAGCCGGCGCTACAACGGGTGTGATGGAATCGTTTTGTTTATTGATTGCTGATGTTTCGCTATCTTGTGGATACGAAGCGATCAGTCATGAAATTTGCAAGCAACCAGCAGAGGGTGCAAATCATTCAGGCCTAGCTGCTTTGCTGTATAAACAGGCTGCAGTAGAAATTTTAGTTGAACAGTAAAATTTGATCTTGGGCGGTTTTAATGGATACTAGACATTTGCAAAATATGGATTTTATTTTATGACAGTGGAATTATAAAGCTTAAAGCTGTTATTTTGTATATTGCTAGCATGCTACCCGGTTGTCGCAAGCTAGCGTTAATTGCGTACGGGTACCTCAATGTTGCGACTCGAGTGGAAGCGACATGCTCAGTGATCCGATACCGTGGAGAAAGTCGCCGCTGCCCTTTCCTTTGCTCCCTTCAAAGATGGCAGCTTTGACTCCAGTATGTGTTTGGAAAACAACATTCTGAACCATAACAAAGATTTTTTTGCACAACAGTTAGCTATTGCTCAAAAATCAAAATTGTCTTTGCAATCTATGAGCTCCTGCTAGTCGAAACAAAGTACTCTTATATTTGTGAAATGAGAATTAAGATTCTTTTACCCTTTTTAATCTATTTTAGGGGGCTTCCATTATGGCTTTATACTGCCCTCTGCTGGCAACTGAAATTGACATCAAACTGCCCTCGGGCTCGCATTGTGAATGTCACAGGACCAAATCCAGAAAATTAGTAAGCTGTGAAAAGTGTTGTAAGTCCAACTGAGTTCTAGTGGGCACCTCCTGACCTGCAGGAAGTTTGATTGTAAGTCGTTGCAGGAATTTCTGGCAAGTAGTGGCTGTTTAGTGACAACAATCTCCTGTCTTCCTTATTTCTGGGCTCTGCGGCAAAATAGCTCTTCTTCTGGCTCTAATGGAGCCATTTTTCTGGCTCTTTCCCACTGTCTGTAAAAATCTATTGTCCAAAATCGGATTTTTGCAGCGGTTCTGATTGTAAACTTTGGGATCACTCAACTAGCTCTGTCTGGAATGCTGCACAGTACTGTAGGTTGGGAGGTGAAAAAGGAGTGGAGGGGAGGTTTGGGGGTCTCAGCACATGCTGGAGTAGCTGTCGGCTCCTCGCGAAGAGTTGCAAGTGTCAGTTTATTTTATCTCCCGCTTTTCATCATCCTGACAGAGCCCGCACGGGCCGAGGTGGAAGACGAAACCACCTGAGAGTCTCTGGAATTTGCCGGTTTGGACTACAAGTCATTAGCCCGGGCCGGAGAAGTGCGCCCTGTGCCCCAAGCACCCCGACCCCCCCACCCCTTTAACTGTTGACGGGATGATTGACAGCCAAGCTGGGCTTTGATGGGGCCATCATTACGGCCGGCGCCCGTGACACGTGCTTGAAGGCGACCGAGAAATAAGGCAAAGGCCATTCAAATGTGAAGCGCCGAGACTGCAGATTAGTCCGAAACGTCTTCGTAGCAATTTCGTGCGCAGTCACTGCATGACGCAAGCAGCTGATTAGATGATGTCATCACAAGTGTCTGCTGTAATGTATAAAATCGCTTTTAACGCTTTAATTTGGCACGTTAGAGTTGTGATAGAAGATTTGATTTTGCCTTTTAGACAAAAATTGGTGATTTCTGGCAGATTTAAATGTCATACTTCCAGCCTTTCTGGCATTGAGAGAAAAATCGGGAAATATCAGGCGATTTTTCTTTTTGGGCCTTTATTATTTATTATTTATATTATTTTATTTTTGACATAAAAGCGAATGTCATTATTTATGTCTTAGGTTGTAATGTATTAATGTCTTTTTTAAAAAATGATCCAAACTTTTAGCAAAAAATTTGCCGATTTTCTGATTTCTAAAGAGCTAATATTCGCCGATTAATTCTTCTGGCCGATTAATCGTCTGCCACTATTGTCTCTCATGGATTAGTTAAATTAAAGTCCGAGAACGTCGACTGGGTTGTCGTGTCCGTCCGTTGTTTCAACCCCTGTGAGGAAACGGTTTACAGCAAACAGCGACCCGGACAAAAAGCGTAAAAATGGCGTCTTTTCCAGCTGCTGTTTTCTTTTCTTTTTTTCTCCCTCTGCCTGTAGGGGGTGGCCCCTCATTACAGGCCTTTCCCGCCTCCTTTATTTCACTCCATTAGGCAGCCCTCTCCTCTCTCGCCTGCACATATGACACGGGCCTAATCAATACTCTCCCACTGGCTTCCTCAACGGGCGCCTCCAATGAATAGATTGCAGTGGAGCATTAATTGAATTGTGCCGCGTGTGGAGCGCCAGAGCGCACCTTTTATTGGACAAACACAAATATGCTCTGATAACGCCTCAAACCACCAACTCGCCACACAATCTTTTTCTTTTTAACGCCCCCCTCCCAGACATGAGGTAGTGCGCTACATCAGTTAGCCTCGCGCCGCTAAGGTTGATGTTAGCACCTCAGGCTTCTTCTGGTGGAGGGGGTGCACCCATGGGTGGTAGAAGTAGGGGGGGGTGCTGACAGATGGTTCGGTGGTGGTGATTTGATGGACAGCGGCTTAAGCCCCCCTATACGCCACCTGTCAAAATCAGCCATTTTCCGCCATTTTTTCCAGGTAGCTGTTAGCAACAATGTGGAATTAGGTGGGGCGAAGTGTCCTTGTGCCCCGCAATGCTGACTCGGTATGAATTTCACACCTGATCTTATCACTTCTCTGCCCAATTATTGAAAGCAATCCTAACTTTCAAGTTATGGCTCCATACTTTTATGATCTAATTATTCATCTAGAATGATATTTTTCTACATCACACTAGAGGCTGACAATATAATTTTCTAATCACTGTAAATAACCCACTTGGCAACGTTTGCCGACGGCGTGACCACTCCCGCCGTTCCCGAGTCACTTAAGCAGGTGTCGAAGCAAATATTTAGCTCATTATTAATCTTTAATAGCATTCCCGCACTGGCTCCTCCCCCCCCATTTTTTTTTCCTAAGGTCCAGTATCTACTATTAAATCCCCCTACTCTCCCGTAGATATATGACACGTAATAACGGCGTGAATAAAAAAGAGATTAATAATTTAGAGTGAGCCAACAAATTAGGACCATCATTAAAGTAAGCAGGGCTCGGCAAGCGTTTTGCATAAAAGCGAAGGCGCCCCGGTTCAAGGTAATGCCGCGGCTCGTCCTGATAAAGAATTACAACATTAATTCAGCCGACGCTCGACTCATTGCCCCGACGTCCCCGGAGCATTTTCCCATGGTCGTCAAATGAAATAATGGCACCGACCGAGGCGCTTCATTTCCATTTTTTACCCATCACACCTTGACTGAGTTTGTAGTTCACGTGTGTGTATAATTCAGGGCTGCTTCTTTTTCATCACCCTGAGGGTGGGGTGGGTGGGGGGTTGGGACACCTCAGTATGCTCCCCCCCCCCCCAACACAAACACTCACACTGTGACCTCTGTGGGTCAATGTTAGAATCACAGACATGCGAGGCTTTTGATGCGACAGCTTGACAGACGTCCTAATTGACTCTCAAAGCCATGTCAAGTGAATGATTTAGTTATAATAATAGTTATGATATATTGACGACAATATTATGTCACTGACAACAGTTTAAAAAAAATAAATGAAAGAACTGTGTAGTTTAATTAGCTCGTAGCCTCAAACAGATCCTGTCCTGTCTTGTTTTGAGATTGCGCAATGCCAGGTGGCTTTTGCGCAATCCCGCTTCTGTAATTTTGATCTGCACGCTCGTAGCTCCACCTGCGCTACGTTTTGCCCTTAAAGCGTACGCCTTCAATGCATCCCATCCCCGCTGAGCAAACACGTCACCTCGCACAACAAGCTCCCCTTTCAAGGCACGCGTCGCTGGAGGCGGCGTGTGATTCCGCCGTTTACCCGCCGTTTTGAATTCTTAGTTGAGCTGGGATGAAAAGATATCTGGAAGAAAAAAAAAAAAGAAAGGATGGCAGAGATGTTTTAACCTGCTGCCGCGTTTCACCGGTTTTGCAGAGATGCTTTAATGACGCCACGCTGACATTTTTGCCTGCCGGGACGAACCTGCTTTTTTTTCTTTTTCGACTCCCTTGGGTGAAGGCAGCGCCCTCTGATGCCTCGCGCAGTCTTGCACTCGGTGTCGTGTTGATAATGAAGGCTTTGGGGTGCAGGTGGTTTTACATAACTGCTTTGGGGTGACTTGTAAATAGGGACAATCCTGTGACTGCCAATCATACAGTATTACACACTGACAGATTTATACCAGATCCTAGTCCTACTTGGGGTTAGTTGGGACTGGATAACCAACCCGCATACTGGTAGCATTACCTGTCTCCTGTCCTGTCCTATCCTATCTTATCCTGTCTTGTCCTATCCTGTCCTGTCCTATCTTGCCCTGCCCCGCCCTGCCCTGCCCTGCCCTGCCCCGCCCCATCCCGTCCTATCTTGTTCTGTCCTGTCCTGTCTTAACCTTTCCTATCATGTCTTGCATTGTCCCTTCCTGTCCTACCTGGTTTCATCCTATCTTTCCTAGTCTGTCCTGTGCTGTCCTAGCCCTTACTTTCCTTTACCATCCTTCTCAGTCCTACCCTATCCTATCCAATCCTGTCTTAATCGATCCTTGGTTTTATCATGTCATTTGTCCCGTCCTACACTTTACCCTGTCCTGTCCTTTGTTGTCCTGCCCCAGTTTGTCATTTCCTGCCCTGTCCTGTCCATTCCTGTCTTAACAGGTCAATGTCCGATCCTGTCTTTTCTTTTCCTGTCCTCCTGCCTAATCCCATCCTGGCCCCGTCATCTCCGTTCCGTTTCTTTCCGCTGCTTTATTTGCTCATCACCTGCCGGTCCATTCTGCAAACCTTTTGCATTCTTGAGAAGCAGCGACACGTTTTTTTCAGTCTGAGCAAACCGCCCGTCCTTTTTTCTTACTCCCAATCAGAATTCACGTGCCGTTCATGCACACCTGAAGGCAAAGCAGCTCCGCTCAATTTAGCGGCTCTGATAAATCACCATTAATTAGCTAATAAAAGCCAGCAGGTGGTTCGCGGCCCAAAGACATCCACCTCACCATCGTGAATAATGTATCGTGGACTTGGGGCCGGGCGGAGGGGGGGGGGGGCTCCAATCAAGTGTGTTGCTATTCGGCTATCCAGCCCAAAGGAATACAAGTGGCACTGACCTCAACTCCAGCATAGCGTGTTTGCGCATGTATTGTTCATGAGCATATGCAAAGGTTGACAGCCCAAGACCTCCGCACCCTCTCCCAACTGAACACAGTCAATTATTCAAACACCAGACAATTATTATTAGCTTGCTTTGTTTACTTCTAATTAGTTTTGACAATCTAGCCAGCTAACAAAAAATGGCATCTAGTGCTAATACAAAGCCAGCTAACAAAAAAGGCAACACTAAAATTGCGTCCTATTAGCATCTGTGCTAGTGCTAATACAAATCGGAAAATCGTATCGACTAATAAAACTGGATTATACTCATGAATAATCAAATCAAATTAAATCAAACATAAGCATTTGAGATGTCCCAAAGTTCTTCAGTACAGGTGCCAACACGGTTTACTGACTTTGACGCCTTCTTTATCCCTCAAAGCCCAGCGTTGCCGACGTACGCCGCTTATGTCATTAGCAAAAGTTGAGTCGTTTACCAACGTCCCGCCTTGTTAAATGTGACCGCGCGCTCGTCGTTGATGTATTTTTAATCATGCTAATATTTTAATTAGCCCCAGACCCCCTCCTCAGCTCCCGCGCTGCCGCACAGCCTCTCTGGCTGCATGTGTAATCTCAAGAGTGCGATATTTAATGTGACGTTTGTACACGCACATATACTCTTCGTGTTTTACAGATTGAGATTTTTTTTTTGCCGTAGAAAATAGTGAAATCATCTCTTCCGAGGTCTTGTATAAAGCAAAAGTGACTTTTTGTATTAAAATAATTCAGGTAAACATTCAAGTGTCTATTATTAGAAACCATACTGCAGCTCTGCTTACCTTTTGGTTTTGGTTTGTGAAGTCCTGCTTGAAAGTGGCGCGTCTTTATCTAGCCTAGCTTCTAAGTCACAAGGCGGAAAAACGTAGTAGATCAAGTGACGTCGCACGAGCGCGTAGCCTATAGGCTGTTTTGTAATTTGATTGACGGGTTGAACTTGAGCAGCGCGTGTGTCTCGTCATAGCCGTGGGGCTTTTTTTTTCTGTTTTTTTGATGATGAGATCACGCGAGTGTGTGACCTCAACGCCTCATCGCTCACCACTGTCTCATTCCCTTTATTTACATCTGTCTTTAGCATTCTAATTACTCCCTTTATTGCTTTGCCCCGGAGGAAGCTGTTACACCAAGGGGAGGCGAGTTGAGGGGAGGGGGAGTAAAATGGAGTGGGGGGGGGGGGGGGGTTGTAACCAATATCAGAGCCACAAAACTGAAGATGTAAAAAAGACGACAGGGCTTGCCAGTGAACCTTCCGTTTCATTTTAGTCCATTATAAAGTAAATGTTTTGCTTCAATTGAGTTCAGGCACATTTATTCATTTATCTGTCCACATTCTGATTTTATGTGCCGGAATGAAATATGTTTTGGGCTCTTTTTTTAAAAAATTTATTTTGGTGACATAACATTTCATTTACTTGCCTTTTTAATATTTTGCTGTTGTTACACTTTTGCTTATTTTCAGCAAAATTTTGCAGCTTGATTTTTCTTTGTTTTCACCCATTTTTTTGACAAAATATTTCTGCTCTAATAACAGTTTTATTCTGAACCATATTTGGTTACTTCCTTTTCCTTCAGTCTATTTTTGGGTGAAATATTTCGTGTCGTCCCATTTCTGGGACCAATCCTGTTATATAACACTACTTCAATTTTGTCTTTGCACCTGTGAGGATAAAACAATCTTCTTTAATCGTGTTTTGGTCCATTCTGGATGAAATTTATCGCTCGTCTTCTATTGCTCACACTCAAGGTAGACCTTGACAATACAAGGTATTTCTGACATTTCTTGAGCAAAATTTCATAACAAGCATTTTGAAAGACTCTCCTCTCCCCAGCGGTATCTATTTTTCGTCCTCGTATGAAATGGCGTGACGACGGGAGCACTGCAGCCTTTTTAATGAGCTCTCAACTTTAAAGACTTGAAGGATATTAACAAGCCGCTTGACAAATGGCACTTAGAAGCACATTAAAGACACAGCTAATGGCGCGCATAATGACGGCTAATTTTCGATCAGATATAAATTAGAGCCCCCAACAGTTATTTGCCTTAAGGACTTTATGTAAATGATCCCACTCGGTGTGTGTGCATGTGTGTGAGAAAGAGAGTGAACATAGCACTCACTGTGCTGATGATTAATAGATTGGCAACAGAACCTGCCTGTCCGGGTCACCATTAACACACACACACACACACCCCCCAAACATGGCGAGTGGGGGTTTGGCGCCTGATGAGCGAGGCCCCTTTTCCGTTAAATATTTGATAGCCAAGAGGCGCTTTTTTGACGCCATCTTTAATGTGGGCGAGGTCACATGGCAGCCCGCCTGACCCAACGCGTCGGCCATGTTGCTGTCAGAGCTCATGCTAGGCTAACGTGATTAGCCACGAAATTATGTTGTTTTTTGTAGCTGTTATTTACTATTTTTTTATTGAGGTTAAAATTTCATTCGTCTTTATTTCTTAGCTGCAGCTAATAAGAAAATTATTATTCTTTTACAAAAAAAGACACTAAGAATTAAATTTTTTGAGTGAGTATTAAACCAAAGAGCTGCATAGGCTTGTGGGAAAAGCAAATATTTTTATATTGTGCTCAAATCAAATGTGTTAGCGCTGACGTCACTGTATTTCTGTAACCTCGAATCTTTGGCTCATTAACTTATGAACAATTTAATAAGAATCCTAATCATTCTCTCTTGCTCTCGCTTTTACTTTCTCTCTTGTTAGCTTCTCTCTCTCACGGCAATTTTTTATATACTAAACTGGAAAAGCCTTCCTCGTGTGATTTCTTTCATGTGTTTAAAAGCATTGAAGTCATAAATGTTTAATGCAGAGGCGTCAAGTCTCGTCTACGCATGTGTGAGCAGGTGGTCACATATACGTTGTTTATTTTTATTTTTTTAATTTTCAAAGAATGTTTTAGGTATTTAAGAATTGAAATAAATGTTATTAATTTATCCGTTCAGTACATTAGCCAAATTAGCTTCTAGCTTCTCATTGGGAATGTGCCCCATAGATTTTACAATTTAATGTAAAAAATATTTACTTAATTTCTGTCTGAATAAAAAATAAAATAAGATAACCATTATATTTAGCAGTCGCAAGTGAGGACAACTGTCTATATTAAGCTATCTTGTAGTCCCCCCCCCCAAAAAAAAAAATCATAGCTGATTGCTTGTATGTGTGAGGGGTATAAAATAAACACCTAAAACACTAACGGATGCATTAATATTAACTCTCATATTAATATTTCACCACAATAAATAACTGCAGAGGCCACATGTTCACGTTGACAAATCAAATTTTTGTTTTGTTTGATTACAGTGACGTCGAATTTGTGCGACGTCTCCTTTTTTTTTTTTTTTTTGAAAGGCAGACACTTGGCGTAAATGTACAGTTAAAATATTCCACTCGTGAGTCCCCAGGCGGAGCTCCGACAGTCCCTGACTTCATTAAAATTTCATCACTAGCCCCTCAGTGTGTGTGTGTGTGTGTGCGCGCGCGCGCGCGTGCGTGTGGGGGGTTGTGTGAGAAGGAAGGAGTGATAGTGGGATATATATTGTGACCAAAAGAGTCATATAATAATAATAATGTTAATAATAATACACTAAAAAAGAAGCAAAAAAGGTTGTCATGATGACTGCTGCCCTTTGTTTTAATTTTTATTAATTTTATTTTTCAATGCACGGTACTTACGTGATGTGTGCATGCATAGAAGAGAAATCCCTTAGAAATAAATCTGGAATTTTGTTTTGACATTTATTAAGTATTACATTGTTTTTGGTGGAGTGAGAGAGAAGTGAGCAGTTTGTTGTCAGTTGTTGGAAATTAATTTGTCGAGTAGCAGACTGAGAACAACCTGATTTTTTGCAAGTGTTGCAATTTCATAGCTTGTCTTCAATTTACTAATCGTTTACTAGTCTTATTTTGTGTATTCAAGCATGTATTGAATGTTTATCAACATTTTGGGAAATAATTATTCGGGTTAAAATTTTTTCCTTCCAATGTTTTTCAAAGGACGTCAAATTTAGGCGGATTTTCGCTATTCGCGGACCGGCTTGGTCCTTTTCCCGCGAATAGCGGTGTCTGTAAATATTCCATGATGTGTGTATGCTGTGATGTTCATATTTTTTTCCATTTTTTGTTTTTCACAATATTGCGTGCGTGGACTCTTGTGTGCGCGCGCTTGTGTACCATCGATTCGCGTCCCTCACGTGGGTGCCAAAGCAGCAAGCGTGCAGCTTGTCATCATTGTTAATTTCACATCCCGAAGAGACCCTCTTTCTCACACACACACTCCTCGGCTCTCCCTGACCAGCAGTAATTAAGCTAATGACTCCTTAAGTGGCGCTTCATAATGATCTTCTTTTCATAATTCCATGTGTAATTTAATAATTCCGCCCTTATTAGCGTATTAAGTGAATGGCTCATTTAGGAGAGGGGGGTGGAGGTGGGTGGTGTACCGGGGGCATCTTTTAATTGATGGCTGTCTGCAACAAAAGAGCTTCTTGATGACATCAGTCAATGTGTTTATTAGGAAGACAACCAAATATCTAATTTTGCCATTGCAAAGATGATGATAATAATGAGTATGAATTCAGTCATGTGTTTGTTGTTGAGGGACACTCCATTTGTTTTTTTCTTTACAAAAATATTTCGGTTGTCTTGACTATTTTACAAAGCACTTGATTTTTTTTTGAGCAATTTCTTAGATGACGACCATAATTTTGTTTTCAAAGGCAGAATTTGGGCGACAGCCATTGGTACTAGATTGTGAGTGCTGTGCATTTAAAATACATTTCAAGACTAGAGAACCGCATTTTTCCAGTTCTGACCCAAGAAGCACCCTGTTAGTATGTATCATGTATACAATAGGGTATGCAACTCCAATATGTATAGTAAATTATCTTAATTTTATTATAACTAGACGCTGATGTGCCTACAAATAGTTTGTGTGTGTGTGTGTGTGTGTGTACATAATCATATATATATATATATATATATATATATATATATATATATATATATATATATATATATATAAACACAAATACCTATACAATATAAAAAAGCATTTCTGAAGAAATTATTGAAGTAAAACACACCGTTTAATGTACCTAATGTTGTGACTGCATTATAAATAGAAAACAAATATCCTTGATTAAATAATGGAAATATTCTCAAATGTCAAATCACAGTATATCAGGTGTACCTAATGTAATGGCACGAAGTCTTTCGAATATTGCCACCCTCTGGCGTTGACGTCATGTGATCAGGTGTACCTAAGATTGTGTACGGTATGGCTTTCGAAGGACACGTTCGGTCGGTCGCTCTCCCCGCGCGCGCATATTGAAACTCTCCATAATCTTCATGCAGATCCTTCAAAGGATGGATTTAAACACAGATAGGTATTTTTGGGGAAAGGGTAATGGGGCGGGGGGGGGGCCTCGTTGGCAGGCGAGCTGTTTTTCTGGCAGGCTGACATCTGGCAAGAGCCCCCGCCCAGTACCCCCCCCCCCCCCCGAACCGCTCCAGGGAGCCTTCCAGGCCTCCGTAGAGCCCCTGATTAAGCCTCTAATAGAATATTAGCATTTGCTCTCAGGTAAGCGTAAGCTGTGCATGGGGCTGCCGCCAGTCACGTGACACCTTTTCAAAAAAATCATAATCCAAGTTGCATTTTAACAACAAAAATGGCAGCGCGTGATAGGTAGCCCAATTTATTTATTTGATATTAGGAGTTGTGCATGCACACACTGCTGTGTTGCTATAAAGCGTTTTCCCCTCCTACCTTATCAATAAATAAACAGATGAATTCATAAATACAAAATAACATTAGCATGTCTGCTTGGATTTTTCCCCCTCCTTCCAAATGGCAAAGTTTGTTCTCTCATGAAACACACATTGCAATTGTTAAATAAAATTCCATGAATAAATTATAAGCGGGGAGGGGGGGGGGAGTATTAATACTAATTTAACCGGGAGTTTTTGTTCGTTTGAAATAAATCAACATACACCATACAGAAAATACCTCAGCTAAAACAGCAAATACAGGGAAAAAAATTGGAATAAATGTGCAATCGATGACATTATTTACATTTCGCTCTCCCGCTTCCACGAAGCGATCAATCGAAACTCATCAAACGAGGTGATTCGTACAAGCAAAACGACGCATATATTTGTACAAATAAATAAATAAATAGCGGGGAAGGGGTGGAAATAATATCTATTTATATATATACTGTCTATTTATAGCGATTGTACCACCTTAAATGTTCGTGGAAAACGTGAGAATTCGTTCAAAAACAAGAAGAAGAAGGGGGGGGGGGGCGGTGAAGGGTGTGGGGGGAATCCCACTAAATATGTAATGAAGTAAACATGACCTCACTCCATAAATAGTTCATAAGGAGCAGCAGGCCCACGCTGGACTGTAAAAACAAAACATTGGAGATGATTTGATCAAATCTGCCCATCCCTGATGAATTTTGCCAACCCCCCAACCCACACACACACACACACACACGCAATAAGTGGAATTAATACGAATAAATTGCACGTTTAGACACGAAAACGAAGGTGTAAAGGATACATTTACAAAGATGAATATTTGGCAGTCTTCGTTATCATTATTATTATTATTGTTAAATTTCTCGTGGACCCTGCAGTGACTCCCAAGTGCTCTCAGTTGTTCCGCGTTCTGTCCCCTTTTTTTTGTTTTTGTGTGAAATTCAAAAGATGAGTGGAATTTTGAAGTCTTACTTGCACGCTCCGCGGGACTCCTTCTCCCCCCACGCGCTGTCTTTTTTTTTCTTCTTCTTATGCACAAAGACATGAAAAAGGAGTGTTTTGTTTGTTTTCAAATAGGAACTTATATGATACAAAGCGTCCAGTTGGAAAAGGTTGCGCGTGGCGTTTAAACGCACGCCGAGTACTTCATCCGTTTCTGTTTCTGCCGCTGGTTGCAAAACCACACGCGCACCACGTTCTTCTTGAGGTCCAGCTTCTCGGCGATGGCGGCGATCTTCTCCGACGAGGGCCGCGGCTGGATGGCGAAGTAAGCCTCGAGCGAGCGCTTCTCCGGCGCGGCGATGGACGTGCGCTTGCGTTTTTTCTCGGCGCCGTTGAACAGCTCGGGTTTGCTGAGCTTCTCGCGGTGCGACTTCTCCGCCTCCTCCAGCCAGGCCTGGAGGATGGGCTTGAGCGCGATCATGTTGTTGTGGGACAGCGTCAGAGACTCGAACCTGCAGATGGTGCTCTGGCTCAGCGAGCCCACGCCGGGGATCTTGAGCGAGGCCAGTGCCGAGCCCACGTCCGCCTGCGTCACGCCCAGCTTGATGCGCCGCTGCTTGAAGCGCTCGGCGAAGGCCTCCAAGTCGCGCGGGTCCGCGTCCACGTCGCTCATGCCCATGTGCGGCGGCAGCCCGTGCGCGTGCGCCATGCTCAGCGCCTGGTGCATGTGGTTCATGCCCGCCATGTGCGCCGGGTGTCCCGGGGTGGACACCACCGAGCCGTCCGGCCCTGCCATGGCCCCCAGCGCCAGGCCCGGCGTGATGTGCTCCAGGAGGTCGCCCTCCAGGGCCTGGTGTGGCTGGTGGTGGTGGTGATGGTGGTGGTGATGGTGGCCGTTGCCGCCGCCTCCTCCTCCTCCGCCTCCTCCTCCCAGCGCCGACGGGTGCGAGATGGGCACCGAGGAGGCGGACGATGACGACGAGGAGGTGCAGGGCAGCGTGTTCATGGTGTGGTAGGTGGCGTCCGGCTTGAAGGGGCTGTGGTGCGGCGGCGGGTGGTGGTGGTGATGGTGGTGGAGGTGGCTCTTGCTCTGCGTCACGATGTCCACCGCGGCCAGCGCCTCAGCCCGGGCCAGCAGACTCTCGTCCAAGCCGCCGAATATATTGCTCTGCAATTGCAAATGGAACGCGCTCATGACGGCTCTCAGCTGGGAATTGGCAACCCCCTTCTTCCATTTCCACATTTCCACCCAAAAAAAAGGTCATAAAAATTCATTATAGGGAGGGGGTGGGGGCAAACGGGAGTTTAAACGCTCAACCGCGATATCGTGGCGAGAATGTGGCTACCTACCGGCGGCGTGGGGAGACAGGCGCGTCGCATCGCCTCCGAGCTGGTGCTGATGATGCTGCTGTGGCGGGAGGAGGCACACGAGGAGGCCGAGGAGGAGGAAGCCGAGGAGGAGGATACCGCGTTAGAAGTGGCGGAAGACGAAGTGGACGAGGTGGAGATGTTGGCGCCGGAGTGCAGCGATGCATACTTGGCTTCGGCCAGGCTGGCGTGCGCCATGGCGAAGGGCTGCTTGCTGCTCAGAGACATCATCATCATGTTGGCGGCGGGTCCGAGCAAGCGGCCGTGCTCCCCTTTTTAACAAAAAAAAAAAGAAAAAAAATCTGGGGAGGAAAGGGATGACTCCGCCTCCACCTCGTCTTCTACTTTCTTGGGATTTCAATCAATGCAGGGAAGGGAAAAAAGTTAGAACACGTCGAGTTTTTTTCAAAACGAATGCAGCTCGTTTTTTCCATGCGCGAAAAAAAATCCCCAAATCAAATGAAGCTTTTTAGATGAGTCCTTGTTGACGTCAAGAATGTCAAAAAATAGCCGTAAAAAAAAAAATTTGAGTTAGCCAGGATGATTTTTTAATGGAAGAGAAAGTTTCCAGGTGGCCGCAGGTTGGCTTCCGAGGCTCCGCCACGATGCCGAATGCTGCTGGGACTCCAAGTGGCGACGCTCCTAGGCGGAGGGCAGACTGACTCTGCGGTCCCCGCCCCTTTTCTCTCCCTCCCTCACACACTCTCTCTCTCTCGCCATCACACACACACCCACGCGCGTAACACACACACACACCTGCTCCAGCTCCCCCTTTTTCATGATTTATTATTCTTCATTAGGCGCCGCATCGTTGGCGCCGCAGGGGGGACTCCGCGCAATTTGACCGTACCTCTGTTTTGCTACAATCTTTTTCAACTCAAAAGCTATGAACTTCGAATATCGTTCTAATGCATTACAATTTAGTCCAAATGTTATTTAATTGTCGAAATTCGTTTTTTTAAATCATAAAACTCATCATAAATAATCATATATATATATATATATATATATATATATATATATATATATATATATATATATATATATATATATATATATATATAATTTGTTGGTGTGTGTATATGTATTACATTGTGATAAATGGATGTTATTAATATTTCAAAAGCTTAGCTACTGTTACCCACCAGAGATGCAATAAGCAAGCAAAAAGCATATTGCAATTATTAAGTAAACAATTAAGTAAATATTTAAGAACAAAGGTTGTGTAATAATTTGGCACGATAGATTGTGAAATAGAATATGCTCTAAAATAAAAAAAATCGTCTGAAATTTCTTTAGAAACAAATGACAAATAAAAATGTTTAGTTGTATAGGTGTAGAATGATCACCATATTCACAAATCCAAAAACCAAGTGATCACTTAGAGCTTTTAACAAAAATAAAACGCGTTGAATAAAAATGTATGTGACAGCAGGTTGTCATTTTGCATTAAAACGTCAAACAATGATGGAATTAACAGGCGGCTCATTTGTTTAATTTATGGGTGCCATGTTACCTCCCCCAGTGCGGCAGGGGGCGCTGCAGGCATCACCCCCCCCCCCCCCCACTCCCCTCGCCACTCTCAGGAGTGAGTGAACGCTTTCATGAGTGACGTCACGCCTTTCCAATCAGTGTCTGCTCGCATGTATGTACGTATATGTACGCCTGCCCCCCGATAAAATTTTCAAGAAAGCATTCATATTTCACCACGCTAAATCGCCCCATATGAAATTTTCATACACGGGTGAGCCGGAAGGGAAAAAAAAAAAATCCCTACCTATATGTCGAATAAATCTTGTTTTATATTTATAATTATGAGTAACAATTAGCTTTTTACCAAAGAAATGAGGTGAAGGAGAATGTGCAGCAGTTATGAATATATTAATATATTTTTATCATATAGCTTGTCCACAAATTAAATATCTCAATGACAATAAAACTACAGAGTCAATTCCCAAAAGGATTTAGTAGGATTTTGCCAAACAATGTTTTTTGGTGCAAAAGTCAATTGTCCAAATTTGAAAACACACCTGATAATGACTAGATGTCACAATTCAATAATCTCGCTTGCACAGGAATTATCTTGAATAAAACATAACAGCATGGAGACGATTCCCAAAAGGATTTTGTAGGATTTTGCACAAAAAGGATCGACAGACTTGAAAAGACATCATCTTGTAATGAATAGCTGTTTTGAAAACAATATGGCGTGTACGGGATTTGTCTTGTCCAGTACATCAGCTTGGACCTTTCTCAAGAGGCTGGATTTCGTAAAAAAAAAAAAAATGCATGAATTTTATTAAAATAAAACACCTTGACCCTGGTGAGGAGTCAGAAAATGGATCAATGGCAATATCATTTAAGCAGCTGTTGACAATAATACAGAGCACTATATAGCATATTCCAGGCAGATTTAATAAGATTTTATGCCCCCCCAACACAGAAAAAATGGTCAATACAAAACTAGATGTTTTATGATTGTAAAAACAGATTTTCGGCAAAATCTGAGCAGCTTCACAGCAAATTTAGTAGGAATTACGATGGATCAGGGGCGGAGCTAGGTGGTGGCTAGGGGAGGCTGCAGCCACCCCTTGACATTCACTAGCCACTCCCACACCTAGCTGAAAAAATTCAATATGTGAAAGGTTTTTGTCATTTTCACATAGATGTGCTCTTCTTAGAATATTTGATATTCTGCATCAAGTTCTTTCTATTAACGTCACATTTAAAAAGTAAACATACAACTGATCTGAATGCAAACTGGAAAGAAGAAAAATATACATGATTTCAATGCATGTATTTATTTCAATCAAATTATTTGTTATTTAATTGTAACATAGTTACATTATTTCAATGAATTTATTGGGGGTTGATAAAGAGAAGATAATCTCTGATTGCTTCAGATAAATTCAAATAACTCCAAGAAGGCCTCCAGGAAAGCTGAGCTGAAAAACACGCGGTGCAGTTGTTCCTTCACATCCTTGCAAATCATCTTCCAGGCGCCGTCACACGCGTACAGTAATTGAAAGTCAAATTTTTTGTAGTTTTTAGGGGCTGCGAGGTGTGCAGTCTTACCTTACTTGAAAAAAAAAAAAAACATTTTTTAAAAAAGTCAAACCTCGGTGGAGTTCCGCTCGGAGAAATAAGAAGAAAAGTACACAGCGTTGACTTCAAGGCTCTCTGGCAGCGCAAAAGTGCAGCGTATGAAAATAAAAGTAAAACAGAGCGAGCGCAAGCAGCAAAGCTTCTACAACTCAGGTGACTTGTTTGCTTTTTTTTTTTTTTGCTTCTTCTACTCTCTCACTGCGTTACACAAAGAGATTCGCCGACTGCTACTCCACTCCCCCCCCCTGCCCCCACCATCATCATCGTCCCCCAGGAGCTCTCCATGTTAACAATCCCAATTACACACGAGACCACCCGAGACAGCTGTTTTTATTACCGAATCTCCGCTCTGCTCACCGAGGAAGAGAGAGGGAGAAGTAAATGAAGTCTCCCGACTGCTTCTGAGCTCCCTCCTCCCAACTCTTACAAGCGAGAGGTCAGGAAACGGAGGCTTTATTTATATTTGATCGTCTGTTCCGTACCTGGGACGGCGATAATGCCTCCGAGGCTTTAATGTGTTGTTTAAATGCATTGGGCCAAAAGAAGGGATTGCCTAAGTGGCGCCGGGCCCCTCTTGAGTGGATAATGATGTAGCAAATCACGACTAACGGCTTGAAAAATGCAGCGGAGATGGGTAGTCATAGTTGCAGTAAGTCAAAAAAGATCTTTTTCAATCTTTGCGGAAAATGTTGTGACACGCTGGCTCCTTCTAGTGGTATGAGAAAGTATTGCAGTCTAAGTACTGCTCAGTTGTGTTTAACTTTTTAGCACACATTTTTGCGTTATTTGTATCTAAACTTTTATCATCATTAGATTTTGATTTAGGTATGATTTTTTATGTATTTTTTGTTCTTTTGTAAAAAATTGGTCGCAATGGTCGGATTCTCGCAGTCCAGCATTTTGACGGTGGCTAAATTAATATACTAACTGTACACTAGTGTTGATAACCCGAGATGATGACTGTCTAGTGGTTGAAGAACTCCACAAAACAGCAAGCAACCTTTTGGGATGGTGTGACTCGGTTGCTCGTATTTCCGCGGCCTGAGATTTCCCCGCGTCCGGTGCGCCACGTGCCTACAGGCTGCTGGGGCAGCAGATGAGAAGGTCAAGTCTCATAATAGTGTCACATAGCTGTAGGTAGTATGGATCAATATGAAGGCGTATAATACCTGACGGACACTCAAATAAAAACCTCTCTGGCAGACAAAAAAAAAAAAATGAAATGAAATCTTTTCTTTCCCTGCTTCTGGTGGCCATCATATTGCCTTTGTGAGATATGGAAGTCACCGAACAATATGATAGCACACGTGTCTGCTTGATGACATGAACACTATTTAAATAACCAATAGAAACATGTTTTATGAAAGATTCGCCCGAGACATATTTTGACAAAATTATTTTCATCTGCTTGTTAATTAAACAGATGAATCAATTCTGCCCCTGATATTAAGTTGCAGTATAAACTAATTTGCTGGCAGCCCAGTTAAAATACAACTTTGACGTCGATATGAGTCAATGGAAGTGAATGCATTATATTATTTTCTGAATTATTATTTTTTTTATCCTGGCTGTCTCTAACATTTAAGTTGGTTGGATTTGTATGTTGATAGCTCTGCTTAAAAAAAGCATTGTTGCTAACAGGGCGTGGTGGCCACCAGGAAAAACCGCTCGGTTGAGGACGTCATGCCGTGAAGCGCATTTAAAGGCGCGGGCAAACGAGGCATTCCATGTTCCTTTGAGTGAACCTGACCTCGTACGTCGACACTCGAGTCACACCTTCTCACACATAAAGCATGTCAAGTGCCATGCAAAGTGATTAATCCCGCGCAGGAGTGAAGCTGAGACCGGGGCGAACATCCCTCATTAGTTTGACTGTCCCGCGCGGTAATACATTGCTTGTCAGCGGCGTGATGCTAATTGACCTCCTTTCCCCCTTTCTTCTGCACAAATGAAAAGATTTCCTCCGCCGTGTGATGGCGCGTGTCACGATGTGATCTGACAAATTAAAAAGCTCTCGCCTGTCACGCTGTCATCGCCGCCTCATCAGCTATAATGATCAGTTTTCTTCCACCGCAATCCAGTGTGTGTGTGCGCGAGTGTGTGTATTGCACAGCCGAGCGTCGCCGCTGTTCATCGTCACTCTCACCTGTTTGTTTATTGTCTATCAAAGATGATGAAGCGTTGTTAACCCGACACGATCGAAAGCTAGTTTTCTGTCCATTTACATTCATCCAGAGGTCCCAGAGGTTGTGCGATTTAGAAATCGACCGGTGGGAAACGTACGACTCAAATAGCTTATGCATAATGGCAGCTTTTCCTTTCCAGAAATGTGGGAGCAAATCCTTGCGGAGGAATAGGAACCAAGGCCGGTCTGCAAATAGTAAAAATCCACAGGAAAGGCATTGAAAAAATTTACCCCAACTGGCGTTCCTCAGGGAACTTTACTAGATCCATTTATTTTTTATGAAAGGTTCCGAACCATTTTTCTTTCTTGCAAAGGATGTAATTTATAAGGATTCACTTGTCTCAATAGATACGATTCTGAATGAAGTTGACCTAACAAAATAAATAATTTTGAGTGGAGTCCCTCAGGGAAATGTACTGGATCAAAACTGCCCTTCAAAATCGAATTATAGCTGCATAGGCGTGAGCAATTCCACATTTTCTCTGCGACCAGTAGCCTTAGCATGCTAACATGACGAGAACGCTAGCTACCTGCCGACTCTGGGAGTGTAACATTATCTTGATGTAAGTGGCATAGAGCCAGCGGTGATGACACGCGGTGATCAAAGTGAGTCGTTCAGGAGGTTGGACAGGGCCATGAAAACGCAGGTCTGTAACGCTAATGTTGTTCAAACGCTCCGCTGGTTCACTGAGAACGAGTCACTCCCCCCCCCATAACTCCCCTCCATGATCCTCTTGTGTCCTCCCCTCCAAGAGGTAATGGTGCATGGTTGGTCGGGTGACAGGTGTCAAGTGGGCCCTCCTCAAATCATTCATCTCGCTAAGTAGAAAGCTAAAGAGGATTTTTTTGATGCCATCTTCACTGTAAATACTCGGTGTTGCATCATCATGATGTCATCACATACTGGTCACAATTTTTTTATGAAAGAAATATCCGAATTCATACGCTTCCATACTGGACCAGCCAGAATGCAAATGATCATTTTATCATTAGCAGCAATGCTAACGCTGCTTCTAAGATTTGTGCAAGTGCTCATGAATGAAGAGCAGATAATGTCACAATGTTATATCGCTTGATTTTGCTAGCCTCCTCATGCGTTAGCATTGTTGCTAACATTGCTATTTGTAGGCGTGAGCAGGGCTTGGACAAACTTCATAAAATCATAAATACTAGAACAGTGAGCAAGGTGCAAACGTCCCAAAATGTTCATTAAAATCAATAAAAGCATAGAAAACCCCCCAGAAAGGTCATTGTCATATATTTTGAATTTAATCACCCAATTAAATTTTATTATATTTGTTGTCGTGATTTCACATTCAGCTGTACTGCTACCTTGCTCAAAAGATGAGTAAGTAAAAGAATGAACATATAGAGACGAGCAGGTTAGCACCCTCCCAATAGTGTGTGTGTGTGACCAAACCCTTAACCATGCCCGCCTGTCTAAGCACAATCCCGCTGGGATCTGCCACGCTCTTTCCCTCTCACACACACACATGCACGCACGCCCCAGTCATTAATTCCTGCTTTGCATCTCCACACCATGTAATATTTATGGGTCACCACAGCTTTGTATTCACAAATGGAAACGCCGGGAGAGAGAGGAAAAAAAAAAAGCGAGGCAAAAGACACGGATACCTCAATCAATCCCATAAATAAGGTTCACGCTGTCATGTCGCGGCTGCTTCCCGCCCTTCCGCCGAAGCCGCCGCCGCCGCCGCTTCTGCTGCTTAGGCAGCGTTCTTGTCTATGACCTCTAAACAACTGTTTTGGATGAAGGAATGACAGGCGAGCTTTTGAGGTGGAAGTCTCGCTTTAAAAGTGAGCGACAGTGCGGGAGCGCTTAAGGCTAAAGTGCGATGAATGGGAATGGAAGCGGCGAAAGTGCATCAGTCAGTGAAAATAAAAAATATATATGACAGTGTAGTCGCTGAGATTGAATAGCGACCAATCCCGGGTGTCGTGCGGAGCTCCAAACGCCAACCGGAATTATAGCAAATCAACAGTGGGGTCGACACAGAGCCCTGAGGAACTCCCAGGCGAGCCCCTCCCCGCCGCCCCGCCCCCTCGGCCTCCCGTGGAGATTTGAGACTTTGAGCTCTAATCCACTCCCCGAATGTGCTGAGCATCCAGCCTTTGCCAGGACCCGATGTGTCACCAGAGTGCTCCCCCGGGAGCTCCGTCAGCCAATGACAACAAAGTAGCCAGATGTCTGACGCTGGCAACGTCCCAGAAGCGAGCGAACCCGCCGCGGGCCGCACATCAAAGCTACCTGAGAATTTACTCTCGGGCGCAAAAAAAAAAAAAATCTGCCTTGCTTACTCTACACTTCCCATTAATAACAATCTGGGAGAATTTGTATTTCTAATTAACTCCTTTCTTTCGGCGGCCGCTGTAGGACGTCGACAACAGGAAGTCGGATGCGGCGGCGGTGATGGCGGCTTTGAAGGAGCCGCATCAGCTTTAAACACCTCCTGACTTTGCCCCTTCGTAAACAAACAAACACACGAGGCGTCAGCAGATTTTGGTTTAATCGGGACTTTTTCCCGCATCTTCGACGCGTTTTATGCTTTGACCTGATTTTGAAGTTGAAACAAAAATGGCCATAATAATAACATAAATGTTCTAGGATCTTATGTGGCACATTCCAGTGCATTTCGAAGTAGGCAAAGTGTTGCTTCACGACTCCCCCCCACTCTCCAATTATGCATATTACCTTTTCCTCGTGCACAGTTCACGCTAATGCTCATTTGCATTGCTCTTTTTGGCGCGCCGTCTCTTTAAGTTCATAGTTAACGCTGCCCTTCATCGCATCCCCCGGGTGACCTTTTCCTTCATTTTTTTTTGTGTGTGTGAGTCTACTTGGCCGATTTAAAAAAAAAAAAAAAGATAAATTATAACATATATTTTTTTGTGTCCATATATTGTCCATACGCTGTGCATCCCGTCATGTTTATAAGCCAAAAAAATTGTATTTTGTCTTCCTCGGTGAGATTTCCTCAACTCCAGCCTGCACCGAGACTTTTATTAATGTCTGCTGAATAATTGAACAGGTTAAAATTACCATGCTCTTTTTGAAAGAAAAAAAAATCTTCTTTTGCCCACACAATTAAACAGCATTATAGTGATTTTTACTGGAGTGAGAATTATGACTGCTTTCTGTCTCTGTGATGGACCCTCCAAGGCCTTCTCCTGTTCACTGCTTGGCTAACCTATAGAGTTGATATAAAAAGTCTACACACCCCTGTTCAAATGCCAGGTTTTTGTGATTTAAAAAAAAAAAAAGATTCCTTGCAAAACCTTTTCCACCATCAAGTGCATTCAGGATGCTACATTAGCCGCCAATCTGTTAGCATGAAACAATTCTCCAATAGAGGATACTTTCTTCTGGCTTGTTTTGTTGTCGCTGTTGCGTTGTGCTTTTTGTTGTCTTGTCTCCGGGCATGAGCAGTGCGACATAGCTGCAAGATTTTTTTTTTTTTTTTAACTATTTTTGCCTTATTATAACAACAAGACCAAGGCTCTCATGAGATTTCATAGGCCGAGCGAGGCAGCATGGGACTGGTAGTGTAAAAGATCACAGGCCTGAGCTAATGCCACAGGGAAGAAGGACCCCCAAAACCTAACCCCTTGCTCTTTCTTGTCCTCAAAGCTTTGAGACGAGGAGATGCTTCCTATACTTGTGTTGACTTGTGTTGTTGCAATGCGTTGGCAGTGTCGCGTCCTTCTGTACGTTAGCGTAGCAACTGCTAGCATGGCGGCAAGTTAGCAGCGGAGGTAAGGATGGTGAGATATGAAATCTTACAAATCTCACATGAGTTCCCTTGATTCTGTTTGTAGTCCATTTTTTAATCAATCAAATTTTATTTTCATAATAGCATTTGGCTTGGTCTTTTATTATTACGTCTATTGTATTTGTGAATATTATTATAATGCATTCGTTTTTTTTTTTTATTTACTCAATTTGTCTCTGGCAATGATTTTCCTTCAGTCAACATCAAGGGCCACATCATGAGGGCCTCGCCACAGGTTGACACTCTCGCCGTGCAGGTTCTCCGATGACCTCCACGAGGAATCGTGCGGGCGGGCCGGCCGACCGGCGGCTGAGAAGCATGCGCGAGGGGTTCCTCCACCTAATATGCTGTCTGGCCGCGGGGCCTGTGGGAGCGCGCTTGGATTATTATGTTAATGCATGTGCCTCCTGCCCTCTGCTCGGTCCCAGCTGGCCCGGCTGTCGTTAGGAAGTGCTTTGCTCTGACAGAGGAGTAATATGCTCCATGATTGAGGGGGGCCAAAAGATCGAGCTCCACAAGAGCCGCCGATAAGCATATGATAAAAGTGCCATTGTGTGTCGATGCCTTAGACACACGGCGCATGACTGAGCAATTCCTATGGATTTCTGCCATGCATATGGATGAGGGGTTTTCGTGCCCCCGCCCTTTTAATTGCCCATAGCATTACGACTCGGTTTTATTGTAATTTTATTGCGTCTACTCTTTCATTATGTTCCCGCCACGGTTCACCCATAAATATGACGGCCCTACACATTCAAGACAAAATCATTTAGTTATTAGTTACAGGCATATATTCTTTATCCTCTGCAAAGAATGATGAATATGACTGCTGTACTGAAAAGCTGAGAGAGGAGCTGGCTCGCCAGTATGTAATGAAAACTGTTAAATCTTTTTTTTTTTAATTTTGTTTCATTATGTTTTGTATGTTATATATTTTTCTCATTATTATATATTTTTTTTCATATATCTTCATACATCCAATCATTTCAATGGGAAATAATATACATAAGAAACGCATGGACATATTTTTTTTCCCTTCAAAAGTAAACGTTCATTTCTTGAAAAGCTTCAAAGTATGAGCTTGTGTGCAGTGTAAAAAAGTGTTGTAAACACAGTTTAAAGAGGCTTTCATTTCCCTTTTAGCACCCATCCTCTTTCTTTCTTTGCTTTCACCTCAAAAGCAGAACTCTGACGTTTAGTTTGCTATTTACTCTCCAATTACGAGGAGAGGCTCTCCGCTTCCTTCACGAGAGGGAAGGACTCCTCACAAAAGACTCCTCGTCTTAATCCGGCTAGACGTGAAAGTGAGACACGAGTGAGTTGATGGAGATGCAATTGCACTTGATGAAAAACCCAAACAAAACACGGCGGCACGGGCCTGCTGAATGGAAGGAGGGAAGGCGGGAAAGGAAGGAGGAGGGTGTGGGAATAACACAAAGCTCGCAGCACGCTCCTGAGGACTGGAGATGAAAAACGTGAGAGGGAGAGATCGTCTCTGTTTGCCTGACATATTTACACAATTACGTGCAGGAGGCAAAGTTGGTACTTCTTCATATGAAAAAAAAAAAAATTCAGATCAACTGTTTTTCCCCAACTTTTGGGTCATGTTGAATAAACAAAGGTTGTCCCCTCCCCGGCATCATTTGGAGAAAACAATTAACCGCGGCCCCTCTAATGAGGTGTGGGGCAAAACAATGTGGTGAGATGATTGTGTCAAGCAGGTGACAGAAGCCCCCCCCCAGCTTCTCCCCTCCTTCCTGTGCCGACCGGGGGTGTAAATATGCCAGCTCTGCCGTTTTCAGCAGCGCTTACACTCCCAGTTCAAACAATGTCTCGGGGAGATAACTGTGACAGCTCGGCAAAATTCCCAACAAAATCTCAGCAGCAACCAGGAATAGCTCTGATAAGCGCCTTCCTCCACACATGATAGAGAAAAAAAAAAAAAAAAAAGATGCTGTTGTTCGTTTTTGTGCCCCTCGAAGGTTTTTGTGATGCTGGAAAGTGTGTGAGACAAGTTTTTTGTATCCACACGATTCACATTTGCGTATGTCCGCTAGCTTAATGCTACTCTAAAATGAAAAACGTCATAGACCTGCTGCTGGAAATTAGCATTGCTGTAAATTTCCAATCAAGTAGAAGTAAAAAAATTTAAATTGTTTACTATTTAAGATGATCACTGTGTTGATTTTGGCTGGCTCATATTTTCTAACTTTTTGCACACCCTTGAACTCTCCGAGTTGGCCGCACCGGTGTGGAGAATTTGTGGCGGCTGAATCAGGAAGCGTTCATTTTTGCTCTGTGTGGACGTCCACTTGATTTGGTGGTCACTCACGTATGCCTTTTAAAGTTGTGTAGTTGCAGGCGCTGTGTAGGCATCAGTAGTCTTCCCTCTGCCCCTCATCGCTCGTATCTGACTGACTATGAATAATTGACCCCCGTATTCCGGGCACTGGCTCATTACCGGGGGAAGCGTCCACCCGGTTTTGTGAGGCTACGAGCGCCCGCACTCCCGCCTCGGTGTCCTCCCTCCACCCGTCCTTCATCTTTAATGGCCTGCGCTGTGATCCGGCTTCTCCAGCCATCCACGCTTCATGTGGCAGATCTGCTTGGCAGTAGGCAGGAACCGTCCGCTTGCCAGGACGGACTTCTTTAAAGATTCTCTTGTGGCTTGGACGATTTTTTGGGGGGGGGGTATGGGAGGCCGGAGTTATCAAATACAAAAAGGCGGGAGAGTGAAATGTGACAAGTAGGGAAAGTTCACTGGCGTGGAGTTTGCAGACACTTGCTCCAACTAGAGGAACATGCGTGTTACGTTGAGGACATTTTGATGCGGAAGTCCATGTGTGAGAAAAGTTGCACCAGGCAGAGGAGTAACTGGAACAATCCTCGCTACATGGATTTCCTTACCTATCCAGCCATCTGTTAACTGTGGTGCCCATTTGACATCTGTTGCTAACCAAAACAGCAGCGGCACATGCCCACTCGACTCAGATCAGATCAACCAAACCGTCTTTTGCCTATATGTGGTATAAAAAGAGGCTAATCACTTTTAATATAAAACTGTTCATATCGATGATACACTAAGGTATGCAAAACTATGCTATGCTAAACCAGGCTATGCTAGCTTTTCACTTTAGCTTTTGGTGAACTACAATACTGCAAAACTACAGTAAGCTAACCTAAAGTATGCTATGCTATCCAAATTATAAATGTAGATACAAGTCAGATTTGAATGTTTATTCCCTCTGTTTATGTTAAGTATATGTATCTATCAATCAATCTTTCTACATGAAGCTAAGCTAACCAATGCTATCCTATCCAAATTTATCTAAACTAGGCAATATTAAATGTAGATCTAAGGCAGCTTTTGGTGTGTTAGCTTAGCATAACGTACCATAAAGTTGATCGGCTTTTGGTGTGTTAGCTTAGCTTAGCATAACACACCATAACGTTGATATTAAAATATGGCTTCATAGTGCCAGTCGCACATCCTGGATGGGAAAGGCCCTGCTCTGCGTGGCTTCCTGTGACAATAGCACATTAGCATCCATCAACATCACATAATGGCCACCGTCAAAAGCGGAAACACACGCAAAGAAGATGCTCCTCTTTATTAGCTGTCATCATTCTCCGGGAACATATGTGCAAATAAATGGCCGGCACCACACGGGGCACAAATGCGTCCCCCCAGACAAAGTGTGTGTGAGAGGAGGGGTACGTTCGGGGGTCTCGGAGATGAAAAATCATCCCGGCCGCAAATGCAGATCTGGCCTGGGCCGCCCGTGTCAGTCGTCATTCGTCACTGTCGGCGAGGCCGCCTCTCATTAAGTGGCGTAGCTCCAGCCGCAACTTAATTTCCTTAAGAGGAGCGGACACCTGATTCAATTGTCGGCCCATTACGCACTTGTTTTTCGCCTCGCCCACGGGCCCCTCGCGCGACCCAACAGGAATACGCGGCGGCTATATTAAATGTGGCCGACATAATTCCCAGACACATGATTCATGTCTCGCCCACAGCGTCCATCGCTCACCGGACGGGGCCCCCGCCGCTCTTTTTCTCACCGTCATCGTGAGTAAGGTTGAATATTCTCCATCCCCCTTTGATATTTCAACACTTTTGTTTTGTAATCAGTTCTTCTTTTTAGTGTTGACTATTGACACGTAGGCCTTTAACGGGCGTCCCTCGCCACTTGTTATGTTGTCACTACTGAGCGTGGCTCCTCGCCAAAAATGACTTTTTGAAAAGCACTCCCGACACCGCTTGTCTCGTCTTTGCGAGGATCACACGGCGTAAGATGTTCTCCTTTTGTCCGTTTGACGGCCGGTCTCCGTAGTTTACCTTTCAGTCTCAGCCGTCAGTCGAGCGGTTGCCGTTGGAGACGGTTTGTCGTCCATTTAACTGATCGCTGTTGTAATTTTTTTTGGCATAGCTTTTATGGCGTTTGATTTTAAAAAGACTCGTGGGTTCATTTCACATCTCACACTTGGGTCATTCAGTTGTATTGGCATGGAAATAATATTGGAAATAAAAAGATAGTCACACAAATATATATATTATATAGGAAATGCCTGAAATCATCCAGTAAGAAAAAAAATTCCCAAAAAATAATGTACTATCAATATAATTTTATCTAATTAAAGAAAAGTACTATTGTACCGTTAAAACCAAGTCACTGTGAATAAAAATAAGACTTTACTGCTGTTTTTATTTTTGGTCACTTGACAGCATTTCAGCTTCACTCAAGCACAATCTTCCTGCTGCCTATTTTTGTTCCTATTCCCCATCTTTTTCCTCAGTTTCCTCTTCTTTCTTGTTTTATCCATCCGTGCTGATGGTGGAGAATCACTCCCCCTCCCTTTCCACCCAAGCACCGCCATTCCACCCCAGCGCGTCCTCTCCAGGAGCATCAAAAAGAGGAGGACCCACACGGGGTGTTTGAAGAGCCCACCGAGGCTCCCCGATGGGTGGCGAAGCGGCAGATGCTGGAAAGCGCGGCGGTGTCTCTATCGAGCCGTCTCTTCTACTTTTGTTGCCTTGGCGCGCCGGCATCTCTGGCAGCCAACTCTATTGTCGCTTGTCGGATTCCGGCGTTTCCTGCTTTGGCTTTCGCTGTGGCTACCGCTAGCAGCTGCGGCCGCCGCCATGCTGACTGCATGGCCTTTAGCACCCCGGGTGTGTGATTCAACACCTGCTCAACAGAAGACTCCATCTGGGTCTGTGGACTGGAATCCTGAACCTTAATTCTTCACCCGAGTCAGCCATTTTGGACAATTGTACCCTTCCAACTTTGTTTTCACCTCCTGTCGGTGGAATCTTCACCTGTCTCAAAAAGCTTTCTCTAAGACTGAATAATTTTTTGTGGCGTTCCTCAGGGAATCATACTAGGTCCATTTGCGTTCTCCATTCTTTCCTTGTCCCAAATGAGTTAGCCTGAATGTCATGAAGTTGATTGGACCGTTCTTGCCATTATGTCTTCTTTTTCTCCTCCTCCTTCTTCTCCTTCTTCTTCGCTTTGGAGGTTCTGCTGGAGTTCAGTGTTTATATTTTCCGCTATGTTTGCTTTTATAATTCAGCATTACAACTCCACTATCATATTTCATTAAACAACCATTTAAAATGCAAAAATCTTAATATTTTAAGTTTGCGCCCTTGTATGCGCGTGTGTGTGTGGGCCGCCTGTTCGATCCCCCTCACGTCGCCATCCAAAAGGGACCCCCAGTGAAAGTCTCTACACATGTAATCCTTGTCAATGAATTTAGGCATTTTTTTTCTTACATTATTAATGAATATTTCAGTAGTTATTGCAACGAGCTTCTCATGTGCCTCCTCGCTGCTCCCAACGCTCATAAGCGAAGCGCTCGTCTAATGATTTAATTAATAGCATTGTGTCCGCACATGAAACGCTTCTATTTAATCAGCAAAATGGAGGGAAGTGAGATCAGGGAGGAAGGAAGGAGGGTGGGAGGGGCTTGACTGTCATCGCTTTCCTCGCTAAGCCACTAGTAAGCCCTGGGACAGCTACATTTAATTGAGAGTTAATAAATAAATGTGGTTAGAGTAATCCCTGGATCCTGCCCCTCAGAGCTGCGCCTGCTCGTGTGTGTGTCTGTCTGTGTGCGTGTGAGTGTGTGTATTAGATAATGGTTTATTTACTTATGACATCACAAATTGCAACTATTGCAGTGGAGTCTACTCTGGTGCTATATCTTCCGTAATGTACACTTCATTTTCACATGATAAAATGAAAAAATAATAATTAGTATTAAACAAAAGTAAACAGAAATTCTTGTACTTTGTCTTATTAGTCTTTTGGATGAAAATGCTTATTAGCTTAAGTCACTGAAAATGATTTGTAAGTTTAATCAATGGCTAAAATGCGTCGTTGTGCACCTAGCTAACATGAGTCCGTTAAATCCAGGTTACTCTGTATTACTATAATTTAAGTGATTCTTAAGACATAGTTTTACGCTGAATTCCCTTGAAGAAAAAAAAAATGTCTTCATGCTATATGAATGGCTGCATCGTGTTCACACACACGCACCCACACACACACAAATTAAGCTGACTGAAAAGAGTTTAGAGTGTGTTTAGTTAAGTCGGGGCAGCCCGCGGTCCGTCAGCCATCATTTATTGATGATGGCTCTTTGGAAAACGTGCCGTAAAAGGAAAAAAAAAAAAAAAAAAAGAGACAGAAGAAGAAAAAGAAGAGTCCTAATGAAATGATCAACGTTGCTGAATAAATGATGAATGGGAATAAGAAAAGGCAGGGGCTCTCTCTGCGGAGTCAAGAGTGGAAGCGCTGCCTCATTAGTCATGCAGTCTCATCACGTCCTCTTCTGGACAAGATGCCGACACTGGCGGGAGGGGGGGCAAAAAAAAAAAAAACATCAAGACCTGTCATTGAATCCTATTCCCAAAAATTACCACCTTCTTTATCTTTATCTCCTTTTCTTCATCCGACACTGGCAACCGTCAATGGCGAGCCTTATTTCTCACGTTCTGCTTTTGCACCAATTGAAAAAGACAACTCGAGTTTTTTTTCTTTTTCTTTTTTTTTTCCACATACCTCGCTTCTTTCTGTCTCTGTGGACAACGTAAGTGATTCCAGCTCATGCAAATGATAAGGACGGCGCCCCCACTTTCATCGTCGGGGTCTCATTAGCCAAGCAGAGGCCAGACGTTGATTATTCTTGCCCGGGAAAATATCTGGAGGGATCGAACCCGAACGATAGTGCCTGATTCAAGCTGACCGCTCCTTTCTGGAATTTATTTTTCCGTTTTGCCTGGATTATTGTGGCAGAACCAAATAGCAGAGCCGTGACCACAACGCTGATGTGATAATCGGATCCGAAAGGGGGCATTCAATTATTTAATGGCGACACAACCGAGTGCCATTTAAGCATATTTTCAAGCGTGGTCACAGGTGCCTGTCAGACCCCCGAACGGGCCCCGCCTCCCTCCCTCCCTTTTTCTTCCCCCTGTCGTGAATTGATCCTCATCCAAATTAGGTGCGTCCTCGAAGGGCTCCGTCAATACATTGACTGCTTTTATGAGGGTCATCAAACAACCATTAGCGGTTTGGGGGGGCGAAGGGGGATGTTAAGGGAGAGACCGCCCGAGGTGACTGATGAGCCGGGGTGGGGGCGAGAGGGCGCAGGGGTCCGAGAGGACAGGTCGGTTATTGAGTGCCGAGGTCATTAGTTAAGCAAATCCCAGCTAATTTGCGGTGAAACGGAGCGGCTAATATCTAATTAGAACCGTTTTGCCACCAATGTTTCTATGAGGAAGATACGGCGGTTGTGTAAACAAATGCAGTGCAGCTCAGATTCTGGCTAACGAAAGTCGTGGCTCGTGATATGCTTTTGGCAATTCATGAATCAAAAACAATAATAAATTTGTGTTTTTGTAGCAGGATAGCTCATGCTGTTGGTGTTGCACTTTCCTAAAAAGAAGGCAAAAAATGTCGACTTTGCGAAAATGAAGATGTTACATAATCGCCCCTCCATCTGATTACAACTGATTTGTGTTATTGACTGACCAATTTGCAAAGATCAATCATGGTTAATCACAGTCACAAATCATTTCTGCCCAATGAAAAACATGACAATCTCTCATCATACCCAAAAATGCTACATTTTCTGTTGCCTGCTGAAAAGTCGGCCATTTTGGTTTGGAGTAGACTTTTGATAGCACATTCCAGAATGTGATTTTTGACAAATTCTTAGAAGGGAATTTCAACCCATTGATCCTCAATTGAAAGCAGGTTTTCTTGCAAGATGCCCGTTCGCAAAATAGAGGCCTTAGGTCGACATGATCGTCCCCATTGTAAAAACACCCCCTGCAAAAAAATAAATAAAAACAAGCAACAAACAACAAAACACCCATGAAACAAACACGCAGAAAAAGAACAAAACAATGCTGATATACCAACAATAGACAGACGAAAGAAAATGCCCTGGAGTATTCCCCAAGGTAGCTCGCAGGTATTAGCGCGCTACTCTTTTGAAAGGCAACACCAACGCGGCGGGGGTGTAAACAACCTGTCAGACGCTTGTCAACACTTCACACTTTGTCAATTACGTCTCAGCCGCGCATCCCCGGCCTGATTAACATGCGGCGTTTTAAGTCTAATTGTTGCGGAAAACAGTGTTTTATGTTGCCGCAGTGGTAATAGGCGACGATAGATGCATAAAATTAGCATACATTTCCCCGGACTCGGAGAATATGTGATCGTTGCGCCACAGAGAATTGCTCTAAGTTAAGGGAAGTTAATTTCATTATCTCCTCCTCCTCCTCTTCCTCCACCTCCTCCTCGTCGTTTAAAAGCCTCGCCACTTTGCAATAATTGCAAAACAGAATAAAAGATTAGCCCGGGACGGCATGACGGGCGTTAATAAAGTGTGATGGAATGTGAGCGTTCCAGAGCGCGAACCAATTACGGCAGCCAATCTCCGGCAAAGGGAGGAAAGCATTGATGGTGCGGCCGGTTCAATCTGTGTATGAGGCAACCGATGGGGAGCTAGCAGGCTAATTGTAGCATGCTAATTGTCACGCCTCACCTCAAGAAGGGAGGCCATTTGATTTGACCCAATATTGGAAGTAATTGTTTTTTATTATGGTTTTCAAAACAAGGCAGTCATACTGGTTTGTGTACAGAATTCAAATTTAAATTCAATTTAAATTCAAATTCTTGAAAATATCAGATTTTCAACGAGCCTCCCTTTCAAGTTATGGGCGGATAAATGTGTGGGGGGGATTATTCAAATTACCAAAATCTAGAAGGACAAACTCACAGACACATTTTAGGAAAGAGCTAGCTTGTATTAAGCTCGCTACTAGCAAATGCTGCTAATACGTATGTGCTTCCAAGAACCCGCTGGCTTTGCTTACCTCATTGGTTTTGACACAATAATGCTCAAAAATTGAGCATCTTTACCCTGGTAAATTTCAACGTCACAAACAGAGAAACTTAAAACACCCAAGACACATTTTCGGACAATAATACAATCAAAATTTTCAGTCAATAATATAACAAAAGTAAAAATAGTCGACAATAGAGTTCAGACATCTTCCCTTGGCTTAATTGGACATGATGACACATGTAAGTAGGTTAGAAAGGTAGAACCTGGCACACACAAGCATAGCAATGTGGCCTCATCAAAAACAATGCGCCGGCTTCCTTTGTTGTCAAACTCTTCCTCGCGTCATTGCATATTCATGCGGGTGTATTTAAGCCATTTCTGCTGGCATAAGCATGCAAGCGCAGCGGCTCGGCTGTCACTCCCCTCGCCGCTCTTTGCCACTTAACCTACCTTGTTACTTTGAGAACATGCCATTTCATATTCCTGACGCTCGGCGCGGATCACGGGCCTCCACATGCGCTAAGCAGCGTGATTTGCAGTCGCTTGGGGGAACGGCGACGAGTCGCGACGCTTGCAGGCTGATGAGGCGGCTTGCGGGGAGATATTGAAAGCATTTCTCTCCAACAATAAAGCATCAAACACGCTTCTCGGTAATGGCGAGATGGAATGGACTCATAGCAATCGCAAGATACTCAGGCGGGATGGTTGTCACTATAAATATTTGCCTTTTGTGCAGTTAGCTGGAAAGGCCTAGCTTGGAGAATGAACTCTACCCAGGCTAATGCGGTTCCAAGATTGGAATAGAAAAATATTTGTTGCTTTTTAGTTTGAATCTGTGTATTATTTGTTAAATTCAATTCTAAATGGCAATTTTGATCCAAAAATGTAACTGACACATTGTAACTGCCGAAGTCGAAGCAGTTGTGTCTTTCGCCGCTGGGCGGAGCTGTTGCGGCTCTGGCGAAGCTTCAAGTTTTGCATGGTGTGCAAATTATTTTTATTTGAATTTATTTTTATTTGTTAATGTTTGTATATAGTTTGTAGGAGTGTCTTATTAATATTAAGTTACAATATAAAAAAAGTAACTCCGACTTCAAAGGCACTTCCTGTTTCTGAGAACGAAGCGGGAAGACGACGTCATGCTACAGCGCTATAGCTAACGGCCGACCTACGACGACGCGACATCGGTAAGTTAATAAGTTGAATAAGTTAATTAAAGTACCAAGTTGTTCATTTGTAGGCCAAAGTGGTATGTATGTTTTACTTTTACTTTTGAATTTGATGTGTATGTTTGTAAATTTAAGTTTATTTGATATGTTATCTCACCAGTTCGACGGTGTGGCTGTGATGTCAAAGAATTAAGATCACAGTAAACATCTGGAACAAAGAATTCTCGTCTTTTTAGTGAACAAACCGTCTCACAAATGGTTTACATAATGGATGTTCAAAGAATGGAAACTTTAAAGGTAAGATTTTACCTTGTTTTTTTACCTAAAACTGAAAATTTAAAGGTAGAGTATTATCTTTTCATGTGACAAGCACCAAAATGTAGTTAATTTTTTCATTTAATCATATTGTGATGTTTTATTATTTAATTTCTTATCATATGACGAATTGAAATTAATATGTTGATTAAGTTGAACCTCAAATGTTGATATTTTTGTCAGTGCGTGTTTATTTACTGAACTAAAAAAAAAAAATTGTTCCAAACTTAAGGTAAGTTTTTTCGTATATTTGCCCAACTAAATGCAATCATGTGGACACTTAAAAAATAGGAAGTAACATCTACATTCATTCCAAAGATGTTAGGGTTCCACCTAATGTGCTCTCTCCATGTGCAAAGCCATTCGCAATTTACCAAATCAGTGCGACCATGAATTACCTTAATTAAAAACATCACCCGCAGCTCTTTCTATTGATCGCCGCCGCGTTAAATCAAAAGTAATGTTGAACAGTTAGCCAGGAAAGCGATAGCTGATTAATCAAGTGCTGCTCAATCATCGCGTCTTTTTCACAATTTTATTTCTTCTTTTTACGCAAAAATTTTCCTCCCTTTTCCTTCCTTTCAAGCTCGACGTTTTTGTATTTTTAATCATTTTTTTATGCCCGTTTTTCTCCCTCAGCGCTTCATTTGATGTTTTGTAACTTTTTCATGTGTTGCCAGTGGACCGCCCCCGTTGCAAAAAAGGAGACGCTTCCCTTCTCGGGGTGGCGAGGGCGGGTCTGAATATTTTGCCATTGATGAACGCCTTTGATAAGTCCTCCTGCGCAGGGTCCTGAGTGATGTCATAATGGTGGGATGACGACCGACCGCGGGCAAAACATCCCAAAACCGCAGTGGCGGGGAGCAAACTTTTTTTTTTTTTGGAAGGCCTTCGGCATTGCCTGTGTTAAATATTACAGCAATGTTTACCCACTCTGGAAGTTGCGGGGCGCGTTCCACCGGGGGAGTTTGTGGGGGGAGGGAAGGCGTGTTTATGGTCAAGCCGTGGCGTCTGTCAAGCTAGTTAAGTCGGGATATTTGATCACTTGTTGTTTTGACTGCCGTTTTCATTCCTGGCCAAGACTTCATAATGCATGAAGACATTACGTAGTGATGAAGAAGCTTGGCGGCCAAGTTGAGGAGCTCAGAGGAACTTTTCTGGGAGAAAACTTCTCGCTACTCGGTGTACAGTTAAAGGCGGGTTCACATTTTAGGGGCTAGTTAGTCGGAAGTTGGACACTATCACACCTGTTTACACTTGAATATTTTGATATAATTTTACATTAACTCTGCCTAGCGGGAATTCACCGGGAAGGCCCAGATTAGCCAATCCGGCGGCCGATCTAAAGTCAAGGCGCCGGCGTATCGTCTTAAAAGTCAACCTCAGTCGAGCGCTTGGCGTGTTTCCTGTTGCAGGTACGGCAGCGATCTAACAAAAGGTTACAAAGGAAAAGAGGCAAACTTGTGTCCTGGTTTCCCTACTCGATAATGATCACTTGAAAGTGTGTGTTTTTCCCCCTGCCGCTCTCTCTCCCCGCCAACGGTGCGCTGCAGATGAAAGGTAGTTCCGGGGCTAGTGCACCGGCGCACATCTGACTGAGGCAGGTGTTAGAAATGTAGATGGCTGGCGGAGACTAAAGACAATACAAATTTGAAGTGAAACGCTACTGGCACGCCTCCTCTGTTCTTAACGCGTCAAGCCCCGGGCCCATCCATTATTCATGCCGCTGTGCGTTTCGTCGCCGAGGTGGAGGTGTCTGTTGCACTTAAAGAGGCGGGCGCCACCTCGCCTGGCAGAAAAAAAAAAGGCCCCCTTGTTCTGCCTGAGCCTTTTTAATGATGGGATCAGGGGGCGAGAATTGGTGGCTCAAGCGGCAAAAGAAAGCAAGACGAGGGAAAAGATGATGATGATGATGGGCTGGGTGAAGAGGTGGTGGGGAGGGGAGGGGTGGAGTGGCGTGGGGGGGGGGGATTTTTGTACACTGGGGGTATTTTTCAAAGCAGCGCCGAGTTGAAGCCATTGGGAGACTCCTTTGACTTTAATCTTGGGCTTGCTTCTTTGAAAATTACGACCGAGGACCACGGTTGCTTCATTAAAAGACACACTCGCTTTCTTGTGTAGTTTCAGCCAGATTTTTTTTCCCCCTTTTACTTTTTTTCTATCTATATATTATTTTTGTGCATGCGCTGCTGATTTCAGCTTCCCAAGCTCTTGTCAAAAAAAGCCCATTGAGCAAGTTTGGAAATTTGGCCCTTGGATGCTAATTGCTATCTTTTAGGTGTCCACTTACTGGAGCTCTTTGTTTCATTCCAGGAAGAGAGAAAAAAAAAAAAACGGCTTCAACTTTCCTATAGTTATGACGTGTTGCTCATCCTACGAATTTTTGGGTTTAATAATTTGGAAAACTAATATTCTGGAATTCTTAGGTATTTCTATTTATTTATTTATATTTATTTAATTTTAGGTAATTTTACTTATTTATATTTATTTACATATATTTATCTACTCATTTATTTATATATTTAACGGTGGCGTCAACCATACTTTATGTTCAAACTGAATAAATTTCTTAAGCTCTGTAGATGAAGGGAAGGGGCTGTCATAGTTTTCTAGGTAATACACGTGTGACATTTCCCTCTGTCGTCAGTCTGCTGTGTACGGAAAAGATCATTAGGTCGGAAAAACAAGTGTTGCTGCGACAGGATGAATTGGTTATTAATTGCTTCTTGTGTTCACTTGGAGCGGAATTAAAACGATCAAAACGCCTGGTGTGACCCGGTGACTTTTAAAAGTGACAGCTCAGACGTATTTGTGGAAAAGGTTGCACTCATTCATTCCGACCGGTCAATTTGTTTTATTGCATCTTGTGGAACACAAATCAAAACGCGTCAAAGAGAAAGCAAGCACGCAAAGAAAAATGAAACGACTCCAGTTGAGTTTGAGTCAGTTTAGTTGAGATTGCGTAAGGATGTGTGCACTTTTGCAATCATGTTATCTCAGTTGTTTTAAGGAAAAAAAAAGTTTGAAGATTTATCCTGCTCTCTTTTTTTGTACACCAAAAAAATGTGCTATTTTCTCAGGGGTGTGTAGACTTTTGATCCCATCACCCCTTTTGTTATTGACTTGCTTGACTGTGGAAACGGAACAAAAATACAATTTAAGAATTAATATTCTACACAGGCGACTTACATGAATTATTAGATTTATTATTTAACTCCTGATCTCATAGGAACTGTCAGGTTCATATTTACATTCATTTTTTTGCTAACCAAAACAGCAGAACCTACGAGAGCACATAAATAGTCTTTGATGACAATTAACGTTCCGGTTGACAATTTTGTGTTAATTTTTTTTCCTAACTCTCTCTCTGAGTTTCCCTCCTGAATCTCCACTTTATAAAGTCATCACAAGTCCACTCATAAATGTTCAGCATTCTCTAAACGACCTGAAAATTGCTTTTTTTTGGGGGGGGGGGTTTGTTTTGCTCCAGCCTTGTGCTTGGTGAAAGAGCCCAACTGTGGCTTGCGTACACATGAAACAAACAAAGAGACACGCCGAGCACTTTGATCAGGCGATCCATAAACAAAGCCTCGCTCGCAAAGCCACTGCAACGGGGCTTTGAGTGTGCACATCAAACTGCGTCAAATCATCAATAATAAGCCCCGAGTCCTCGGAAGGCTGCCACTCTCATAACGAGTGCGCACATGGTGGACACCGTGTAGCGAGTTGACAAAAACTTGACTTGATCTTGGTGGCTAACAAACAAGCAGATTATGACCATAGAAAGAACTTTTCAATCCAGTTCAACTTTCTCAATGACTTCTTGAGACTTTTTGGTGGCTCCTGTGATGATAAACATGTCTACCAGATTTCATATTTTTAAATCTTCCCAAAATGGCTGCTTAGAACCAAAATGGCAGACTTTGTGTTCAATTTTGTACATTGGTCCTTGACACTGTTTTGTGCGTCCTGTCCACCCAATTTTATGTTAATATTTACCTGTTAATGCAAAATAATTTTTTAGATTTTTCCAGGCGCTCGCCCTAAAATGGTTGCTTCAAAACCAAAATGGCCGACTTCCTGTTGAACTTTGTCTATGTCCCCTTGAGACTTTTTTGTGCAACCTATTATGGTCCACCTAATTCAGTGTCGGTTGGTATGAATAACTTTTGTAGCATTCATGTTGAGGACCCCCTAAAATCCAAACATTTCCACCATGAATGTTGTCGGGCAGAGACGTACAGTGGAAGAAGTTTGCACCCCCCCTCCCCCTTCTTTCAATCTGTTCGTTCTTGTTAGTGTACGCCTCACTCTGTGCGCAAGAGTATTACCCTCAAACAAGTCTGTCCTCTTTGTTTGGAGCTCTATGGGGACCCCCCCATGCGCACCCCCTCCTTGAATTAGAAAAAAAAAACTGTTTTGGAAAGGCATGTGTGTGGGTGAGAGCGTGGAATCAATACCGTCTTCGTCTTTCTCTGACTTGATTTAAATGAGGGGCTACCGGCTCTGAAGTTGCTCCTCGCCGTGCTCATCATGAAAAGAATGCGCTCGCCGTTATTTTTTATTTTTTTTGCGCCGACTCCAAAGCCCAGCTGGGTTACCATGCGCATATTAATAATTTAATGCAAATAATCATCGCCTATGCGCTTTGACGCGTGGGTTTTTGGAGCTGCTAAGACAAAAGTATGAAAGCGCAGGGGCCTTGGCGTTGCGTCGAGGAAAATAAAGTGAGATGTTACGCGGGGCCTCTTTTCCGGCGTCTCCGCGGGGCCCGCGTGTCTGCCGGGAAATCCCCACGAGGTCCGCACCAGCTCGTCAACTTTCCGTCGGTTTACATCCCGCCGTTCTTTCTCGGTTCAACCTTCGGAATGCGTCAAAGCTACTTAGCCCCATCCCACCGACGTAAAGATAATCGCTACTTGTCGCACCAAAATTTCACCATTTCGGACCAATGCCAACCCAACTGAGATTCCGGAAAGATCTCCAAAATAGAAAATCGAAACACCCAACAATGGCTGCCGCGACTATTTACGTAAAATTTGTAGCCTGGCCCTGATGTTTGGCTTCTTACCTCGCCATATGTCAAAAGTGATACTTGAACCAAATCATAGCTTGATTGGCGGCTCCACACATCACACAGAAAATAAGAAAGAAAGAAAAAAAAAAAAAGATATGAAATGTGCTTTCCCTCGGGTGCTTTGGAGCTTCGACTGCTCTGCGCTTCCCTCGACGCTTCAATAATTCATGTGCGGGATCTGCGCGGGATTGAGCGGATACTTTTGTCCAAATGGACGGCGAATTGCTTTTATTTACAGGAGGCTTATTGTGGAATTTGCACTCACGCTCCTGGCTAATTTCATGGACAATTTGTTATTCTTCACCCTTGACCTGCCTCTTAGAAAATAAATAAATAAATCTAAAAAACTATATACAAATAAAATAAAATCTGTGTATATATATATATATATATATATATATATATATATATATATATATATATATATATATATATATATATATATATATGTGTGTGCTTAATGCAGTGTGCGCCTGTGGACATTGTCATCCGGCCGTATTAGCAGCATCTCTGGATTCCTTCCTTGTTTTATGTGGATAATTTGCTCGTGATAGTAGGACGTTTAGTGCGTGCGTGTGTTTGTGTGAGCGCAAGAAATGAGAGAGAGCGATTGCGAGAAAGCGAGCTGATGTGGAAGGATGAGGGGAGGCCGAGACAGGAGAGAGCTGCCCCCAGTAATGAGGCCCTTTTATGGGCTTTAATTTGTCCCGCTCCCCTGGGAGACTGATGGATGGCTCTCTTTATGCTTCCACCCCCCCACCGCACCCCCCACCCGCTCCACCTCACACATCTGTGATACGCAGGATTTATTTATACCCTGATATTACCTCTCTCTAACAAGTGCTGCCTTGCCATAAAGACCCCCAGCGCCACCCTCCCCCCAGACGGATAAATTCGATGAAAGAAGGGTAAAAAAAAAAAAAATCCTCATTTATTGTGATTCTCCCTATTTGTTTGTTTCTTCTGCGTATCGGCGGGTGGAGAGTGGAGGGAGCGAAACAATTTCGCCCCTGGGCAATTCATTGCAAATTCCGGCTGAGAGGACGTTTCAAGCAAGTTTATCAGCAGTTGTTGGCAAAGGATTAAAAATGACCAGCAGGAAGAGACGCGTTTGGGTTGACAGTGACACAGCGGTCGGGAATAGTCCACGCCGCGGCGTACCTTTAGCTTTTGTTTTTCGTTGTTTTGTTCTTGTTGTTTCAAAAGAACGGACGCCGCTTGATTCCCAACCATGCCACAAGTTCAAACGGGCCGTTGTCATTGTGTGATTCGATGCGCACGTGCACTTGTTGCATGTATGCTACTTATGCAAAATAAGCTAACATAATAGCTAGCGTGTTGGAAAGGTCAAAGATCATACATATTTACATTTTATTTGTTAACATGCAACACAGAACAATTTCCAATAAATCTTTGAAAGTGTTTTGTTGAACGATATAATGAACTTCAAACTATATTATTAAAAAGCCTGTATTTTAAATTTTTTTAAAAATGGTTAAATGAAAACTCAAGTAAATGAATAATACATATATATTCAAAACATACAATAGAATTGGTAAATGAAGAATAGGGTTTTACGAAGTTCACATTTTTTAAATTCTGCCTAGCAACAAGTGACTTCAAACACCAGAGAACAAATAGCTCAGCAATTGTTTTTTATTTCTTTGACCTTGGCAAGCTAAAAACAACTACAGAAAGTTCTATTATGGAGTTGTTTATATTTTTGCTGTTTAGAATAAACGTTAAAATGATGTTTTAGTCATGTAGCCCGCCCGAATACCGGTTTTGTATTTTTACGATAAAAACGCTTGAAATTGTACAACGACACGACAAAATCCCCTTTTCCCTGTCTCCTTCCATCCGTCCTCTTTCCCTTTCAGCCCGATTGCAAAAGCAGCAAACAGAGCGGCAGCGGCGGCAAGGAGAGCAAACAGGGCGAGTAAACACGAGAAAAATATCGCTTTGCTCTCCCGCTGCCCCCTCTGGATATGTGAACGCCGCCGTCTGCCCATCTTGCGTAGTACAGTAGCTCGGGCCGGGGCCACGCTTTGACACGAGGATTGTCAAATCGCACCTCCGAGTAGCTCTTCGCTCGGAGCCGGCACCCGGTTTACATAATCCTCTGATCCCAGGGCCAGCCAGCCCTGCTGGAAATGTGACTACACCTCGCTGTCTTTGAGCTCTTTACAGTGACGATAGCAAGGAAAGCTTTACTAAGTCTCAAATTTGAGATCTCACACATCTACCCCCGACTTTGGGATTCTCCTTTTATTGCGAGCACAAACTGGTGCTGACCCTCACCGAGGATGGAAGCCCACCGGCAGCGCCGCCTTTGGCACTTCGCTTTCAACTCGGCAAGGTGTCCCGAGCTTCCGCCTGGACGCGCGACAGAAAGCCATCTGTCGGCTGTGATCGCGCGCTTAAGCGTCTTCATTAAGCCTCATTGGCGCTTTGTTTGATTTCAGTGTCCCCCCCCCCCAAGTATGCATGAGGCGGGGGTGTTTACATGACGTTTTGTACTGAAAGCGGACTGCGCTTCAGCTTGAGGTCACAAACTGATTTCTGATGAAAAAGCAGCAGTTTCAGCCTTTTCAGCAAGCCGTCCAGGTCCTGAAGGAACAAAGCAGCCCCAAACCATCATTCTACTGCCACAGAACATTAGTGTCATATTATTGGCCCAAAATTCCTCATTTAAGCTTATCTACGTGTAATTCAACTAAAATTGCCACTTTTTTCGGTCGGCTATGACACTGTGGCATCTCTGCCATCCTATTGATCATCCATTCGTCAACGTCGCCGAGTAGGAAAAGCTCCCAAAAGCACATCGCCTGCCCCCCCCCTCCCGGTGTTTCTTTCACCATCCATTACAAGTGTGTGACAGCTTCCAGACGGCATGAGAGGAGTAGGGCGGGGGTGGTGAACAATGCCTTGTGACCCCCAGTCAGTACCACCCTGCAGCTCCAACTCCCAGCAGGCCTCCAGAGGTAGAGGTGCTGGATGCTGGACCCACCACTCTCCCCACCTCATCCCATCGCCCCTGCCCCTTTTGGAATCAATTGCTCTGCAACACCATACAAACGATCCAGTGAAGCCCATGCATCACTGCGTGCACACACACACACACACACATACTGCACCACCAACAATGACCAGCCACGTGGCTGGGGAGTGTTAAAACACAGTCAAGATGGAGTGTGACCATTGGTGTGGCTTGTCAGCCACTTTGGCACTTTGGACGATTTGTTTCCTGTTTTGCCATGTGGTGAAATGAAGGAATCCCCCAAAGGTCCCTAATTTTCTGTAAAAATGAGTCTTGAAATGTCAAAACTATGGAGTCCGCATTGTTGGATTCTTTGGCATATATGTTGACTTGAGACAGGCTAATGTGTAACCTTTGCACACCTACTGGTTGAAACCAGTCAAGGTAATCAAATAACCATTTTGGGACAAATATCTGGCAGAAAAGGGCTCATGTCTTGATCTTCCTGGCATCTGTGAAATAGTTCACCAGAGATTCTCCAGTCTGCTGGTAGTCACTGTTAGCATAACATTAGCATTAAAGGCCCCATGAAAGTTCAAATAGGAAGTCAGCCATTTAGCAACTAAGCCACCAGGGCACCTCGTCCTCCTTTTGATTTATTTCCTGTTTGGCTAAAATCCTTGTTAATTTATAGTTTTATTGAATATACTTTTGATCACCAAATTTCTCTTTTGTGATATAAGGAAACTGCAAATCCGCAATTGGTAGATCTGAACTCCTCTCTGGTCAGGCCTATTGTTGACTTCAAGTGTTGCATTAATCTCACTCCCAGAGGTCCCCTTGGAGCCAAGTGCCCTCCCCCTCCCCCTTTCACCCACACGCGCACACGAGCGATGACGAAATTGTGTTAATTTAGCCAGCCAGTGGTATTAACCATATTATATCAAATAAGTGCCACAGACAATTGGGCAGCCAGCTCGCTGACTTGGTTTTAATTGATTTTTTTACATGCTCTCAGCCGCCCGTGATTTGGTTTCCCTCTGACACTATGTTTATTAAAGGCAGATTGCATAAAGGAATACATAGATATTGTTGGCGGGCTTCATATGAGCTCCGAGACGGCGTTTTAATATTGGGGTAGGAGTTTATTTTGATTGAAGTCGATATGTGCGTTTCAAGAGGGGGTCCACCTTCACCCTGCACTTAATAGTCCAAGTCACGAGATTAGCAGCAGGATGGACTCGCAAGCAAAAATGACCTTTTATAAAGAATCTTTTGCAAAGAAAACAACTTTGACCTGAATCGAGTTTCCGATTATCGATTAGTTGTCGATTATTCGATTCATTGCGTAAAGCTGTTTCTATAGCCTTGGCAAACAGTTCCTTTTTTTAAAATTCTATTTCCTGCAAGTGTATAATGTCTCTTTCTTCTCGAACATCTTTTACCAGCTGTCTGGGTCTTAAAGGCATGCTGTTCAGCCCCGGAGAAAATCCCCCCTAATCATCTTTTTGTGTTGGAGGGCCACAATATGCTGAAGCAGGCAGGGTACATGCACACACACACACACACACGTTTACGGAGGTTGCCAGCCCGCCGCTTTCTTGTCGCCTTCCCCCCCGGGGGCGAAAGGAAGGCGGGAGACGAGGTAGTGCAGAGTGTTGGCTATAATCACTTGTTAGAAGGTCTGCCTGAAAGATCGCTACAACTACTTTGTGCCTTCTAACTGGTGCCCGTACCAACATTTTTGAAGTGGCTCAGGGTTATTTTTGGTTTATCGGGAACAAATCGGTTTCCGTATCATAAAAAATAAAATATCGAATATAGTGCCAGATATGTAATCAATCAACTTTATTATTTCTTTATATTGTTTTTGATTGTGTAGTAGCAGAAATGAACAATTAAGAATGCCTTCCAAGTAATTTTAGATTTATAAAAATTTCTATTTATTACGATTATTATGTGTCTTAGCTAGCTGTCTGCGTAGCCTTCTTAAAAATCGTATTGTGAGTTCCTCTTGTTTCCACAGTGATCTGCATTAACTCTTTTGTAAGAAAAAAATAGCGCAACCTTGGCCACGCTTCAAGATAAAACCTCAGGTACCGACAGACGGACACGCTCGTCGTCGTCTTGCATTATTTTCATCCCTCGCATCATGCCAAGAATGAAAACTGGCGTGGCGATGTTGTTACCCAATGTTCTCTCTCCCGGGCTGTATATCACATCATAAAGAATACATAAAACTCCTTCTAAAAAGAAAAAAAGGCAGGGGAGGAAAAAAAGGAAAAAAAATCCTCAGTCTCCAAGGCATCGGCGCTGAGAAGCAGCCCCTGTTTTCAAACTCTGAACAGAAACAAAAGAAGTTTCCTTGCAAGGAACGGGGAAAAAAAACAATCTTGCACATACTGTGACAGGAAAAAGAGGGACAATGTTAGCCATAATAATAATATTAATAATAATAATAATAATAATAATGTGACCGCTGAACTGAAATGCCGTGGAATGAATTGAAACGAAATGTTAAAGGTAAAAGTTATTTGAAAATGCATAAATGTTTTGAATGGGAGTCACTCCGAATATGTCGAATGAAATGAATCGTTGGAATGGTTTGAATCGGACAAGCCATTCGGGGAAGATGAGGGAAAGTGTCTCTTTATTTCGAAATTTTGTTTTGGAATTTTGCACATGGGGATGAATCCCAAGTCGAAATAGTCGGCATCGGTCGAGAAATGCGGAGGGAAGAGATAAGTACCGTTTGCAAACGGTTTCTTCGTTTGGGAGTATCGCGAATGGGAATGGCTCCTTTTGAAAGGGGATGGATTCGTTTGAATCGGAACGAGTGACTCGACTCATGAAAAACTACGCTGAGAGGCAGCCTCCAAAAAGCAAAGGCGGTCCGCCATTAGATGCCGAGCGGAAGCCGCGGCGGACAGAAGGCGCCTTTGCTTGCCAAGCCGAGCGCGCTCGGCGCCCGCGGCGTGCCCCGAGCTCGTCTTTGACTCAAAGCCCGCCTTTCACTTCTTTTAGCCTCATTCGCATGTGGCGCGCTACACGCAAACCCGGCGCGCTCGCAGCCTGCCTCCTGTGCGTGTGCACACGCGGGCGTCTTTGTGTGTTTCCCAACCGGCGCTTGGCTGTTTTCGTGCTGCATGTTCGCAAATTCACCTGAGGCGCACCTGTACGATCAGCGTGCTGAGGCGGATGCCGAGGAAAGAATCCCTTGCAGAGATTTCGATAGAATATTTGAGAGAACTAGGCATTTGTTTACACTGCCCGTTCAAAAATATGAGAGCTACATTTTTGTTAAGTGTAGCAGTTCAGATTTGGTCCTAAGCTCTTGAGACTTTGAAACCAAACTCCAGACCGGCCATGGACTAACTTTTGCGACTTTCAGTTTCATCACAATATTTTGAGCATCTGACAGTTCCCAAATGAGAGGCCCATTCCCTTTTGCTGAAGCTCAAGATGTCTTTATCAAGAGGAGCCTTTTCTGACAGCCCAGTCAGTCTCCTTGAGGTGACTTGGCACCTAAGGGGGGGCGGGAGGTTGCCGTGTGGCCGTCCACTGGCAGCTAGTGGAGTGGAAGTAGAAGAGGGCAGTTTGAACGTAATCGCTTTTGACTGGCACGTGTTACACGCTCGGGCGCATCATTGATTGGGCGCTTGTTTGCTCAATCACGGCCACGGTCCCGCCCGTCTGCTCGGTTCCGGCGGTCGGGTTCGACGAAAGCAAACGTGATAAAACGAAGGTTGGGATGACGACGACCGGGATAAAACAAGCGTCCTGAATCATCGGCTAATCTTAGCACTTTGGTTTTTCCTCCGCGGACACTCAGCATAACACCCTTCCTCCTCATCCTCTCTTCCACTTCACCCTCCCACCTTCCTCCCCCACCCACCCACTCGCCCGTGTTCCAGACATGCTTTTTACAGCTCGGAGGATGTGGGAGAGCTTGGTGTCATGGGTCAATGTCACTCAGCCAGATGTTTCCTTTGGCACACACAAGGACAGCCGAGACGGCGTGTCCAGATGTTCTTCTCCTGGACCACCAAAGATAAATTAATTGATAATAATTATTGTAATGCTCTTATCAGTGGAGACCTTGTGTCATTTTCCACGTAATTTTCGTGACACCATCGGCGTTGTTACTTTTCTCGTGCCCGCAACCGAAATGGTGAAGTTTTTCCACTAGAGTCAAAGAGAGAAAAGAAAAGCCAAGACGCCACGAAAGGCCGCCACGGCTCTGATGTATGATCATTTGTATCCTTTATTTAGGATGATAACTCCTCTTGACAATGGCCGGTAAACAAGAGTGTGTCTCTCCGCAGCGAGGTGAGCTATCGCACTTTGATCTGATATTGATCGCCTCCCCCCCTCCCCTTGCTCCCGCCTTCTTCAATCACTCCCCCGTTAAAACATTGGCGACGGCCCGAGGCGTTGAAGCACAGCGGCGAGGTTAATTGATACCCTCTACGCGCTGTAAAAAGAAAAAGAAAATCATAAACAGCTATGGATACACTTGTATTGGATTTGATTTTGAATGATAAGTTAATCATTCCAATAAAATCCAGTACAATAAAAATAATGAAATTAAAAAATACGATTCAATATACAATTCATTTGTTTCAAATTGAAAATGTTTTCATTTGACATGTTCACGCACCTGACAGCAATATCTCTGTCTTATCATCTACCATTGATGATCATATGGAGGAAATGTAAAATCTATATATTTTAATTTTATGTATATAAAATCTATATTTTATATATTGCAGAGGTCTTGATATCAATTCATGATCATTTCAGATTCCTTTTTATGTTAAGAGGAAAAAAGTTTATGTGTTCTATTTCCTTATATGTGTGTTTCATTTCTCTCTCTGCGGGAGCAGGGCGGAGGTGGAGGGGTGCAGGTGTGTAATGGGTGAGATGATGAAGTTTCAGCGTTCAGGTGGATGTGTCATCCATTACGGCCAGCAGAAAGGCGGCAGATAAATCACCTTATCAGGCCCCGGCCTTCTCCCCGCTGAGCTGAGGCGGGCTAGCGAGGGGGGGAAATCCATCACGCTCCACAAATAGGACATGACTCAGACATCAACGCGCTTGTGTACACGGCGAGGTGCGGCTTTAACGCCGCACTGCACCTCCTCTCGGGGGCGTCGGCTTGGCAAATCTGGGTTTACCTTGTGTTTACATCCTGGTGACTGGATCGTACCATTTTTTTCTCAATTCTTGGGGGTCTCAAGTGTAAACATCACGTTGTGCTGGTTGGGATGTACCACTTCTTTTACAGGGATAGGGGAAGACTTTCCTGGATTTTAAACAGAATAATTGAAAAAAACAACAAAGACATGAAACAGACCTGGACCAAAGAAAATTGAAATTAATTTGACTATATCAATATCATGTAATTAGCATCAGAGATGTCTTCAAACTTGTAATTGTTCTTCTGATTACAAATGTCCGTATTATCTCTGAATTGCTGCTTTGAAAATGTTAAGGTTGAGCCTCCCCTTTAAACCCAAATTTCCCAAATGTTTAATTACAATTCACACACACGCACGCACACACACGAAGTTACTGTACCTCAATGGCTTCCCATGGCTGGTTGCCAGGCAACAATAATGACAGTGACCTTTTCGAAATCAGTGGGATACGTCTCACTTGTGGGGCCTTGCCAGTTATCACAGTACACACACACACACACACTTTTTTTTTTTTTATATACACCGCCACACAAAGACTTTTTTTTTTCATTTAAGCGCATTTTTGCCCTTGAGGAAACCCGCAGGAGTTAGCGTTCCACTCGCTAGCTGCTTGTCACCCCCCCCCTCCCCTTTTGCTCATCCTCTTAACGTAAGAGCAGTCTATTGGTATTCAGCAGCACAGGTATGTTAAGACAGCAGAGGGCTTTTTAAACATCTTAGCCGCTGTTTGTTCTGTCTCTGGCGGGGGCCCCTGGTGTCGTACACCGGGGCGCTTTGGGAATAAGACAAGGAGAATTGCAAATTTGTTTTTCGCCGGCGACACGCGCCATGTTACTCTACTGGAGTGTTTTGTACATAAACACTCTCAAAGGTGGAGTGTTTTGTTTAATTTTTGGGGTGTTTTATTTTTCTTGCCGAGCATCCGGAAGGTTCACTTGTTTTGATTAATGACTCGTCTACAAAGCTCGTTTGATGCCGTTGTTGTTTCGTCGGAACAAAATGGCGGCAGCGTTAAAGGGGACGTAGTATGAATAGTTGACTTTTTAATGGCTAGTATATAAATGGTTGGTGTTTTGGAGTGGCCCTCCACCCACCAAGTGTGAAATTAAACAACCAGGTAAAGTGTTGGTTATTTGACTAAAACTGGATTTTGTTGTCTTGTCATTGCAGCCGCCATCTGATTGAACCGAATTGAAAATTGGACAAAATGTGGTGTTTGTATAAGGTTGGTACCTGCTTTTTTTTTTTTCCACTACATTTGTGAAACTGCTGCAAGACCCTCAAGCGTGTTGATAGTGATTGTCGTACTGTATTTTAAAGGAGGAGCTCCATCTTTTTAGAAAATAAATGGATCTAGTGCAGTTCCCTGAGGAACGCCGTTCTAAAATGATTGTCGTTCTATTGTTGTTACTTTGGATACATGTTTGAGCCATCATCGTGCAAAATCATGTATGGAAACTACAGTATATTGACAAAAGTTTCAGGACAGGTAAGAAGTCCAGTATGTAAAGTAAAATGGGACAAAATGTGGATTTTCCAACCACCTTCTAGCAACACCTACAAAATGGAGTCATTTTTGTTTTCATTTATGCAGATTAACAGCCTTGCACTTTATTATTATTATTATTATTATTATTATGATTAATAAATCTTATTATTGGTAAAAATACCTAAATCGTCTGTAGAAAACAAATGGCTCTATTGAACTTCCCTGAGGGACGCCAGTCTAAACTCTTCCCCACTGTTTGTTGTGACTTTGAATGAATGTCATTCAAATACAGAACATCGTTCCCAGAGTCCCACCACTTGTGTCCATGTAGTATACGTCAGTGTCCGATTCAAGCCGGACACAACAGGGGAGCAGTTAGCGTAAAAGCAACAGAAAGTTTCCCCGGGCATCGATCGTGTACGGAATCGGGAAAAACCTTCGGCGGTTGTCTCTTAAGTCACCTGGCTTGCATGTGAATGACAAAAACTCGTGTCTGTCGCCCCTTTTATGAAATCCTTTACAAGTGGCCTGACACCAGGGCCTCTGCCTTGTGCAGGCTGTATATTTCTATTCATAATTGATGGCCGGGACCCAGACAGACAGAGCGCTACACATGTAATATGGATTCGCTCTCGGTTACAGATGCATGCCCTCATCTGGACTTGACTCTCGGCTGTCATTGTGTGTGCCCACACAGGCAAAAGGTCGTATCGGCTTTTGGTTGGCAATTACTGGTGTTGTTTCATCTTTAGTTGCTTTGTCCATAAACTTAACAACGTGCCTTCAAATTCGCAAACGGATCGTCCGTCCCAGGTTATAGTTTCACTCTCTTTCCTGTTTGCCCTTTGTCTCCTCTTGGAGAAAATGCAAAGAACAAAAATTCATATATTTTTGAATAGTTACATTGACATGTATGGAGCTTGTGTAAACAAAATTATAGTTGGACAACACCACTGAAGAGAGTACCGGCCTTCACCTGTTTTTATTTATTCATTTGTCTGTTTAAAAAAAAAAAAAAAAAAGACTTAAGTGACATTTTGGCCTCGGCGGAGGTCCGGGCCCTCTAGCACTCTCTAGCTTGAGGGCGCAGACCTGTGCAGTGGATTTAAAAATTGATTTGAATTTGGATTTGTCACAAATGTCAGTTTGCTCTTCTTCCATATTGAAGTTTGTTGGAAATTTGTTCAGAAATCTGGCAAATTCGCTTTTGCTAGTCTGTTGGACAAAATCTTGAGCAGGTGGTCCTCAAAGCATAAGAAAGAAAGCTCGGCTAAGCAATCTGAACTCTGCGTTATGTTGACAACTGACTGTCCATGTTGTCCTCCTCACACATTAACTACTTTTGTCCAAATTGATTGAGTGCTCCCACAACCAATCCCAGTGCCTCGCTCTACTTTAGTCCACCAGTCTCGACTAAAGTTCACAGAGGCCAGAGTTCATAGTCTGTGTTTCTATAGCAACATTTGACATGTCCTCCCACCAAAACAGAAAGTCTCTCAATTCTCTGTAATGGGTTTGACCTTTGAACCCTGTCTCTCAAGCAGACCGGCATCCCCGTTTGTGACGGCGGCCTGCAGCCACGCAAGGGTTAATACGCAATGAGGCGCTGTCGTGTCCTCTCAGAGTAGACAGGTGAGGCTAATGCTAGAGGCTATAGGGGCAAAGTACATTTTCATATATGTCTTTGCATTTGACAGTCTTGAGAGTCTTTGCTTAATCAATCAAAGATGTGAGGTAAGAAGCGGAGTTGACAAAAGTTGCTTCAACTTGGATTACAAACATAAAATACCTACATTCAGATTAGTTAATTAGTCTTCATTAAAAATGCTAAGAAACATAATGAAGGCATAGCAAATACCGGAAAGGCCAAACATTCATTTCCCAGGGTTGTCAAACCTTTGGTTTATTCACACAAAGTAGTCATGCTCAGGTTTTTTTAATTGACTTAAAAGCTACGACCTCACAAAGGTCCCCCCCCATCATCATGACACCGCACCCATCCAATCACCTCCTCCCGCCAGCGTCGTCCGTTGCATTATTTATGCGCACTAATCAGGAACCCCCAGCTCCGGTCTGCTAGCTACCCTACCGCTAACATCACTTCCCTGACCCGACCCTCCCTGTTTCCCCACAGCGTTGTTGTGTGTTTACGCTAACGTCTGCTCATTAAGGGCTAGCCAAGCCGGGCTAGCCAAGCCAGGCTAGCGCTCGTTTGCTTTTTGCCACTCTCCGAGGTGGAGTCCGGGGTACGGCTGGAACAACAGGCGAAATGCACGTCGGTAGCTAGCACGCACAGATATAGCCTACGAGGACTCGCGATCCAGCTTCATTATTGTCGTAATTAGCACTCCTCTGTGGTGGTCCTTGGTGAGCCGTGACCTCCTCTCGGGAGGTAGAGTGAGGGCAGACTGCTCTGAGCCTCTGCAAGCTGCACAACTGTTTGCTCATTTGAAGCTCGGCCACACAGAAGCATTTTATTTGTACGATTACGTTTTTTTAAGAAACATTTTAAAATGAATCGCCAGATTTCCATTCCCTTGAAATGTTCCTGAAAACACGTTTGCGTTCCTCTCGAGGGCAAGCATGCGTCATTTGAGTTAGCGACTCCTGCCTTGTGCCTTTTTCCTGTTTCCAATGCTCGTCAAGGCAGGTAGCAAAAGGCGCTAACAGGGCAGCTCAAGGTGGAAGTCCCGTGAAGGACACGGCTCCCTCGGGGTGGCCTAGCAATGAGCGCGGGAGCGTGAAGGGCTGCAGCCGTGGGCTCGCGACATTCCATTTGTTTGCGTGGCAACTCGGGCATTTTGCACAGACATTGCAGAAGTAGTCACAACCTATACTTATATCACTTTTCATAAATTAAATTAATCTCCAATGTTTGAGAGAGAGACAGAGAAACAGAGCCAGAAAAAAAGAGAGAGAAAGAGAGTATATACAGTACACACAAGAGGGAGAGAGAGAGTATACACATAAGAGAGAGAGAATCAGACAATATGCGACCTTAGCAATGATAAGTGATTCAAAAAATGGATGGATATTTAGAATCTTTTTATCGCTGTCAATTTTGACCTTAGCATTCTAGTAACAAAGTACAATATTTGTATATCACTGGTTCTATCCTGTCTTCTGTTTGAGTAGAAGTAATGAAGTCGGTGTCCAGATCACCACCACTGGGAATCGGGGCCCCATGAAGTGGCGCTTCCTTGAGCCTTGCTCTCCGCATGCGCCCGATACTCCAGAAAAACAAATGCTTTACATTCAAACAGCTAACAAGGATGCGATGTATTTTGACTGGAGAGTTTGCCGGTGTCAACGCGCACGCTGCATTAAAGCAGACGTATGCATAATTCACGCACGACAGCGAATGGCTACAGCGTGTCGGATGAATAAACTATAATGCTAAATATTTGACAGAATGCTAATAATTGCAGAAAGAATTCATTAGCATCCGCGAGGCATCCTTATGAATAATGGACCTCGAGGAGTGCGGGAACATCACGCCGGATCTTCCCATATGGGCCTGATACCTGATCACTTCATTCATGGCAACGGCGCTTTGCATGAGCGCCATGTGAAGGCCAAAAGCGCCATCTGGTGGTGATGCGGAGGGCTCAATTTGGGGGATTTTTGTTCCGACAGTGCGCTGAAAAGGGGTTTGGGCGTTTACAGGTGCCTCTCAAAAAAATGACAATTTGCGGAACATGTTAGCAGTTGAATTCAAAAGGTGAAACTGCTAATTTGATTCATTAAATTTAGTGACATTATTCATAATTTTGATTAATCTTACATATAATACATACTAACACAAGAAACAGTTCTGCAAACATTTTCATTTCACGTTATATTTAGTTGAATTGTAACCCTGCCAACTAACTTAAACTGGAAAATCCGCTACTTCCAAACTAATTAACTAAAAACTGCAAAGCCACGCTAAACATTTCAATCTGAGTTTAAACTGGTTGCTCCAGTCCTGTAGATAGTTGACTAGTTAGCGCGTTAGCTAATTAGCAAGGTTGTTAGGAATGAAAAATGGCCACCCAGCTGTGCGTTCTTTATGCAAGGGGGGGCCTTTATTTCTCCAAGCGGACAATTATTAGAGCGGAGGCCGCTTTTGAAGAAAATTATGTCATAAAATGACACAGTGCCACATTTTTACAGCCAGGGAGATGTTGGTACATTTGAAACGCGAACAAACCGTGTCGCGTCGCTTGAGGTGATCAAAGTTGACTTCTGTGTTCCCCCAGCTGTCTTTTTCTGTGAAAAACCAATGTATATTTCAAAAGGGATTGACTCCCCATCTTGCCCTTTTACAGATTTATGCATTTGCAGATTATTTATATCCGAGGATGCGGCGAGAAGCCGCCTCTGTCACGAAGAGACGGCTCGGCTCACTTTCGGCCGCGAGGTGCAAATGTTTGAAAAGAGGCTTCTTCCAAGGCCGGGAAATCACTTAGATGTTGTTGTGAAGCCTCCTCTGCATCTACCACAAGTAAGAAATCACTCATTTCCATCTCACCAAATTCAATTATTATGGCTTTGTAAGGAATAAATGTCTTAAATTAAATTGATTTTTTAAATTAAAATAATAATAATAAGAATGATAATAATAATTAATAATAATTAGTTAAGTGGAGCTGTTTTTCTATCAATTTAAAACTCTTTCTTCTTTGAATAAAAAAAGAAAAACTCCCAAAACGTGGAGCCAAAGTGCTATTTCACCAGTGATGAAGTCACAGGCAAGGCAACACAATGCTGTTAATTAATGATTACATCGCCGGGGACCTCATCTTATGAATAGCCTGTGGATAATTAAAAACCCGGACTTGGACTGCTAAGGACCTTCCGGGACGTCCAAGCCAGGGAATTCACACACAATACACAACAATGACAATTTGTGGCGCAATCTGAAGAGAAAGCACACAAGGCCTTGTAAATTTCTACCGCTTGGCCCCCGAAGAGCGTAAATAGAAAAAAAGAATGTGTAAATGGATATTAAAAGCAATGTTCTCGTCACCGTTGCTGTTTTCACATCACCCCCCCCCCCTTTTCTCTTTCCTACCTTTCACTTTCCTCCCCGAGGCCACGAAACACTACTTTTACATATATTACCTTTTGATTAATGGAGCCGTATTCATTATTCCGCCCCGTCGCTAATTAGAAAACGCACTCCCGCTAATGATATACAGTCAGAATAATACTTGCCCACGAGGCATTGCCATCGCGTCGGCTTTCACGCTCGCGCGAGCTCGCGGTCCGGGGCGGCGACGCAACTTTTGCGACTCCATTAGCACGAGAGTCACGGTGTCATTGTTGTCTGTCGTAATGAGACCCTCTCGTCTCCGGAGAGAGGAGGCTTGATGAGGTACGAGTCGCTCTTAATCAGCGTGTGGTGGAGGCCGGCGTGATGGTGCGCATATTTATTGTTTTTCCTTCGTAACATTCAAACAGATATATCGATATCGTATTTTCAAATCCAGTCAACCGACGTGTGTTCGCAATTGAAGGGTCTGTCCTTCATTGAATTTTTTTTTGCTGTATTTGTGGTCAAATCAAAGCTATGGCGAATGTAAAGCGAGTGCTTTGACGCCACCATGAGGTTCACAACGTTGATGAGGTGAATGCAATAATAACTCCCTCACGATGAAAAGCCAATATTTGGATTGTCCGTTGTCCAATCACCCTCGTGTGGCTTTACCGGCCCCCTACTGTTCTAAAAGTGAGGACCATCCATATCACACCTACTACACACTTTTTCCCCCTACTAATGCAAGCTATTCCCCGTGGCCGCCGCGTGACAGAGGTAATGGCTGGAGGGGTGTGATGGAGGCAATGGGTCACAGCATGTTAGCGACAAGGTTACAACAACTTTCGGAAGGGGGGCGCGAGGCGTTTCGGGTTTGGTGTAGTAACGTAGCAAGATCAGCAACAAAGCCGCTCTACAAATTCTGCCAAATCGGTCAGAAACAGACTCCATGAGGTCGCCGTTGCAATTTTTTTGGTCGTAGCCAAACCGGTTCTGCATTGAGGTCCACCAGAATAGCCTTCCCCGGAACTCCAAGCTGGTGCAAACAGTCGAAAATGATAAAGCAGCACATTTCCGGGGTCAGCATTTTCGAAGATTACGTTATTTTCTCCTTTCCACTCCGTCCGAGCGCCATTAAAGAGCCGTGCGCTGCCATTAGTGTTGTAATGGAGCCTTCTCGTTCCGCTTCGGCCTCTCTGCTGACCGAGCTCTCTCGTTAAATTATAACGGCCGTGTGATTGCGTCATTGATTCTCATCGAGAATTACATATTCTTCTAAAGTTTGCAAAAAGAAGTCGCATTAGACATTGCTGAAAACGAAAACATAAATCCACAAGTCTTTCAGAAAACGCAGCACCTGCGATGTACTTTTCTTTCTCACTTAGCGCAAATGTTTGTTTTATAAACTTTGAGCCAAAGTGCTCGCCACAAGATATCATTGTTTTGTGGCAGTTTGGCAAATTCCAGTCGCTTTTTTCGGATTAGGCACGGTCGTCGGCCGATTGTCTCGTTTCGGGACGATTCTCCGATGGCAAACGTTAACGAGAAGCTGACGGGAAATAAATCACAAGCGATGTCGAATTTGTGCGCCTCCCGTGGCTCCTGTCAGCCAAAGGTTCTGTGATGGCAAAACCACTTTTTTTTTATTTTCCTCCGCCCCACCAAGTGTTTGAAAGCCGCCACATTTCCTAACAGCGTCGGCTTAAAGGCAAACACGGGCAAAGTGACAAGTGGAAAGAGCGCCGCAGTTGACATATTCCCCATCCTTTCAGCGTGTCATCTCACTTTCTCTGGACACCTGATGGATTGTGACAGCCTATATTGGCTCTTTCATATGAAAGAGAATTTAGCCATGAAATGTTAATGAGCTGGAATTTCTTGCCGCGCTTTTATTACAGCCCGCCGCTTTTTGAACATTATTCAAAGCAACACGCACAAATTCCACTGTTTGCCATCAATTAATCATGCCTCCTTGTCACCCAAGTAGCTCGCCGCCTTTAATCAAGAACGGCGCCAGCTCCTTGAGAAGTTGTTGCTTTATGATCACAACAATTACAAACTTAAAGGCGATTATTTGAGTACGTTTATTTGTTTCTGTCGTGCCCGAGGCGAGCCAGGGCGGGGCACGTTTTCTATTTGAGGAGACAGAGGCTAAAGGCTGCTCGGATACTACAATAGAACCCAAAAGTCTTTTGTTCCCGTGTCCTCAAAAGTTTTCAAATAAACATTCTCAAGTTTAACTTTTAATCCAGACATCAGTCAGACTTGATCAACGTCTAAAAAAAAATGATCCATCAAAATCGGACAAATATATTGAGAAGGGTGCTAACATAAAATGTTTTTCCATGTCCATATTGAACCAGACAGCCATGAATTGTAAAATTTAAAAAAAAAATCTACATTTCAAAGCCCCTTTTTGGTGAAAGTTTCCACCAAAATAGTATAGTCCAAACCAAGATGGCCGACTTTCTGTTCAACTTCAAAAATAGGTCTTAATTTTTTATGATAGACATGGCCACACAATTTCGGCTCCATCTGTAAAACAGAACGTTATTTTTCTAAATTTCGCCCCTCCCTTTCTTTTTTACCTTTCTTTTTTAATTTGCCCTCAACAGGCCTGCTCCAAACCAAAATGTCCGACTTCCTGTTCAATTCCTGACTTGTGATGCTGAGACTTTTTCCTGCGTCTTGTTATCTTTTTTGAAAAGTTTGAGGTCATACGCGACTCGTTGCTTCAAGAGACTGCAACTAAACAGCCATTCCAAACTTTTTCTGTTTTTATTTACCACTGTTGCGTAGCACACTGGCGGCGGCCCGGGAAGAACAGCCAGCACCCCTCAATAAGTGATAGGCTCAGGAAGACGCAACAGTCTGGAGGATTTTCAGGGTCCGTCTAATTAGTTCCCATCAAAAATGTAATTCCTTTTTTTTTTTTTTCTTCGGGAATAACGCCGCCGGGGCCGAGTAGCCCAAAGCGAACATACCTGGCCGAGGACAAAATATATATAAATATCTATGAAATAATGAATGAAAATCTTGTAACCCGGAGCCATAAGTACATTTATATGCTTGACACGAACACGCCATCAATGGCGGCTCCCGCTTTTAATTGAATCCCTCCGACGTATGTGTAATCTTGCCATTAATATGAATGCCGGCCGCGCTTAATATTTCACGTTTCTCGTAGATATTGTGAGCGTCTCATACATCCTTCAAGGGCGTATTCATTAATAAACTTTTTTTTTCTGATACTTTTTGGAGATTTAATAAGCAGGTGAGGAGGAGGATGATGTAGTGCGCTGGAATGTATTTTTACTGACACCTTATTAACACACGGACTCGTGTCATGTTATTTATAACGTGGCGATGTTGGGTTGAGGGATTCACAAAATTAATATACGGTAAATATGACATGTTTATGTGATTTATTTTTTTATTTAAATTACTGTAATGGCCAAATAGCCACTGGAAAAACATCCAATAACAGGAGAAAAGATAAAAATAATTTATGGCATTGTTTCCATTAACAAAATAGTACACTACATGATTAAAAATCTTTTTACAGCCATTCAACTTGATTAAAATCTTAACAAATAACTATTGAAAGTTAAGAGACATTTAAAATATTGTCAGTTAGGCCTTTTACTTTCATAACAAAATGATGAAATAACACATTTTATTTATTATGTTTTATTGACATTTTCAACTTTTTATAAATATAGAAAAATATAATTCATCTGTCTGGATCATCACAATTAGGGAACAATATATTTATGTATAATTTGCGTTTTTCTTTCTCCTTTTTTCATCATTTTTTTGTGACCTTTAAGTAATATTACCGAGATTGCCCATTTTAATAAGTAATCCCTTACACTACTGTAGTTACTGTAATTACTTTTATAACACTGCTGCGCAATAGGGAATCAATTAAGCGCACCGCATTAATTCCGAGCTTGTTCAATCGTGGGGCCAGTCTGTTTGGATTTGGGCCCTGATGGCTGAGCCCCACCTTTAACAAGGCCGCCTTGCTCTTGTATCTGACAGTGCCACCACACACACACACACACACACACACACACACCCTATACATAAATAGAGGGAACGAGAGATCTAAAAAGCCCCCGTCGCAAGTGCCATTTGTCTGCAGGTTAACAGAAAGACGAGATATAGGGCGGGCGTGAATAATTCAGGCTCCCACAACACATGCACTTTTGCTTTTCAAGCATGAGTTATAATTTAATTAGCAACTTCTGGTGCCTCTGCTGGCCTATTTAAATATTAAAATCTTCCGCCGATCACATTGGATTAGCCGGCGCCGTGAAATTCCCTGAGATGTCAGTTGTTGTCTCAGCCACCGACTCCCCCGCTCACCCCCCTCACACATCACTTTCACTTCTCCCCGTCTTATCACTCTCGTCGCCGTTTGTTGTCGTCGTCGCAGTCGACTAGTCCATTAGAGACAAAAGGGGGACGTGTGTTGCGGACCTTGGGGGGAGGCCTTAATGCAGGGTCGCCGCGTGTTAACACGCGTTGAACCAGATGTGATTGCGAAAAGGCTGAAGAGGCAACGCTCATTAAGGGATGTCTAAGGTTTATTTATATTTCAACAACAAGGTTTGCTTTATTGCTTCTTTTTTTTTTTATAGCTTTCTGGTCATAAAGAAGGACACCTGTTGGTACTTTGTCATGATAACACGCAATGCAAAACGCCATAGATGAATCGATACAGAATAAACCTTTAAAGTGAATGGTGGGGATTTGAACACACACAGTGCAGCAGCACATGTAGACAGTCAATGTAATTTTTTAAAAAATTTTTACAACCCCAAATATATACATATATATTTATTTTAAATATATAACTTTTAAGTCAGGCCACCGCTGCATGCAAAATATTGGAATAACCAACTAGAAATCAATACAGGCTAACTAACTGCGATGTGGAAATCATCAGTCCCTAAAATGCCACTTCATAAAAGTGACATTTATGAAATCCTTATTAGCTTTGCGATTTAACTCCATTTGAGTTTTACCCTCACCAACCTTTCTGTCAGTAAAGCACTTATACAATCTCTTTAGATACTGCAACGTCTCTTTGATGGGTCCAGAATGCTGAGGAGGAGGTGTTGCTACATACAAGCATGTTTACAGCGACATGACATGTTTAAAGCATGCGACGAGGCCTGCATGTGTAGATGCTTCAATATTAAAGTTGACAGTAAGTCAAACATGACTTAGGAGGTCAAAGTAGAGCGTGAGAGACATTGACTTGTTATCAAAAAAAGAATGTGAGCGACAAAGAAGACACTAGTGTTCGCCTTATTTCAACAAAGCCAACGTTAAAACAAATCAAGACGTTTCTGGATGTCACTTTCAACTTTTAAATATTTTCTATACACATTTCGAAGCTAAAAAGATACCTAGTAAAGTCCAGTTTACCGCTAACATTACCCGCTAGCACTCGCTGCCTACTAGCTATTTTGCCTACTAGCTAGCCCTTTATTTTCAAAGGTATTTTTTGCAAGATAGGCAAATGCATTCACTTTTAGTTTTTACTTAGTAAAATATATATTTTAAAATTTGAAAAAAGAAAATATTAATTTTTTGTCATAGACATGCTATCATTTGCCGCATGGAGATACAGTAAAATTCTCTGCCATTGAATATTTTGACTTTAATTTTAAAGCAATTTGGGTGTCCGGGCTAATTTCTTTTTTTTTTTTGTATTACACTTTTCCATTAAGCCCTCGCTCACATTTGCCCGTCTTGTCTCTGTCTGTGGGTAATGAGCTCATCCCCAAGATAACAGTTGAAATACGTCAAAAGGAGCGTCGGGTCGCCACGACGATTAATACGGCTTCGGAGGCGAATGTGCCCGGCTTGAATTATTAACCCGGCGTTCCGTTTTGAAAAATGCCGGGTGGGCGCGAGATTTAAAGGGAGTTAATGTTTCACCATCAAACCATTTTAGGCTAATCTCGCCAGCTGGACGCGTGTGATGAAAACGCAGTTCCTCATCATCTGAGACTGAGTGACGGCGGGTCTTGAGGGGGTGTCGGAGTGTCTCCTTGCGACTGGCCATTGCTTTTAAGTGGCTGGTGCATTTTTCATGCTCGAGCGGTCGACGGGAATGTCTCGATTAAAGACCTATTCAAAATGGCGGCGGCGTGGGGGGCCTGAAATATTCATTGGCTATTGCAACGCTACACCACAGAGTGAGTGTTAATTAAGGAAGCAAGCTATACTGTATGCCGCACTTGGGACGGTGGGGGGGGGCGGCTGGGGGCTTTCAACGCAGCCTCATGGCGGAAGATGACTTAAAGGAGAATGACATTCGGCTTTGCCCACACGTCCCGCCGGACGGCCATTTGTTGGGCTTTATTTTGCACTGTGCTTTTAGTTGGGAAAATGGAAATGTCTGATTAGATGAGTTGGCTGGAGCATCGTGGATGGCTATTCAATTGTTCACATGATATTTGGTTAAAATTACAATTATTTTATATGAATTGAAAAAAAATAGTGTCATAAATAGTCTTTTAATGGATTTCTGGATCTACTTTTTATATTGTATCACGTATTCATTTATTTGCAATTTAAATATTTGCATTTGCATGCAATTTAAAATATAGGATTTTATATATTTTTTAGTATCTTGGTGCCAATATTTTTGTACATTTGTATCTACATTACATCAGCATAACTTTGCATACTTTGCTATTTATAGAGCTTAGTTTTTATTTTTCTGACTTGACTGATAATTACTTTACATATTTGTGATGGCAGTCCCTGAGAATAATAATCTCTAACTAAACCCTAATCCTAAAATATTTTTTCAAAACTTTTGTCCTATTAAAGCCACGCCAGTTCCATCTCAGTCCTCCATCCCATCCCAGCCATCTATATGCTTCCCCACCCCCAACAAGCATATCTCCCACGCGTTGGCACGCAGGTGTACGCGCCTGCAGGTATCCATCCTTCCTTCCCAGCCTGCTCGGCACGCAAACCGCCCAAAAAATCAAAGCGACACCTCTGGTTTGATATGCCATCAGAGCGAGCGGGAAAGGGGTAGGAGGAGGGTTTGATTTTCTTTCGACGGCAGCGACACGTTTAAGTGCCCAAAAGTCTAAAAATGTCATCAGTGAGCAGCGAGGCGTAACGACCGCGAGCGTTATACCGACTATACCTTTAAATTATTGAAAGGCGCTTTTGGAATGCCAGAGTGTCGTGGATCAACTGCACCTATGCAGGGGTCAGGACGGCTGCCGTTCTTAATCTATTCATAAAAATTGGTGCAGCTGCGGCTGATAATTAGAAATCTGTATTTCCGCGGGCGACGCGCATTGCTAAGTTTGCACCTTGTATTAAAAGCATAATTCTACGACAAAGCCAGTTTAAGGGGGAAAACCTAATGTTATATTAAAGCGGAGTTAATCAGTGCAAGACGAGATACTTTATTATGCAGCGCAAATCCTTTAATGTGCAAAAAAAAAAAAAAAAAAGACACAAGAGCAGATTATTATTATTGGTAGTATGACGACAGGTTAATAAAACTTTGGCTTTCTTAATTTTTCATACTGGTGAGTGTGTGTTTAAATGTTTAATGAGCCCTTTATGCTCCAGATATTCCAACAAAAAGGTTAATAAGCCCTAAGATGGAAGAGCGGGTATATGATAATCGACCCGCAAAAAAAAAAAAAGTGCAGCGACGTTAAAGAAGCCAAAGGAGCACTGGGGGAAGAAAGAAAAAGACACTTAAAATGCAGAATAATAATGGCATAAATATATAGAATTATTCTTTTTTTGCTAATTATTTATATTGCTGAGCAGGACAAATCTATTTACAGAATGTTGATTTTCCTTTGAGGGACCTAATTAATTATTTGCCCCCAAAATAAAACAGTCACACAAGCTTGTCAGGGTTGTAGACAAACGGGTTTATAATGATTTTAGACTTGTCATTGTGGTGAGTTTTTATTTCATTTTAACTTTTGTTTTTTGAAATTCAGTTTGGTTTAGCTCCCCTGTACGTGAATTTCACGGGACAGCAACAACATGGCTCCTACGCGCCATATTAGCGTGAAAGTTGTGTGTTACTTGGCGGGAAAGTTAAGAATAAGAAATGGAATCGCAGCGCATGATGAAAATCTCCGACAATCCCAACTCCACGCAATGCGACCGAGAACTGCGCCGAGTTGTCGGCGTTAAACTTTGATGCCTCTTTGCCAGCCGAGCGGTAAGAGTAACAATTGTGCGGCGTAGCGGTAATAGGCGCGGCAGAAGGAAGCGGGGAATAAGGGGTTGGAAAAATGAGACGAGGGAAGGGGGGGGGTCGATGGTTAGAAGATAGCGGGGAGAAAGGTTATCTATGATTTAATGCCGATGAGATGAGCCCTGCCGGTTCATGCTGCTGTGATTCAAGTCAGCGCTCAGGACTTTCAGCTCGTTTCATCATGGTGCTCCTAATGAGGCCCGGGTCTGCTCCCCAATGTACGTTGGAAGGTGGGGGGGGCGATAACAACAGGTCCTGGAGTAGCTGAGGTTGGCTTGGATTTGGGAAAGGGGGTGGGTGTAAAAAGTGGTGGTTGTCGCTCCAGGGCAAGCCACTTTGTCCTGAGGCTGTGTGAAAAGGTCACTGCCCCTGAAGACTCACCACAGGCAGGCGCTGTAGGGCGTCTGCAGGGGGGAAGTGGGGAGGGAGGGGGGGGCTTGTTTTGGTGCAAACAGGAAGTGGCAGGTTAACGGGAGCGTGTCGGCCAAAATGGGTTTTGAGAAATCAAATCGCTAACTCTGACCGTTTCCTCGCAAAAGTTACTTGCAGGATAATCAAACGTGTTGAGACAGTTTGTGTTAGCTTTTAGTTGCTAGCTCATTCTCTTTGCTATATTTGTCTGTAGCTGACCTTCAACTTAGCCATTTTGCGCTCTGTGGCTAGCTAGCTTCTTCTCTTTCTCGCTAAGTACAGTTCCCAATACCTTTAGCTGCCTATCTAGTTTTTTGTTTTGGTTTTATGTTTTCTTGCTAACGTTTCCATAGATATAATTAAACATGTCGCGCATTGCGCTAATGCCTTAGATCTCAGTCAAATCCATCCGGGGGGACACAGTCAAACTGGTCCCCCTAATGAGGGGTGGCTCCAGGGGATATGAAAGGCAACGAACGCTCCGAGTGGGTGGGGCAGGGAGCCTGCTGGTGGGGCGACCTGTCTATTGGCCTTTGTGCAGAGTTAATGATGCCGCTAATATGTTCTTTTAAAAAAAGAGCACACGGTGATTCATGGCTTTCATTAGCACCCGTGTGCCAGGGTAGACGTCCCGGCCTCGCTTTCTCTTCCCTGTCGCCGATCACACCCCTCTGTCCAACCCACCCCACTTTTTTTTTAATGAGTGCCTGGAGATGAGGTGGCACGCTTGACCCTTAATCATATGTGGAGCCGGTGTGGGGGGGTGAGTCCGGAGGTTTTTTAGGGGAGACGAAGGAGGAAATCGGATGGTCGTCGTTCCGCTTGGCCAGGGGCTGGGTAAGAAAGGGTCGCGTAGCATCCGATTTAAAACAACAGCTCGGGTTTTCCCGGATGTTTTGATCCTGAGGTCGACATTTTGACAAGAGGGTCGACATACTCGTTCTGCCTGTACCATGTTTGAATTTGGTACATGCGCCAGTAAACAGTAAAACATTATACTTTGGTCTCTTTATACCGCAGATTTTCAGGAGGAAAAAAAAAGATATTCTTCCTAAATTAGAATTACACGTGTTGGACCTCGAGCGTAAAATCCCGCACTGCATCTCTCACCTCTGTCAGCCCATCAGGAGGCGGCCGGATAAATAAATGATGTCTAAATTACACACGGACATGCGGTATTTGCGCTCACCGTGCACCGAATTACACTTGTTTACAAGAGCTAGACAGGTTTTAGACAAGAAAATTTCAATAATTTACTCACCATGTGTCTTGTGTGTGTGTTGCTTTTTAAAAATGTAAAGCAGACAGCGTTAAGCAACAAACACACATGCACTGAGTGCAAGTATCCCCAAAAGAAAACCTTTCACTTCATTTTCCAATCTGTCAATTTTTCAGAGAGAGATTCAGGCCTAAATTTCCAACGCTTCAGGTCGTGACCTTTTGACGCGAGAAACGATCACTGGTGAGCTGGAGATAAAAATAAAAGCAGAAATGAAGCGACCGTACTGAAGGAGGGAAATGTGATTTTGTGCCCTATCATGCATAAAGTGTTGAATAATTAAACTTGACTGGTGGGATGACCTCAGGTAAAACGTGTTTACTGGTTGGAGGTGAAACCCACATTGCTATCTTGCTACTGAATGTGATATTTTTCTAATTTCTAACTTACTGGCTAGCTTCAACTTAGCCAACAATTTAGTTTACATATGTCAGCTAGCTGTCAAGCTAGGTCGCTTTAATTTCTTGAAAGCTGTTGAAAAAAAAATATATTGAAAAAAAAATGTAAAAAAAATATATTGAAAATCAGTATCTGCTTTACTGGTGAAACTCCACCGCCTTCCCGGAACACTCGTCGTAAACAGGATGCGAGAAAACGGTAGCGCGGCTCGCTAATTCGCCGTAGCGCCTCTCTCGCGGCCTTCTCTCCAGTTCAAAGCGCCACGATGCTAATGAAGGTTCCCGTTTACAAAGAGAAGCTTATGTAAATGTTACCTCTCCAGATGTGCCAAATAGCGCTCGCGTAGCGCTAGCCCCAAGCCGCGACTAACGTTAGTTAGCACGGAGACAAACCTTTGCGCCTACGGGGCCTGCCGCCCGAAAATCAATGTGTCTCATGAAATTTTGCCACACGTTATAATGAAGCAGCAGCCAATTTGCATTTGAAAGTGAAAAATAAGGAAAATGGGTTCATTTTACAGCTACGTGTTATTTATTGTGTCCTTTTTAATTGTAGCTTGCGCTCCTTTTGGACCAGATTCTTTTTTTTTTCAAAACTATTTGACTCTCTTCAAAATTGCAAAATGATAACTTTTAATCTTTAAGAACATTTTAAATTTTGACCCTCATGTTTCTTCCTAATGGTGCTTGTTGTCGGGTAAACTTTTCTCAGCGGCGTGAACTCAACCCTCCACGATATTGACACCATTAAATGCGTAACGATGTTATCGCCGCAATGACGCACGCCTCCAACGTTGGATCTTAAACACCCTCTCCCCGGAGGTCCTGCTCCTTTCATGTACTGTAAATACCGCAAAGTCGCTATGCTGGCAGGAGATGTTCAAGTTCCAGGCAAATGTACGGCAGACAAACCTCGCCTCCAGCAAGACTGAAAGTGAGCATCAGAGTAAAACAGTTGTTGACTTTGTTTGAACGTCAGCGTGTCAACGCCCGCCTCGGGGGAACGCATCGCCGCCTCTCGACATGTGACAAAGACTCGCATGAATAACAATGTCATTTTCTCACATACACTTCTCCTTTTCGTCTTCGACTCAGCCCCGCCGACAACCTCTCGTCCCCCTTTTTTTTTTTTTTTTTTAGCGCTCCTCTCCAATTATTCATATGCGCTTTGAAAGTTTGGGCGTCGCGCCCCGGATTGACGGTGACACACAAACTACATTATCCTCGCCGTAAACTAACTTGCGCCGAGTTCATGTGTTTTTAATTGCACCAGTTGGGGACGCAGATGCAAGCACAGATGTGAGCAAGGGTGGCGGAGATGGGCGCTCTTAAGTGGTTCTTACGTGGACACGAAAAGAGTTACAAGTCATAGATTAAAAAAAAAAATGATAAAAAAAGATGCTTTTGTAAAACTTTGTAGATCTGTGGCAGTTCTTCAAATCAAAAATCCTGTTTGGTGAGGAGTCAAACAATGATGTGGATATGAAAGTGCATTTTCACTTTTTCTTACGGTTACAGAAAGTCACATTTTAGGTTGTTACCCAAAAGTTGTTTTACTTTTGGACCAAATTTAATTCTGAGTTGTTTGACTTCAGGACTAGTTAGTTTAGATTTTCAGGTTGGAATTCATAGTTGCTTGATTTTTTTTTGGACCAAATTCTAGATCATAATTCCCAGTTGTTTTACTGTTTGACCAGAGTTTTTTTAAAGTTTAGTTCAGAGTTGCGAAGAATTCCAAATTTATTTTAGGTCAGATTTTTTTTCATGTATTAACGATTTAAATGTGTCTACATTTTGAACATGATTTTGAAATAATACTTTTGTCAATTTGTTTTATCGTTCCACTACACTTTTGCTGTGACTTCTTTGCTTTTTTTCCACATCTCTCCCACGAAGGAATGAATAAATCATACGTGATATGGAATGCGATCGAGAGGGCACGAGTAGAGAGTAGAAAGGCGTGATTATTCTTTGCTCCGCTGAGGTCTTATCTTCCAAAGTGCCACTAAAAGCACGAGAGGCTTTGTGTCACGTCGCTGCGGGACGACGGCGCCTGATTTTGATGCGAGATGAAAGGCGGCGCGGACCTTGCTGCTCAAATTTGGTGTCCTCCAGCAGAGGATGTGTGATATTGATGGCCGGGTGCCCGCAGCCAAAGCTAACGTTATCAAGCTTCCATATTGTTTTACCTGCCGTTGCCCGCGGTGACCAATAAACGGGCGAGCGGTGCCGAAAGGTCTCAGCTTTCCAAGCGGACCGCGAAGATGTCGAAGCGACCGCTTGGCTCGGCTACACCACACTTTGAGTTTGTTATAAATCATCCAAAGCATGAAGTGTTTGCTTTGATTTTTTTACAACACAGGCAAGTCCAGATTTAGAATTTTCAGCAAAGATTTTCAGAATTTGAACAAAAAAACAACCCCAAAAAATACCCGGCCTAAATTTTCAAAGTCAGAGAACAAATTTGAGCTACAATTTAGTCCAAAAGTCAAACAACTTTGAATTTCTCCCTAACAATCTACTTTCCGGAGTGGGAAGGGGGCACTGCCTACCTCGCCGAGCGGGAGCAAGGCCAGCTCGTACATTAGCAGGAATGCGCTCGGGGACGGGACGTCATATAATGCGGAGTCCGTCCCGACGCTGAGTGCTGCTCATCTGCTCGCACTCGTCTTCTTCCCCCCCCCCCCCCCCCCCCCCCCCCCCTCTCAATTGTCCCGGTTACCCCCCCCCCCTCTCGTGTCTGCACTGAAACGACTTTAGTCAGTGAAGGAAGAATCCATTTACAATGTGTGCTTTATAACATCTTCTTGACAATGCAGTCGTGGATTAGAGACATTTGTGATGAATCTTTTATAAAGACCCCCGACCCCCGCCCAAGTCTTCCTCCATCATCTTTCTTCTCCGTGTGTACACGCCACATGTGACTGTTTGGATGTCATTGCAGAAGAAGACAAAGAAAAGAGGGAAGAAGGGTGACAAAGAATTGTCAAGAGTCGGGCGAGGGGGGCATTAAAATTTATCTATGTGGAACTTCTTTTCCCTTTTTGAGCGGCGCTTGTCCTCTCAGACGCCCAAAGACGCGCTCTGTCCTCATCAATTCTTCACCGCCATTTTGACACTCGCGCCGCTTCGTGTCTTCCGTGCTTTTCTTTTTTGGAGACGTTTGCCTTTTTTTTTTTTGCCTACTCTTAAAAAAAAAAGGGAGGAAAAAAAACGCCCCCTTTCAAAATTAATGCCAACCCGAAAAGAAATATAGAAGCGCGTCTCAAAGCTGACAAGATGTTGTTGTACGTTATTCTCTTTGAAAAGCCATTTTGTTCGGCGAGCAAACACACGCACGCTTGTCTGGTCCGACCATGCGGCCCGTCTTTCTACTCCGCCGCTTAGCTGCAATGTGGACCAACATGCAGACCTCCACTTGGTCCATGAGAACTTTTTAAAAGCACCCTTTGAGGTTAATCTTGAGGGGAGTCGTTTTTTAAGATGTGATATTTCCTACTTTTTGTGGATGGGGGTGAAATTTTGGAAGGAAAATGTATGTCCATGTGACCCAAAAAAATCAAAATGTCATAAGTTTGTATGTTTTTCAATATATATATTTACATGGAACTGTTGTCAGAATGTTTTTTTCAGTTTGTCAATTTACTTATTCATTTAGGCCAAATTTTAGGTTACAAGTTTTCTACTTTTGGACCAAATTACTATGAAAATTTCAGTTGGGATTGAGTGGTTGTTGTTTTTTTTTGCACAGATCTTCCTGATATAAATTACTACATTTTGTTTGACCCAAAATTTGAAAATCTTAGAATTCTGACTTGAATTTTCATAAACATTTTAAAAACCTTGACCCCCCTCAAAACAACAACCATATGTACAAGTCTTCCAAAAGTTCCTGATTTCTAAAAGAAGTTCAGACAGTTTAAATCAAGTGTTACTAAGCTTTGAATCAAATAAAATTGCATCGGTTTAATTTTTAAGTAACTTTTCTGAGAAATGTAACCATTTTGCCCCTTGTGGCCTTTCCAGCTCACCTCCCCGTCCCCCATTGTCCAGATTATTGGGGGGGGGGATGCAAAAGAGAGCGCAGCGCACAGCACGACGACGCAAACGTCGCACGGAAGAGGACGATGAAAAATTGATGGGCTTTCCATTTGAATTCAAGGTAGGCATCACTCTGCGTAAGTAGGCCTGTCTCTTTAAATCAGAGGAACTGTCGCCCGTGTGACTGCCTGTTTACAAAATAGCAGCCTGAAAATGAGACCTGCTCCCCGCGGACAAGCTAACTTGTCTAAATATAAATAATGAACGTCGGATAAATAATTCCCGCCGCTTGAATAATGCACACGGTGACGGAAATTCACTTACACCGGTGAAACTGGAGGACTCCAGGTAGTTTGTGTGCCAAAGTACAATCGGGGTGCTGTGAGTTGAGTTGCTGGTGACCCCGTGTTTGCCACTCTGACTTTCTACAGTCCAAAAGTTGAACAATTTGCAACTCTGATGCAATATCTGGTCCAAAGGTGGAACGACTTGGAATTTTCAGCAGAAATGTGATCCAAAAGTTGAAAAGTTCAAACATAAATATTTGAGTTAAAATGCCAACAGAAATGTCATCCTATATTTTTTGGACATCATTTTGGTCCAAAAGTCAGTTTTAGAACAAACATGGCGTTTTGGGGGTCTGCTGAAAAGTGACGATTATAGAAGTGAAAGGTTTGTGCTTGACGTGAGCGACATATTTGTTAGAAAAAAAAGAAAACCTAAGAATGTGAATCTAAACATTAGAAATATTTAAGAAAAATCTGAAAAACAATCTAAATTTTTAAGTTGTCAAGATCTTGACAATCACAATTCAACTTATTTGGTTACACTTTTCTTGGGGCAATGTCTACGCTTGCCCCAGGCTCCGCCCCCTTGCTCGGCTAATTTCAAGTAGGCATTTGGAGGACGTCGAGGTGGGAGTTTGCCGCTTCCTTTTTTCTTGTGTCTGGGTGTCCTCTGCAGAATAAGCCTTGTGATAAATGGCTCATTATGGGAAGTGCCAAACGCTCAAACTGTAATTAGCCTTAATTGGCTAATTGGATGGAGTTGTTGGATGGCATCAGCTTAATTGCTTCCCCCCCCTCCCTCTCTCGTAAAAATGAAGTTGAACCCCGGCTCCGTTTGCCAGAAAAAAGGCCGACGGATCGTGCAAAGATCCCCCACACGCGTCGCTGAGCATACAAGCTGGAGGTGCTCCAAGTGTTCCGCTAATAACACCATCCCAAATTCACGCCCTCCAAATAGGTTAATGTGTTTTTGCCCAGAGGGGCCGATCTACCTGCACGGCCATTAAGCAACAACACCGTTAGCCGGCTGCCGGTGAAAACTAGAGGGGAAGAGACCATCTTGTGTGTGAACCACAAAGGGGCTTTGGAAGGTGTCACTAGCAGGGGAGGGCAACTTGCGGCCCGTGGGCCTTTCACGGAGCACAAGGAACCCTGACATGGCCCCCAGATAGGTGAAAAGATATATATGAATAATGGACTTTTTGTCTTGATATTATTTGTGTTTTTCTGATATGGTTAAAACTTAAATGTCATGTAAAATGTCCAGTGAGTGTATGCGGTTTAAACGACATAAATATTTTGAATAAGTAGGTCACAGCTTGAGTTTCTAAGTAAACTATCTGAGGAAATAAATAACCAATATAAATAAAATCAATAGTAAATGGCGATTTTTTTTTTTAAAGTTTGCGGAAACCCGTTTTTATAAGCATTCAAGTGGGAAAGATTTAAGATAAAAAAATATATACAAATGTTTAATGTCTTGCATTGCATAAAAAAGCCTTTATTATTATTTTTAATATAAAAATCTTATTAAATTAGTATTTATTACATCTTCAAAGCCATATTATATTATTGCTTTCTTTATTTTTAAATTAAATTTCACAATATCCTGATCTTTAATGGGGCTCTTCTCTGTCACAGTACAAAGTGAAGCGCTGCGGTATTTGATTATATTTGGTGTCAGCCTGACCCCTAGTGGCGCTGCACTGCACTCCATTCCATTCGTCCGAGCTCGAAAGAATTCAATAAATTGAGAGCCAGGGGGGGCTAAAGAGCAAATATTACCAGTAGGGCCGCCAACTCGCCTGGCCTTGACCGCGCACTTGGGAGGCTGCCGTTTATTTTGGGATGTGGTAGTGACTGTGAGAAGGACAGAGGGAGGAGGAGGGGAAGGAGAGATAGATAGGGGACACTTAAGCAGGCAAAAGAGAGAGGGAACAAGGACACAGGAGAAGAATGTGGTCAGAGCATCAGTGTAGTGACACAAAAAGCACATTGTCCTGATTTAACAGCCCTGAGCTTTCACTTCTCTTCGGCCCCGGACGCGCACACGCACTCAGTGCTCGTAAAGCTGTCTGTCGGCGGACTTTACAGTGGAGGAGCTGAGACGTGGGTGAGTCACTACGTGTTAAAGGAGGACTCGTGATTCAAGGGAGGGATGAGGAGGGGGGGGGGGGGCTGCGAGCAAAGCAGGGAGGCGAATAAAGCCAACGAGGCGGCGGGCCAGAACTCATCCTTAAAGAGGATTTTTATGTGGCCCGCTAGAGTGCGCGGGAGGGGACGGCGGCGCTTGGTGATGCGCTACATCTTCATCATTCACGCAGCAACCATGTGGAGCTTATATCTACGATTGGACCCTTGTGCAAAAAGCCAATTACTGGAGCCCCTTTTGAGCTCTGTCGCTAACCAAAACAGCAGCACCAACCCAATCGTTTTGGCCTGAGTATAAAAAGAGCATTCAGATGAGTTTTTTGATGAATAGGTGCACCCCCATCAAAATTTGCAAATGCCAAACAATAACCAAAAAAATAAACGGATGAATCCCTCCATCTTAGCTGCCCGCCCACGGCTACAGTTGAGTAACTCATTTTGATTTATTACTTTTTCAAACTGCTCTTGCGTTTTTGTCCTCTGTAATAAGTTTATCACTGAGACATACTGGAGCTGACTGTTTTACAGTCTAGTCTCCAGACAACCAAGCAAACACACGCAGCGCACACACACACAGATAAATATGTGCCTCCTCAATGAATTTACATCCTCGCGTTTGAAAGTCCCACTTCTCCATTATCCGGGAATGCGTATTTTTTAATTATTCATGGCAGAGGCATTGAAGCAGCCAGGTCTTTTAAATTTTTCATTTCTGAGTGGCTTCAAACGAGATTTCTCATGAAAAGGGGACCCACTTTTTGTCATTATCTTTATTATTATTATTAATATTATTATTATTTTGGGCTGGTCGTGTCAGCAAATAGCCATGGGGAGAAGTTGACAGCAATTTGGCATCTCCCGGTGGCTCTTTACTGTTTGGTGACAGTGTAAAAAAAAGGCGGAAAATCGAGGTCAATTGGCAGGAGGATTCAAGAGGCCCCAGTGAAAAAAATTTGTGGGAGGGAAGCGGCTGATGCAATGCCAATATTAGCCGCTAGATAGCGCAATAGGGTCGGTGCTGAAAATAGAGATTCAAGCGCTCCAAAAAGGTTTGACCAAAAAAAAGTACAGGCACATAATAATACATTTATTTGCTAAAAAATAAATATCTTCTTTCAAAATTATTTTATTCTATTCCTTTTAATTATTTCAAATATTTTTAAAATAATAACAAGTAAATAAATGATCCATTATTATTGAAATAAATAAATAGCAGCTGGCTTACAGAATGCTTGCATTGGAATTTATTGCCACACACATGTTCCTAAAATGTGATGTCACGCACACAGAAACTGGCTCATATCCAAATTGCATTTGCATGCAGTCATAAATCTCCAGTCCTGACCTTGTGACTCATCCGCTGTTTTGTACAGTATCGACTTTAATGTTACAAATGTAACAAAACCCGTGTTATTGTATCATAGTCTCATCAGTCTTTCGAATTTTCTCTTGTGGACGGATCTGGGATGGGGAAACAGGGGATAGCTGAACACTAGGACACTTAACGTGTGGTGGGCGTGTTGGTCCTATAACACTTCCTCAACATTTCACGCACGATGACACAGCAGCAGCTTGCGGCATTTATCTTGGCGAGAAAGCCACAACAAATTATTCTTTTTTTTTCCCCCCCTTCGTTTTCCCCCCACCGTACAAACATATTAAAGTTTTGGGTGCTTGCCAGACAAGCCGTGGATTACCTCGCACCGCAGACAAATTGGCAATTGAGGTGCCAGAGTAATGGAGGCTAATTGCTTGAGTGCTGGCTTAGTTTGCGTTTCAAACACAGATTGCAGGCCAACCTGGACGAGAGCACGAATAGCCATTAGCAAGGAGAAAGAAAAAACACTGTTTTAAACATTGATTCCGTGCTATTTGGTAGCATCATAACAATCCGGTTATGCAATACAATCAGGACAAGCTAGCTCCTGTTGATTCTATTTTCTTCAAACAAAATAATTGTTTTGGTACAGTATCCTACTAAACTTTTGTGTATGTTTCTTTTGTGTCCATTTGTTATGAAACGCACAGGGAGCACGGAACAGTTGTTCTCCTGCCTGTTTGTGTCGCTCTGTCTCGTGCTAACTAGCCAACAACATATGACGGCGCAGCGAGGGTACGGATATTGTTTGTTCTCGGGCCCCCCGAAGGCCGCCTGCCGGTCACGCACCCTCCGACCCTCGCCATCTGCATCCCGTCTCCGCTAGCATGGCCAAGGCGGCACAGGGGAAGCTGGCACGCGTGGCGGGCCTAGCTCCCTCCCCGCGTTAAGAAGGGCGAAGGTTGCATTTTTGCTGAAGGTCGACCGTCCTTCCGGCTAAATAAAGAACCCGCTCCGGCCCTCGCACGCAATTCGAATCGCAACAAACGCAAGCGTTTGATAGGTTTATGATCTCTAATGACGAGCTGATATGCTAGGCTAGCCGTACGTATGCTAACCAAGAGCGAAGTAGTAACATGGTAAATGTCTTGAATGAGATAACAATTTGAAGTTGGAATGATTTTAATCCGAAATGTAGAAAGAAGATGTGGAAGGAAATGGCTCTCAGATACTTTAGTGGCCGCTGCTGTTTTGGTTAGCAACAGACTTCAAGCTTTGTCGTGGCTGTTGAGTCACATAGCCTACAAATCCATTGGTGTAGTGCTGCGGTTTAGACAGATGGTGGTGCTCCCAGCATTGCATTCCCCTCACACAATTCCAAAGTGGCCACCTAACACCAGTCGCCTTTGTCCTTTCGCCTCCATCGATCATATTTGTGCCCAAAAAAAAACATAGGACGCCAATCTAATGACTTCCAGTACAATCATAATCATGCTCACGTTTGATCAAAATAACCAGAAGTCGCTAGGTAGGCAGGTGTTAACATTTTTTTAACGTGACACCGGTTTTTGCTATTCGCTGCTCGGCTCAGCCCCAATCCGCTAACACATAACCATTACGGGTGTAATGAAAACGGATTTGAATCATAGAATCGTTTTTTATACATGCCACATTCACTGGACTGACAAGTTAATCCATATTGAAAAATGGTCTGCTTTCAGCCAGAAACTCATAATTGCATTATACCTCTCCAACTGAGCCTTCCTACCGTCGACGATTGGAATACCACGAAATGGAACCAAAGCGAATCGTTCCGCGTTAAAATCGGATTCCTCGTATCAAAGTATGTGTGGAATTGCCTTTTAATAACCATTCAAAATCACCAAATCGGAGCAAGATAAATACAGCTAAAGACAAAAAAAAAAATGTATGCATATACAGTATAATTGCGCACACCCAAGTGGGAGAGCATCTGTTTGCTTGTCTTTTCTTTTTCTTTTTTTTCCCCCCTGCACATGATGTCATGTCACGTGTGTGCAATGTTTTTAATTAGAAAGGTTCACCGCGGGGTCACACTCGGCTATAGCTCCAGTGGGTAAATATTTGCCTCACACTATCACCAGGCGCCATTATGGCTCTCAGGACTGCGCAATGCATTTCTGTGTGTGTCCACATTAGTCAATGCCTACATCTTCCTGTATGCCCCCCCTCCCCTCCCAACCCTCGCCCACCTCCCTCCCTCCCTCCCTCCACCCCTGCACTCTTGTTTTTTCTTTACAGCTGTAGCTCCACACGGTTTGATCAATAATGTGTCCTTCATTGTCAAGCTGGGCCTTGCTGACCTTGGCAGCCTTTTGTCTCCTGCCGAGAGGCCGGAGCACGCATGTACAGGTTGTAAAACAGGAGGGAAAAAACATAAAAGAGTTAAAAAAAAAAAAACCGCCTCCCTCCTGAGAAAATGCTTTTCCCTCAATGACCATGCAGCCTCATGAATCACATGAAAGAGGTCTTAGTTTAATTAGGCCATAACAGCGACTAAGTTACAAAATAGCCCGATATACAGTATTCAATTTACAAAGTGTAATGGCCTTGACCAAAAAAAAAAAAAAAAAATTGCGCACCTCTCCAAATAAGGCGCCTCGTTTTACATCGGGGCAAACAAGAGAAATCAAACATGACAATGAGGAAAAATTGTATAGTTTGAAGGGACAAAAAATAATGCATAGCAAATATTCAGTCGGGCTTTTTTACATCAATTACAATCAAGCGGATTTTTATGCTTCCACTGTATCTAATCGAATAGACGCTTGTTCCTCTCCGCAGTTAAGACAATAACTGACCCCAGCAGCTACGTAAGTGCTTGTGGAAGTTGACGTGTTATATACGTCCCGCAATCGCGCCAGAAGCAGTAATGGATTTTTGAATGGTCGTCTAAGTGACGGATTTCCGCCGCACTTTGCGGCACGTGAACAGGCGTCAAGACTCCGTGACCACTCGTGCATCTCCAATTTGTCCCTACTCGTTATATTTTCTGCCCCCCACCCTAGAAAACAAATTTGAATTCCTTATGCGTTTCTGTCATTGTGAGCAATTAGTTCAATATTATTAGCTTCTAATCCCTCCGAAGAAGAAACGCGGTTTAAACAGTCTTTTTATTGCTTGCTTCAGGGATAAACTGAATGATTGCTTCATTAGGTTGCCACCGGCAACGAGATATTAAGGCGTTTTATCAAAGGAAGTGGTTCTCTAACTTATTACGCCAAGGACCACCAATGACTATTTAAATTTTATTTAAAACACCGCCTGTGTGGTTAATGAATGTATTTTCATAAAGCCCCACAAAATAGAATGAAAACAAGGCTCCAAACTCTGGATGTAACTCAAAACTCAGGATTTATTCACAATTCAACATTTACAAAAGATTCTTCAGTACTCATGTTGCAGTCAAACTAAAATGACAGCCACAAGAAACAAACCAAAATGGCACCCAAAAAAAAAAACAAAGCATCACTAGACTTTCCTCTTCTGTGTGCTGATGTAAAGAACTGTGGAGACAAATTATTATTATTATTGCGCAACATCTTGGCAAAAATAATGAGTTACAGAACGTGATGCGACTCTTACCATTGTTTCCTCTGAGAAAGGCATCACCGTACTTGTTCTTGAGCTGCCCGTTGACATACTCCTCAGTCTGCTCAATGGCGATGTTCATGTAACCATCCAGGCAGGCGAGGACACCTAGAAACACAGATCAATATTATTTAAGTAATTAGCTCACACACTTCTCAAAACTAATCAGGGATGGACGTTGAATGGCTTAGGTGACCTCGGTAATCGACGCCCGAGTTCAGCTTGACCACCACCGGTCTGCCGATGATCTGCTTCAGGAAGTCACTGGGTGTCTGCTTTCTGAGACTCATCCTGGCTCAGCGTTAGGTAGCTACAAGGAGAATGGGTCAGGTTAGCTCTTTTAGTACAAAAACAAAATCACTGAATTAAATACAAATGATATAAAATTATTTTAAAACTAGATGTAATCAATTTAAAATAATAAAATTAAAATATTGGCAATATATTGAATTTGAGGACTAATAATTACACTTAGAATTTACTGACTTCACCTAAAAGGGTTTACATTTAAACTTATAAACCCCACTAGACCACCTTAGCGTCATTTCTCGTTAGCCATACGAGCTGCTCGCCACGTTAGTTGCTCGCTGGGCTAACCAAACAGGCTTCACGCCAGCGACGTTGATATCTACTCCGTTAATCATAACATGTTTACTCAATTTTGCATCGTATCACAACATTAGCATGTAGAGGCTAACCGCCTTGACTGGTGGGATTCAATGCCTGTAGATAGCGCTTGCTGATTAGCAGCTAACAAGCTAATCGAATTCGTTAGGACAACTTGAGGACGGAGTGAATATGTATAACGTATAAATTAATTTAAATACTGCAGAGCGCATGCAGTAGTTTGTATTTTTAAGCATCACTTGATTACATGTTAGTGATAAAATCCCACTGTACCTTTCAAACGTTGTATAGATGATGCAAACGTAGCACTGGACCAGTATCTGTTTGACCAATCAGATACGAGCATGGTACGGAAGGCGAGCGGGAGCAAGAAAGACGAAAGCGCAAAGTATGAGGATGAAAGGATAATGCTCAATTATATTTCCCTGCAATTAATATTTATAATTTATACATTTTTAAATATAATAATTTAAATTTATATATTTCCGGGACCGTGAGACAATGGGGACAGTGTTCTTGGGATAATTTCAACCAGTTCCATCAACTGTTTAGTTTACCACTATGATTTTATTATAAGTTCCTGCAGACAAATGCACCTGCTGGTCTATGAAGGATTACAATCTACTAAACTAAAGTGTAAAACAACATGGAAATTATTTTACATAAGGAACAGAAGCCTTTAACAAAATTTATCCAGCACATGTTATAGGTACATGGGAAAAAAATCACACCTGGGGACAGTTTTGAATTGAGAAAAAATGCATGATGTTGACATTTTATTTTGTATTTTTTTTATATATATACACTGTTTTTACTGCCATTGTTATTGCTGCGTCGTCCAGGTTGTCGGTCAAAGGTTAAGAGATGGTGTCGCATCTGATCGCGGCCGCCGCGGTCGACTGGAGTGCGTGACCCAAATGGCGCACAGCTTGGGTGCTACATGAAAAACGATGTCACAGGAAGGAAATAGGGCGAAAATATACAGGAGGACGGACGTGCGAGTTTGTGTTCAAACACAGAGCGAGAGAATAGATGCGGACAGGTTCCTTGTTAGCAGGGCATGGCTAGCGCCGGCGAGGCGAGAGGTTAATTCGCTATCTGTCGCTGCGTTCAACTTGGGTCACCGAAGCAAGTCCTTAAGTCATAAACACTCGTGGGTGAGAGCCATGTACCGGTAGCGCTCATGAATATTCAATGTTTTTTATTTCTCTCCTCACCGCTTTCAGTGCTTTCCCTTTTATTTAAGAAAAATAACAAATAGATTCTTCTTAAATGACCTCTAAAATTGTTTGTGTTTCCCAAAACATTACATTTCTGTTAGAGCCGGATTATTAATCAGTTTTAAAATCAAATTTACATATAAACTACTGTTTATTAAACTGACTGGTCAAAAATGATTTTTTTTTTTTTTTTATTGTGATACGTGATTGTACAGGCTTCGTAATGATTAGGGAACAAAAATATTGTGTACCGTTGCTCGCCACCTCGGATAAGACTTGTTGGACAGAAAGCGCCAGGCAGCGCTATCAATTGCGCGACAAATCCTTGCTCCATCTCTCAGCCCCTTAACCCCAAGAAAGTGCCTTGTGAAATAGAAAGATTACGCCGACCGGAGATTCCATTGTAGGTTGGAAATGGAGAAATTGCAGCGGTGTGGAGGGCTGGGAGGAAGGAGAAGGCACTGGTTGGGAGGGGCGGAGCCGGGCTGGGGCGCCGTGTATCCTAAAGCAATAAGCAGGCCACAGGTGGGGCTTGGTGTCGGCGCAAGATGAGGCGATCGTCTGGACCGCCGTGACCCCGTCGAGGCCACGTTTTCTCTGGAGGTGAAACTTGATATGGGGAGGATAATGGAAAAGCTTGGGGGTCTTTTCATATCAAAACAGATGTGTGGACTGAAAGAGACCCAGTAGAATACTTGCTTCTATCAAATCTCTTTGCTGGATTGTAATAGCCCAGAATGGTCCAAATGTCTCTCTTGATTGTTTGCAATATTTATCATGAAAATTGAATATTGGGGAATTAATCTGTCATTTGACTAGCAAAGTCGGTAGGTTGACCGTTCTCAGTCTGTATCATTTAAATAGAGCGATACAATGTTTACAGGCATGTTGGCTTTAGGTTATGTAACATGTTGGGGTCAGTCTGCGTAGAACCCCACATGCTACCCTCCCCCTTGGGCTTTGCTCCTGATTATTGGCATGCCAATGACGCATGGCACCCCTTCCCATGACTGACTGGCTTCTGACAACTGGCTGTTGACAGGCCTCGAGGGGCCATGCAAGGCTGGCCACAACCTTCATTTTATTCTGGGTCACTTCTGCTTATGCCTTATTTTCCTTATGGTTAGTTTTTGTGATCATTGTCATGTTCTTTTCTAAAATGTCCCTCATAAAGGGAACAACAGGTTTTCTGCAATTGTGGTGGAAACACACACCCAGTTAGAGGGACTATTTTAAACACCCCCCCGTGGAAGCAATCCGTCCCCGCTGTCCCATGAAACAAAATAAAACACATATAGTACCCGAGGCTTGGACTCTAGTCCTGTTTCAAGAGTCCCCTATGATCATTTTTAAAGACAGACCAACTGCTCGTGTTTCCACAGTAGATGTGGGAGAATTCCAGTTTCAAACTCACAGACCTTGTTTGATTTAAATTTGTCCAAATCCTCGGAATTTTCAACCTCTGATTTCCGTAGTCCACCGTGAAAGCAGGGATGGTATCTTTGTGTTGAATCAAAATAAACCAACCGTTAGCTAACATGCGTAGCTTCCCAACCTAGGCCCGAATAGTGACGTAGACAATTCCGTCTGCTGTTCGTTCCCCCGGGGGGGTCCCGGCAGCTCCGCTCGGAGCCGAGTTCCCTCCCCGAGGAACGACGCGAGCAGACAGTCTGACTGGCCGGCCTGCGCTACAGAGCACAGACGTGACACTCTTGAGTTTCTTCTCCCCACCTTTCCTCACATCACCTCATTTTCTACCAGCCAATGGTAACATCTCAACGGGGAGATATCATAAATAACATTTCAACATAATTATTCATCGGGAAAATATCAAAAAGCACTTTACGTGATCCCCGAATTCGTGTAGCGCGCCAACTGGAACCCGCCCTCCCCTGCACGTTTTTCCACTTTGTCTCACTCTGCTACCAAGTTGTCAGAGTGACGCTGTTGGGATTTTTTTTTTTTTTTTTTTTTTTTTTTGCTTGATGGATGGTGAATGGTGCTTATACAAGAAGCCACTCCAGCGCGCCCATAAATATGCATGGTGACATTTGGAACAAAGCCACTCGTCCTCTCTTTCCTGATGAGCTGTGCCGGCGTACTATAACATATTGCCATACTGTCCCACCTTGTGTTTCATAGCCAATCTCTCTGTTCATCAAGTTGGCAGATAACCTCTAGACGCTGACAGATGACGCGCATGCAAAACCCCGGCCCACGTTATTTCCCAAAATGGATGCTAAGACAAGTAATTAATGGGCTGTGCCGTGTCTGCTCCGATCAAGACGACGGCGTTCTCCAGACAGTTTGGAGGTGAAGGCCGTTACATTACTCTATTGATCGCCGGCGGGTCGGGGGTGGAGGCGTGTTCCTACATTCATAGACCACCGCGTGAAGAAGAATGCCCCCCCGTGTTCTCATTTAAGACGGAGAAAATCTCCCTCACTTTTCTTTGTCCCCATGTTGTGTTAAAGTCTGAAATTTTAATAGGGCCCTTGCACTGGATCTCATTAAACGCTGCAAGTGTATCGACCCTAGCTAGCTTGCTAGCTAGCTAGCTATTGCTCTAACTATCTATTGCTCTATATATTTTTTTAGTATTACACAAAGCAAATATACATATTTATAATAATAATAATAATAGAAACCAAACTAAACCTAAGCATTTTTGAAAATAAATGCAACTCATTAAACCTAACACAGCTTCTTAAAACTAATTAAAATTAACTAATTATTAAAAAAAAAAAATCTGAATTGAAACAAAAACTGATAATGAAAATTCCCAATAACCCTGAGTGGAACGCTACCAAGTCGTTTTTTTTTTTGTTGCTTGATAGACACTATAGACATCTCCTTTCCGTTTTCTTTTCTTTTGTCCAAACATCACGCCAGAGAAGAATAACTAACTGAGAGACAGCCGGGAGCAGCTCCTTTCATAGCCCACACACATGCATCTCTCCCCTCCATCTTTTGACCACAAGTGGAACTGTGACTCAACAGCCGGGATACAGTACAGCAATCTTCCTTCGCCAGACCCTCTTGAATATTCATGGCTAGCAAAATAAGCTAGGACCCGTCCGTCTCTCATCCCTCCATCCATCCATGCTGACACCTAAGCGAGTCCACATTTTCCAGTCTTGACAAATTTAACATAAGCATCTACAAATCAGAACATTTGAGTCCAAATTTCATGGCAGAATTGGAGTGCCAAATAGAACTCCAGAGTACAGTACAGCAATCTTTCCTCGCCTCTTAAATATTCATCGCTATCGAAGAAACTTACGACCCATCCGTCTTGTATCCATCTGCGCTGATATAAAGCGATTGCGTTCAGGGAGTGGGTTGGGGGGGGGGATATATGGAAGTAATAGAAGATCTTAAAATGGTGCGAGAGGGGTGGGCACGATGGCGGGGATGGTAGGGGGGTATGTTTTACACTAATTCCCTCATCCCTTTTCGCAGGAGTGCCATGTTACAAGAGAATTCCTAAGGCGAGCCAATGGCCCGATAAATCTGCCCGAGCGCCGCTCTCTCTCAATTTGTCTCTGCGGAATGTCAGCTGGCTGCCATCCAGATGGCGGAGAAGCGCTTTTTCACAATGCGCCAATATAGCGGGAGAGATCCGGAGCGATGGATGGATGGATGGATGGATGGATGGATGGATGGATGGATGGATGGATGGATGGATGGATGGATGGATGGATGGATGGATGGATGGATGGATGGACGGACGGACGGGCGGGCGGACAGTCGGATGGATAGATGGATGGATTTTTTTTTACTGTGTAATTACTGCAACTTGACCTGCTTGACATTTCGTTTTTATTCCCCCCACAAACTTGGGACTTTCCTAAAAGTTGAATCTGAAGACTTGAGATATTGATATATTTACTTACTCGCACATATAATGACTTCTGCTATTTACTGCGGGCCTATATAAAGCCTCGTCATCCGAATGTCCATACACGGCCTCGGACGTCCACTTCTCGAGCAGGTCCATGCTGACAGAATGTACCGGGAAAAACGAAAAAAAAAAGAACGAGTAAGCCGAGATGCGACGCACAGATGCCATGCCAGAATCGTCTTGGAGCGCGGCGTGAAACACAAAATGGTCGTGTTTGGTGTCGCTCCCACATAGCTGGGTCCAGGTGGCGGAATGGCAGAGTGGGAGAACAGACCATGTTTGTGTGAAGATGCAACAACTCTCTCTCTCTCTATCTGTCTGCCTCTCGCAGCCCCCTCCCTCCCTTCCTCCTCCTCCTTCTTCTTCTTCTTCTTCCGATCTCTGGTCAAACAGTCTTTGTTCTGTATTTAAAGGTCGAAGGCTAGCAGACCCCGAGTTGCCTTCCGACCCCAACCCCCCCCACTTATGCAATAGCTACTGTACATTCCTAATGTACATCATGGAAATGCCAAATATTTCCTGAAGTGGACAAACGTTTGTATTGCAAAGCTACTCGGGCTGCGCAACTCTCCAAGAAATGAAAATCTGATCAGTATCTTGATACATGGACTGCGATACGATTCAAGGGCACCACATTCGAACAGGGAATGAGTCATTTGGTTCCCTGGCTTTATTATTCAATTTGATACGGTACGATTCAGTTCTAAAATGTATGTATATACGCACACACACACACACACGCAGTATATTTTTAATCTGCTCCTATTCTTGTATGTTTCCCTCATAAGGCCGGGGTCATGTACCAGGTCAGGCAGTGACCTGTTCGTGCGGGATATTGGGGTTTGGTTTCAGGAATGTATAGTTACCGCCGACAAAATATAGAACAGCCAGTTGGTTGTGACCAGAAAAGAACGAGAGAGTGACCGTATAGGGGCTGCTGGACGAACAAGCGAGTTGTGGCTCGACCCGCAGCTGTTAGGCAAAGCCATGGGGTCAAGAGTCGCCGGGTATAAAGCATGGGGACTGGAAGACTCGGGGCGGGCGCTCGACAATTTTCCTTTGAGGCACTTCGTTCTGACGTCGTTTGAATAAAATCTTGGCACCTTCCCTAACAGCCAAAAACTCAAAGCACCTAAAATTCATGAAATACTTTTGTGAGTCCTACTTTGTAGATAACGTCAGTGTAGCTTGATCATAATAAAACACTCCAGCGACCCGACAACAAACAGAGAGGCTGCCACGCAAAAGCGCCGAAGGGGTTCATGTTACTGCGTGACAGTTGGCACGGGTGTCAAACCGGCGCCTTTGCCAAGCTGCGCTGCCAGGAGCTCAGCGTGGCCGCTTTTAATATTTCAATTGCCCCCCCGCCCCACCCAGCCACCCCAATAGCCCATGTTCCTGTCCGCAAACCAACCAGATTATGACAACGGCCCGCCTCGCCGCTTATCTGACGGTTGCCTAGCGACAGATCCCTGACCTGGCTTTGACCTCCTCTGGATAAGGTCAGCACCTGAAGGTGCTCCCATTGGAGGGCTGCCTGGGAGGGGGCGGGGCTTGGGGAGCAATAGAGGCAACAGCTCTCTTCTGCATACTCTCATGCAGCCTGCTGATAATAATGATAATATTTAAAAAAAAAAAACTTCCAAGCCCTCCTTAAAAGCATCCTTCATGTTGTCCTTCATTACTTGCAGCAGTTATGCAGCAAAGTAAGGCCGCGAATAACAATTATTTTAATAATTGATTAACCTGTTATTTACATTGATCATTTTGCCGTTTGAAAATATCATTTTGAATTATCTTTTGTATCTGTCCTTTTCACAGTAAACATTATTGGGTTGTTGTTTTTTCTCCTTACACTTGTTCACGAAGGGAGATGATGAAAGTCTCGCCACTGCAATCATTCACGATGGTGCAACCCGTTTGTTTGTCGCTCACCATCAACCAGGAAGTAGTCTGCTTAGCAACAAACAGGCCAACAAACAAATACAGTTTGGCCTCGGCAGAAGCTTTTAGAAATGACTGACCAAATTGTATATGATATACCAGCTAGCTTTATATAACTGTATGTATGATATATGTCCTTGTTTGCAAGCTTTAAAATAACTCGTCCTCGTGTCACAGGACCTTCACTTCCCTCCGGGGGCCTTTCACAAGACCTCTGGCCCAGTTCACCCAGGGCAACCTAGGCTCCTCCTCTGTGTGTGTGTGTTGAAGAGAGAAGCCATTGAAGGTCAAAGGGCAGGAAGTTGGCCACCTGCCTCTGTCACGCTGGTGTCAGTGAGGAGGAGGGAGGAAGTGGCTTGCACAGACTTTGACTGTATGATTGAGCAAGGTTCTCTCCGGTAAGATGTGAACGGTAAGGTCATGAAAAGTGCTTTGAAGGTTTTGTTGTCCATTGAAAAGCATGTCTCTACAATTTTAATATTTTTTTTAAAGTTTGAAAACTGAATGTAATATTTTAGAATAGGAATTTAATCATTTTTAAATAACTTGGACATTAAATGTAAATTTTAAACTTAATAAACGTAGTTTTAAAATCAATTAGATTTATTTTTAATTAAATCAAAATATAGTAACAATTTTCTTTTTTTTTTTTCAAATTTTGTCCTTGCGTGCCCTGCCTATAAAAAGTATCCCAAGCAATAACTGAGGCTTCACTATAAGCGTACATCTACTGTACATCAAGACGTTATCATTATGTCAATGTCAGCGCATAGTCTCTATTATACACGGCAGGCCTCCCTCCGTTAATGTATCGGCTGCCTCCTGAGTTCCATCTAAAAAGTGTCCTTCTAAAGAGCAACTAACAAGGTAAAGAGAATGTGGGAGGCAGACCTAAATCACACGGCTACAAATAGAGGTGTCACAAAGATGTCCAGCAATTATCCCGTCTCGTTTCCTGATCAGAGTGGTCTGTTGTTGTTTTTTTAAAGGGGTACTTTTTCACAGCTCAGGTTGTAACCCCCCCACTAGGCTAGTCGCCATTGGACTCCTCTGGGCCGCCTCCTCCTCGCCCTGCCGCGTGTGTTCACACCTCGGCCTTCTTGTACATCCCTCCATCCATCTTTTTCCCTCCTTCCTTGCGTCCCGCCATGCCTCAACCTCACACCCTGCCTCCCCCGCCCGGCGCAGGAGGCTCGTTACCGTGGCAATTAGTGGGAAAAACTCAAATTAACCCTCTTGGCCGCCTGTAGGTGACAAAGACACGTTGGGTTTTCTGCTAATTGGGAAACAGAACAACATGATTAGACGGGGGCTGAGCAGGATGTGATGGGACAGGTTATTTCTTAACTCGCATGGCATTCAAGTGTAAAAATACGCTAACCACGTAAATTAATAATTTTGTTAAGTCCAGTGTGCATTGATGTACCTGGATTGCAGGGCAGACAAATTGATTCAATCGATTAATTATCACACCCCTAATATCTATCTATCTTTGGGAGAATCCTGGATCTATCTAGTTGTCTTTTTCTCCAAACTCCAGAAGCAAAAATGACTAAAGTAAACTCAATTTCATCTCTCCAGATGCCACATCTGCTTTGATGTGTTATAAAGACGGCAACACATGCTAGTACTAGTCAGCCATAGTTCAAAACCACTGCTGCCAAAAATGTTTGTTGTTCTTTTTATTTGTCCATGAACATAAAATTGGGAACTTGACTAAAAGTGTCAAGATAAATATGGTTTTAAAAGGCCTTGTACTTGTTGCACTTTTTACAACAGACGATTCTCTGGACAAACTGTTCCAAGCGTCAGGGGAACTCGTTCACTATTCATCAAATTTTACATTAATCAGGATCTAATCCCTTACAAACATGGCTCTGATCACCATGGCATTCACGACCACTTTTCATTTTCCATCTACTTAAGTTTGGCTCTCTCGTGTAGGTCGCGGTCTGTTTTCGCTCCATTCTGACAAAGCTCGTCAGCGGTTTGAGGGCGCACTGATAGTCGCCATGGTAACGTGGCCACGACCTTGTTGGGGGCGCACACCTAAAGGTCATTAATCACCACTCCAGGGATATGTAACCATTGACAGCTCTCAGATTTCCCAGCTGGAAGACAAACACGACTAATGAGGAAAAGATGGGGCGTATGAATTTGATGTGATGAATGCCAGTCACTATTTCTCATAGACGCAAGGTCAGTCGAAACTTATCCAGAAGGGAGGTTCAGTAGTCGTGGGGAAAACTGCGGGACAAAAGCGCCTTGTTGGATGCATCAGTCGAGAGGAGACGTGATGACAAACAACAGCGCTGACCATCAACAAAGGCGTTCTGCATTAACTTTGTTTTAGTCAAGAGGTGAATGGAATATCCTCAAGGAGACTGAGGGCAGCTCTAGAACGAAGTGGAGACTGTGGTCCTTAATACTACATTGACCTCGCCAGTTGTAAGGAGGCACACGAGCCAACAACACAGGACAAGGGTCTCCTGTGCTTACTTGATCGAAGACAGATTTGACACAAAAGGAGACTAAGGGCAGGCAGCCCTGCGTCAAAGTGGAGACTGTGTGGAGCATCGTACTGCAGTAATAAAACATGCTTCATGAAATGCACCAGTGTGAAGGTGATGGGCTAAAACTACTAGATAGACCGACAGAAAGATGATGTTGAATAAGTACTAAATCAACTATAATACTTAGATAGCTCGGTGATATTTGTACAATTTGAACAAAGTGAAAAGTATAATATGGTTTGACGGTGAAATAAAATGGAGTGCTGAATTACAATTCATCCAGTTGGATGTGCAGATGACAATATGGTGAGGAAGTAGGCTGTTGTCGTCAGTACAGTACGTACACTACAAAGCTTTTGGGGGGCACCTTGCTTGTCGCGGGGGCGAGCACCTCAGCCACTCGCCGCGTGTGTGCGCGCGCGCGCGGGCAAGGCAGTACGGCGTGCGCGCGTGTGAGCGAGCGTGCGCGCGCGCGCCCGTCTGCTCTGCTGTTGCTGCCCTTTGATCCCCCGCATTAGTGTTAGTTAGGGGGGCTCCGAGGCGCACAGCAGTCAAGACAGCCGAGCGAGCAAGGCAAAGCGGCCCAGGCGGCGCCCCCTCCTCCGCGGCCCGGGCTCCCCTATTTTCCCCCCTCTCGCCTCTCTCTATCTCTCGTCTCCCCCTTCGACCGACGGTCCCGCTCTGAAGCGAGCGAAGCCAGCCAGGTGCAAGACCGAGCGAGGAGCAGCGGCAGCCCGCCCTCCTGCCTGCCTGCCCGCCCGCCGTCCGTCCGTCCCCTCCGGTCTCCTTCAAATGGGAGCGAGCCTCTTTTCTTCCGTCTCCCCGCGCCAGGACGAGAATGTGATTTAAAAACAAGCGTTTTGGGGAGGAAAATGCCAAGGAGGAAGCAGGAGCAACCCAAGCGCCTGCCTTCACGTAAGTCTCGCGGCTCGTGTGCGCCATTCTCGGTGGGGTTAAAGAGGTGAAAGAGACAAAAGAGGCTAGGTTATATTCCTCCCCGGGTTCTTCTTTTTTTTTTGCGGGTCCGAGCGAGGCAGCCATGTTGTTGGCGACGCTTTAGCCAGCCCCCGAGAGCAGCGGGAGGAACCGTAAGCGAGCGAGACGTTCATAATCGATTTTTCTTCCTCCTCAAAAAAAAAAAAAAAAAAACAGCTCGCCAAAGGTTGCGGGTTCTATGTGTGCGGGGAGCAGAGGAGGAGGAAGAGGAGCACGAAGAAGACGAAGGCAAGCTGGGGGGGAGAGAGAGAACGCCACCGCGGTGTTTTTGCTAACATGTCCGCCTGCTTAGGTGGCTTCTCCGGGAGGACCCGGGGAGTGTGGCCGCAATAAAACGAAGGGTCAGCCGGATCAGACGAGCCCGAGTCTGGCTCGACTTGCTCCCCGCACCGAAGCCTGGTTAGCGTTAGCTAGCACCTCCACTTCATCCCTTAAAATAAGAAAGTATGAAAAGATTTTTTTCCCCCCACCATTTTCTAGTTTCTCGCCTGTCAAGAGTGGCCATGATCGGTCACCTGAAGTTCATGGTCCCCCCCCCCCCCTTCTGCTCCTCTTCATCTTCCTCCTTCTCCTCCTCTTCTTCCCCTTCGCAGGCATTCATTGCAGACAGACTCGGATCAATAACGCGGTTAGACGAGGGGGGAAGCGACACAAATGCCAATGTCGTGCCGCAGTAGCCCTCTTTTTAATAATAACACCATCCCCCCTCTCCCCACACCCCTTTTCTTCTTTTAGCGAGCTCCCTACTTTGTCTCTTCAAATTTGACCCACCATCATATGTTCGGATCAGCACAGGCAGGGAGGAAAGGGGAGGCTGCGGTCGCACACTCGGGTCGCTATGGGTTCACGGTGGAGCAATGACTGGAGAGGCTTTTTCGGTTCCTTGTATTATGTTTTGTTATGATGCTGCACTGTGTGTGTTATGTTACATGTGAAGTGTAGCGCTGGTTTGTTTTGGGTTCCGACTTTTGGGTAAAGGAAGTTTGAAGAGACTCACACTGAGCCGGGATTCTAACCCAGAACCTGTAAGGTAATATATGCACTAAGTTTGGGGGGGAAAAATGGCCTGCGTAGTGTTCTGGTGGTTACTATGTATGTCTCACAGTGGTGAGGTTCGGTGTTTGAATCTCTCAAGAATTTGTTATTCAAATCTTTCACCGCAAAATTTTAAAGATTAGTCTCGATGCTGCAGGTTGGATAAAAGTTCCCGAGACATCGTCGTAATCGCGTAAGGATCCGGCAAACCCGGGCGCTGCTATTGTACAGAACATTTGTTGCGTATTGTTGCTTGGCATCGACTGGCAACCTACTTGCGGACTGCGTGGGTTGAATTGTCACCAAAAAAAATGAAGTGATGCGTCTTTCTCGGATAACCAATTACAAGCACCGGTGCAAAATTGCGTCACGCTCCTGTTCATCCAATTCACCTGTTATTTTCTCCATTTTATTTTCAATTAAAATTTGTTGGCTTTGTAAAAATAAATGAATTAATTGGCCCCTTTTTTAAAATAATCTCTTATTCTGGTGATTGTTTTGCGATAGTTTAGCAGTTAGCATGGCTTCTTTTCTAGTCATAATACTTTTCAAAAGTCTTGTTTATTATTTATTGTAGTATGTTTTATGTTAACAGGATGAGGGGAGTACGTGAAGTATTGGCACCTCAGCTGACGGGTTTTTTTTCTCCTCGGTTCTTCTCTCCCGTCCCCCTGCATTGTGCACTCGCTGGTTTCCAATGTGGCGGCGACCCCAGCACAAATTAGCGTTCTCCGTTTTGTGCTCTGGTAGTGTTATGGTACATGACGTGGGTTTGATTCCCAGCCACTGCTGGGCCCAAACCCGGATTAATTCAAAGAAGGTGGGTGGAAGGACTTTAATTTGGAGCTTCTGTGGCTGGTAGGGTGAATTTGAGTCCTTCGGTTTGCGACTCCTGCCGTGCTCTCGTCACGTAAAGTCGGTTTTCACACATGAATGGCGGACAATGCGAAAGGAAGAAGCCGCGTTGTTGTCATTTCACACGTGCGGCAGACAACGAGAGGTTGTCCTTGTCAGACTCGTTGTCACCTTCTAGGGTGCGGAGTGAGGGGCTGCTTGTGGAGTATGCGCAGGATGATTGTGCAAAACTGCTGTCATACAGATGTTTGCCCTCACGTCTATTTTTCCCCACCCCGTCTTTGTTTTACATTGTTGTTGTTGACTTAGGGCCGGATTTACTCCGGGTTTGCGCAAGCAAACAGATGTAGAAGCCGATAAGCTAACCAGGAACGCAGTTTTGAGTTTGCATGTTGTGGGAGGAATGAATGCAAATTTTGTTTGGGTAATTTGTTTTATTAAAGGGGAAGATATCCCCCAAAACTTCTTAATAATATTTTGTATGTGCCCCCACTAGTCTAAAGTTCTGATTAATATTACGTTGTGGAAGTACCTGCTCAAGGGGCAGCCATTTTGCCACTTGCTGTTGACTGAAAATGACATCACAGTTGCCAGGTCATAGGTCACAACCAATCACAGCTCATCTTCAGAAAACTGGTGTGCCGTGATTGGTTGTGAAAACTGTCAACTGTGATGTCATTATCAGTCGACAGCAAGTGGCAAAATGGCCGCCCCCTGTGATGGATTAAAAACAAGTGGATTTTGCTCATTTAATTTATATTCCACAAACATCACCCAGAACTTTGTTTATAACAAAACAATTGGGAGTGTAAGTAAGTTTTCTCTGTTTCTTTGTATCATAAAACTTGTGAGAGATTTTTACACCCAAGTGTGTGTCTGTTTGCTCAGCCTGGAAAGATGAGCATGCAGACGTGTGTGTGTGTGCGTGTGCGAGTCCATAAGCCAGCTATGGAGGTCACGGTACAGTATGGCGCCGTCACTCTTGACAAGTAAACATGACCTTTGTTGCCTCCGTGAAAAGCACTCTTCGTCTTCTTCTGTGACCTTGCAGGGCTCTTTTTATTTGTGTCGTTTTTACTTCGTTATTACTCGCTCGTCTGTAAATTCCGCGAGGGACGCATCAAACAAGGACGCCGCCGAGTATTGTTTGTCACCAAGCGCAAGTGGGAAGGGCACTGCCTCGCAGTAGAGTGTGGCCTTATAAGGCATCGTGACAATTAGGAGCTGTAGTTTCACACGATCACATCTGCCGTTCTTGGTTCCGGTTGTTCCTGGAACCAAAAGTTTCCCGGACGCTTTTGATGCCTACCGAAAAGTTTTCAATAAATCGTCCACGATGTCATCATTTGTTTTCTTGAATCTCAAAGGATGTAGCGGGAAGTTTGTCGTGTGCGGTTGAGGTCGAAAGGTCTTGAGTCGGTGCGAAGGCGGTCAGACAGGAAGTACGGTCGAGCTTTGGTGACTTTTGAGAAGGGCTCATTGTGTTGTTGGGTTGAATTCTCACCAATTGGCTGTCCAGCTCAGCGGCACGCCGGGCGGCTCTCTGGCTGCCTTCCACTCGCTATGATTATGATGACCTTGCTGCGACCTGGAGTTGAAAACGTTGGATTAAGAGAAAAGGAAAACGAGAGCAGGTTTCCATTTCACCCTTGGCATAAAATTTAAGGGGGAATTTCTGGCTAGAATCCCCCTTTCCCTCACTATCACCCCCCACCTTCCCCTCCTCAGATGGATGGTCATCGGGGTCTCTGGCTGTGTCGGTCGATCGGAGCTCAAGCGAATAATGATACACAAGCTTGAACTGGGAAATGAATTCACCACGCGCTGTCACAGGCGTGTGTGTGTTTGTGTGTGTGTGTTTCGTTTGATAGTACCTGAAATCACTGAGGCTGATGAGGATTAACAGTTAGCAGGGTAAGGTTTAATGGGCCCGGTTTCACCAAAGTAGCAAGGCCCCTATGTTTGGATCGATGGCGACACATAAATGTTAACCTTATTTGCAGCTCGAGACAAATGAGAGTGCACCAAGACAAGTCGGCCGCTTTTGTTCCTGAACTTGAAAGTGCGCTTCACGCGTTCAACTATGTCATATTTTTTCACTTTTGTCGATCTCGTTGCTGTCCAGCGTTCGAGTATAGATGACAACTTTTATCGTACCCTGTTGGGCAATATTTATATGTTCAAGTGAAGATATTCATTTTTAATGGCAAATGTACCAAGCATTTATGGCTTGGAAAATTATTCTCTTCACTTATCTAAACTATTCATTTGTGGGCCAACATCGATGGTCACTACTTTTTTCTAAGTGCATTGTGGGTAAGTGCCCTACATTTATGCTCCCTGGAGGCTCTGTCCAAATATCCACACTTTCAAATCTTTGCAGTTCTAATATCACATTCTATGGTATTACGTTTACAATTTGATCAACTTTACAAACTCTTTTTAGGTCACTTACCTATTATGTCCTAGTGTCGTTGCCGTCCATTAGCAAATAGCACAGTAGGGAGTATTTGGACAGGTCCGACATTCGAACACCCCTACTTAATGGCGTAACCCCTTAATAGTGCACGAAATAAGGAACAGTGTGTACATTCGGACAGAACCACGAATGACGCCCGTCCTATGTTGACGAATCGCAACACGTAGATCCACAGCTCACAGAGCAGCCCGTTTTGGCGAGTAGAGGCAATCTCGCAGGAGTAGCGAGGCTTTCAGCTGGCAGCGTTACACACGGAACAGCTCGCCGGTGCAGCTGGGAAAGACAGAGCGATGGAGCATGCTGCTGGTGGCGGAGAGAGTGCGCAATAGATAGATTGAGGGGGGGCGGCGGCGAAGTGGAGAGGAAGAGCCGCTAAGAGCTTTGGGCGGTTTCTCTGTTGTTGTTGTACCACACAAGTGCATCCAGGCCCTGCAGGACAAGCCTTTAACAGGCATGAGGGATGGAGAGCATGAGAGGAGGAGGGGGAGGAAGTAGAGGAGGTGGTGGTGGTGGTGTTCTGTGCCAGACGCCCGCTCTAAACAGTGTGCTGATTTATCGCCCGGCGCTCACGTTTCGCTCCTAGAAAGCCGCTAAATGACTTTGTAAGGCGGGGAAAAAAATGCTTATATCATCTAAAAGGAGCCATTTCGCCAATGCGGAACATGCACATTGCCTAACCGGCGCGTGGAACTGGAAAGTTTGTGTCCCAAATCGTTCCAAACGGGCAATCAATATTGCCAATCAAATCCTAACCTAGTTAAGTGGCAAAAAAAATGACAAACTCGATTTGTTTTTTTCCTGAGCTTTTTTTTTGTGATGCCACACCAACTACACCACGTTATGTTGTGACTTGCAAACAAGGCTTGTGCACTTAATCAAGAGCTGCTTACTAAAGTGACAGAAAATCTAAGTCTTAAGTAGTGCTTATCAGCATATGTATATTATTCCGTATATTTGCCGGCTCCTTAAAATGGCTGCTGGCCAACACGATGATCTTTGCCCCCTCCCTCTCCACTCTTGCCAAACGAACGCATTCCGCTTGGCGCGGCACTGTGCTGTGACCTCACTTCCTGTGTGGGTAGACGAGTGCAGGAGGCATCTTGTGCACGGCCTGCCTCTATTTAGCCTTTAATGCACTAGCCAGGCTACGCCGCCGCCGCCACCCTCTTCTCGCTCTTTCCTCTTAGTGTGTTTTCACATTGCAGTCAAGAGGAAGCCATGGGGCTAATGTCTTTTAACCAGGTCTGCTAACATCAGCCCGTGTGATGCTGTTAAACGGGGACAGTGCATAGAGCAGGCATGGAGTATTTTATTTTATTTTATTTTATCGACTTGCGTTAGTAGCTCTCTGGCGAAACACTATATCACCTCTATAAATACATATGCTGGATAAAAAGACAAAGTGTTTGGCCGCCGGCAAAAATCCAGAGAAGTTACTATCGTTTTGGCGATAGCGTGTTTTGGGATGGGTTGCATTTTCTATGAAGGAGGTGACTTTAAAAGTTTGGGAAATCCGCGTTACTCGGTAAAAAAAAAACAACTTCCAGTGCCGTGATAAAGTCCCGCCCACCCAAGTCTTCCCACCCGATCACCAGAACGGCGTAAATGTTTGCAGTTGCGTCCTGAGCATGTGACGGGCGTCCGCACTTTGAGCGCTTTGACCTTGTCGTATCCGGCAGGCAGAAATGAGATCATCATCGCGGAGACAAGGAGCTGACGCGTCTCCTCCACCTACCCGCGGCTCTAAGTGACGGTTGTCATAGCGATCATTATGCCACCGAGCCTGCTCGGGCGAGTGAAGGATGCCTTTGAATGCGGCAGCCCGAGGTCGCAACCTGGTTACGCCGAGCTGATGCGGAGCCGAGTAAACAAGCGCATCGTCGCCCGTGCGTCTCCATGTCGGAAAAGCGAGGCGGGTGCGGACGTAACGATGTCTCTCATTCCCATCCGCTGTCCTGGTTTCACATAGAGATTGAAAACAGAATAACACCTCCACCCACTTGCCTCATCCTCCCTGGACCTGCATGTAAATTAGCCGTTAGCTCCTCACGTTTTTTTTTTGTTTTTTTTCTCGCTTGCCTTTTTAGGCTGCGGAGTGCTAGTAGGAGCAGGGACCGGGACAAATCCTGATTAGTGTTCTCGTCGTCCTTGAGCGGCGCCCCGGCCAAACGGATGTCAAACCAATAGCGGCCCGGTTTTCCCTCCTCGCTCATCCTCTTGGCTCTTCTGCTGATTGCGGGGGATGCTGAGAGACAAGCGTTGGGAGTGCGTTCATGCGGAGACGGCGGATAAAAATGAGAGGTTGTTCGTTTCAAGTCCAAATGATTTTTTTTTTTTTTTTTTTTTAACACTTACCTTGACATGGCACATCGTATCTCGTGACGACTCCGAAAAAAGACTCGGCCGCCGCTTGATGAAAACGCGTTTTAATTCATTCGCAGCAGACGCGGGAAAGTGTCAAAGTGGCAATCTCGAAAAGACAGCCTGCGATTCTTTTGGGCAAGAAAAGTGTGAAAAGAACAGGCCATCACCCTGCTGTGTAGTTTTCTGGCATGCCGAAGCAGCTCACAGAGGTGATTGTGTGCTTGTGTGTGTGTGTCTGAATGCGTGTGTGTGTGCTAGAAAAGTGAGAGCGAGTAGGAGGGTGGAAGGTGGGAGTATGTGAGGCGTCCATGTATTGTTTGTAAATCGCCATCGTGGCAAAAGAGGGACATTTTGCGCTTATTGCTGCCCATCCATATTTCAGTTGGAGATGGATACGTACTGTACAATTTTTTGTATTCTCTTATGTGGTTATGACATGGTGTCGAAATAATTGGGACACTGTAAAAGCTGCAGTTAGTTTAACTTAGGTTGGAATCAATTAATCTTGATCAATGATGCAACGAAAAGCTAACAAGCACAGACACAACCTGATCTTGACAGCTTTTTACCTTCAAGTAGATCCACCATCTGTGGACTCGCTACGCTAATCTAAAATGATGCTAGCAACAAAGCAATTTCAAGGCCGGCCCCATTATGGCCCACGACCCCTAGGTTCCTCACCCTTGGCCACCAGTAGATACTTAACTAAAGCCCTCACATCGAAAAAATGCTTCAGCACACATCTTCCCCGAAGTGGCGTCTTTCTTGCTCGTGGGTTAAGAAGGTCAGGGCAAGGGGGTGAGAACGCAGGAAGGAAGGCAGCGAGTATGGATGTCGTGAAGAAGGAGCTGTGGCAGTAATTAAGTGTCCGGCTGGGCCCTGGCAGGGGTTGCTACGGCTGCGGGCTATGCTAATGAGCGCGCCCGGCGGTCAGGACTGCCTTATTAGCGCTCGCCGGACAATATGGTAGGAGAGCCGCTCCGCCGGCGGCCGCCGAGTCTCGCCAAATGACTAACGGTCCTCCCGAGGAGGAAGGTAATTCTATTAATTGGCACACGGTGGATCCGAACGGCTTCGCCGAGGAATCCTTCGCTTTAGCTCTCTGGCTCTTTTTAATGTCACCATTATCCGCAGAAGCTAACTGGGAGCGCTGCATTCGAGGCATCCCTTCTTGTCGGCTGCATCTCAAAATGGGCAAGTCAAGCTAAATGGACATAAAACATGGCTTTATGGTCATTTGAAACTTGAAATGCTATCAAGTACAGTTAGCATTGTGTCCATATAGGACAGTCCAATCGAGTCCTTGACTTGTATTGAAATGTAGCGCAAATTACCATCTGTGTATTTTTGGCCTTGGCCTCTGCGGTCTGTGGTGACGTCGGGCGTTGCGCCAGAGGTGAAACAGGAAGGAGAAGTGTTCTTGGAAGGGAATAAGAGGACCGAGACCCCCCCCTAAAAAAAAAAGCCCCCCAAAAAACAGCCAGACCTCTGAAATTCCTCATTGCAGACCAAGTGCACTTTACCCCCACCCGTTTATTTTTCTCCTCCATTTTTTGGCATCTCACGTTACGAGGAGAGGAAAAACACAGCGTACACTCACTCATTTAGCCTTAGATGTGTCATTGAGTCAACAAGCCTAAAATGATGGAGAGAGGGGGGGCGTTTGAAAACTTGACCAAATATACAATAGATCAAGTAATGGTGTTAAATCATCCAGTTAGGGCAAGGCCTCCAAAACTGGAGGGGTGCAAGCACCCGTTAAAATTCATCTGGGAAAGTAATTAGCCACTCAGATGCTTTATTTCCCCGAGGTGCAATTGGGACATAAAGGTGCGCCAAATCTGTCATTGTATGGAAGGTGCGCATGACTTGAAAACAGGGATTCTAAAACTGGGGGTGTAACTTGAGAGTCCAAGATCTGGTATAATAATTACACGTGACTTTTTTTTTTTTACCCCCCAGGGTGAGTGTAGTGGAAGGGGGTGCACCAACTTGACAGTGCGAAGTGGAATGTCAGTCTGGTGTCATAATCACACGCCCCCTCACATCATTTCCATCGAGGTTGGATGCGTAAAATGTGATTCGCCAACTTTATTGTGATTTGAAGGAGTAGCGTATCTTACAAACAAGGATTATAATGAATAATAATTACATGACAGTGTTTGATCGAATGTCGAAGGGGGTGCGCGTTATCAAAAATCTGCGGCGCTCCCTTATTATTGAAATTGAAAACCTGCACATCTTTTTGCGACGAGAGCAAGTGTTAGACATGTGGTGATGTCTATAAATAAATAAAAAAGGGTGCGCTAGTTGTTAATATGAATCCAAGCTGTTTATATGCACACTGCGTCGCCAGCAGTAATAGTAAATTCCACAATGCCTCCATTTTGTGCACCCAGGCAGACATTTAAATGAAAATAGCCGTTAAAGCGGGTCAGAGCCTAATTTACATTGTTGCCCCGATGCAATTCATCCTCCTATTTATGCAAAGCGACATTCATTTTGACAAATATTGTCACTTGTCCTGTATAACAGTGTCAGGCTAAAAAAAGAAGAAGTATCTAAGTAACAGCATGGGTGGCATATTCGTCAGTGGCGTAAGTGTGACTCACCGCCGGCTAGTGTTAAGTGTTAACCTGCCGTGCGTCAAGTTCTTTGCGAGAGTTGATTCCGGAGGCTGAAAAACAGATTCCACAGAAACCACTTCAATTTAAAGCTGCATTGCATAATTCATGATAATCATCGTGCTACTGCTTGACTATGGAGACTAAAGTGCCTTGGGCGGTGCTGCTGTTTTGGTTAGCAACAGGTGCTAATCACACATACTGGCAGTTTTCCCCTCATTTAGGTCGAAGCCACTCTTTGATGAAATCTGATAAAAATGTTTGGTTGTCGAGTTGTATTTCTCGAAATGGCCGCCGATGGGGGATAGCTTGCGGAACGGCACGTTAGCTTATCCTCTGATGTCAGCATTTGCCGCCCTCCTCCTCGACCTCCTCTGCACTGTATTCACTCTCGGACACGTCTCTCTCCTTTTGACATAGCCGCTGTATTGATGCGCACCCCTCTCCCCCCGTTAATCGGCTAATGGCCTCCTCTTCTTTCCTGCCCTCCCCTTTCTCATCCTTCCATCCGTCCCTTTCGCCTTGCCGTCTCCTCCCTCTGCGCTCTTCAGGGCCTGAGGTCAGTGAGGCCAATTTTCATGCCTGGCTAAGTGACAGAATGGCTTTGTATCTGTGTGTGAGTGTGTATCTGTGTGTGTATGAGTGTGTGTGAGTGTGTGTGCAGCCTAACACAAGTCATATGGCGGGTGACCCCCCCCAACTCGACCTACCTTTAGTCCAGTCCTTGCTTTTTTTTTTTCTTTCTTCCCCCTTTTCTCTCCTGACTTTAACTTTCACTGTTATGAGCTAACATCATGGGCTCTGATTTTCGCTCACCTTCATTTTTGTTCCGATGCAAGTCTAGTTTTTGGCGACCTCGTTGGGCGTTCCGGCGGATCGCGGGCGCTTTCTATTCCGGCAACTGCATCGTACATGAAATGTGTGCGCTACACTTGCTTTCGACTCAACATGGCCAAAGAATTGAGTGATTGGCATTAAACTTCACACCCCTGTGGAATTCCCCCTCCACTTGCTCTTTTAGCGGTCCCCAAATGCAGCGCCTCCAAAGGCGGGAAATTGCTCGGTTGTACCATTTATACCGAGCAGAAATAGTAAAAAAAAAAAAAAGGAAAAAAAAAGGCTACACATGTTTTTGTGGACATGACCTTGACTGATGCCACCCCGCTGACCTCAAATCATCGAAATGATGTTGCCAAAACCACAAATAGAGAGTGCGATACGGCAAGCGGCCCTTTTAGCTGAATTTCCCGGCTTTGACTCCCCGCTGCTTGGCTCGTGAAAGGTTAATACAGCAAACACGGCACTCTGCGGCCCGCACTACGTCTCCCATATTACCGAGTCACTATTTGCGCAGCCGGCGTTTGCACTTTGACTCCATAAGGCTCCCACTTTGTCTACAATGTGCCAGTTCTAACGGCCGTGCGACCCGGGTGAGAATGTTCCTGGCCGCCGTGCTGCTGCTGAATCGTGAGCGATAACGTGTCCGGACCACTGCGCCCTGCAGGCCGTTTTCCTCGACAAAACGCTAAACACCCCCCTCCCTCTCCCTGTCCCTCCCTCCACAACCTTTTCTGTGGCAGATGCTAGCTGCCGCAACCCGTGTCGCCGCCGCTCTGTCAGCAGCGGGACCATTCGCCGGACCGCAGGCTAAGCAGTTCGAGCTGTCGCGAATGTGCGATCCGCTTTAAATCATCTCTCCGGCGGCGTGTGCCGTGCTCTCAGGGATGAGCTCGTGCCAAATGAAAACCTTGTCCGTGTCGTGATTTTGACTTGAATGTATGTACTGGGCTAGCGTGGGGCGAGTAATGGCTAGCGAGTCAGCCTCGCGGTTTTTGTCCTGGTACTCTGGCCTGTTTGGTTTATTGTTCATGAGACTGACTTGTGAGGGAGGGCAAAAAGGGTAGCCGCAAAAAGCCAGATTGGCGCCGGAGCTGCGATGCTTCCCCCCCCCCCCCTCAAAGCTTGAGACACCTCAGGTCAGCAATCTAGTGATTTGCCGCTAACCACATTACAGCCATTAGCTTTTCCGCATGTCACGTAGAAATGGGTCGAGTCCTGCCCCGCATGACTCACACTGACTCTTTTCTCTGCGACTTTCTCTCAATGCGGGTCAACCCGACTCGGGTTGCAAAGTAACCTTTGGATGCAGCTTTTCCGTTGACATCCTGGGAAGTGGGAATTGCAGAGTAACCGAAAAGACGATATTGTAAAATTGGGATATGCTAGGCTAATCAGTTAGCTTTGAGTATTGTCCACCCCTGTGTGACTTTGACTGGGATCTTGCGTGGTTGCCGATTGGGAATTTTGGAAGTTCAGCCAAGTGTCACAAAACGGAACTTGCAGTTTTCGGAGGGCCCTTTGAGGCGAGCCGGCGACTGTACTCACCTTTTGACGACCACGGCGCATCCTTCCGGGCCCGATCACGAGCCAACTCTAATGATCCCCGCTGCTGCCGAGGCTGCGTTTCCTGGCAACTGTTTTGCTTTAGCCTGTAAACACAGAGCGGCCGCTGGGCCTGTGAAAGGTGAAGACATGTTTTAACAATTGCTTTTTCTCAATCGGTTGGATCGAATTTTTTTTTTTTTTTTGGGTTGTCCAGTAACATACATAGGCGGGAAACAGTTCCTTGTCCGTTTTGTTAATATGTATCAGGAATGCTCATTCCTCTTTTGTTCGCCCTTGTCTGGCAAGCTGTAATATTTTGCTTATGAATATTGATACACAAAGTGTATATTAATGACCCCGGGTGAACTTAACCCTATCCTTATTGGCTCCCTGTTGGTATCTTGCGGGCCCATGAATATTAATGGAGTTCCATAACCTCCATTACCCTAATCTTTGCTGTCTAGCCTCCCAGATGGATTGGGTTGTCATGGTAACGTCGTTACTCCTTGAGACCAAGAGTGGGAAGAATTTAAAAAAAAAAAAAAAATGTCAGGGAACTCAAAATTACTTAAAACATCTCCCAAGCCTCTTGCAGAGAGTGCAGGTTATGTCGGAAAAAAATTGAATGAGAAATGGTCGTTTGATTTTGACATAAAGTGGTAATTGTGTCGGGAATGTTCAAAATGCAAGGTAATGGCGGTCATTTTCGTTGGCCCAATTCTTTTCACAGACTCTCCCCATAACCGTGATTACTTCAGTTCACGGGCGAAAGCCTGTGAATTCATTCATCGCTCATGTTGCTAACCAAAACAGCAGCAAGGATAAGGGTGTATGTCTAATCTTCGTTTCTCCCCCTGTAGATGTGGACAGCAATGACGAAGGAGGGCCTGACGGCGGCGCTGCGGAGGACGAAGGCTGGTTCGGGAATGCATCCGACACGCGCTCGGAGTCTTCGTCCTACGGCGACACCCAGGACGAGCTCTTCCTGCCGAGGGGATCGTCCCCGGACGCCAACCACGAGAGTCCCACGGGCTGCCCCACGCCGGTCCACCGCGCCTCCTTGGAACTCCTGGGACTGGGCGGCGGCGCCTTCTCGCCGCAGGACACCGTCTCGTCGGTGGTGTCATCGCTGTACGGCGAGGCGGCGTCCCGCGCCCTCGGGAAGCCCCTCAGCAGCAACCTGCGTCGCCTCCTGGAGGCCGGGTCGCTGAAGTTGGACGCGGGGGACCTTCTGGGGCGGGCGTCCCGGGGAGGCGAGTCCCCGCCCATAGGGCTTGCGTCACCCCTAACCCTCTCCCCATCTTCACACCACGCTCAACAGCTCAGCGCGCTCGCTCGCAAGCTGGCCAACAACAACAGCGGCTCCGCCTCGCCGGCCTCGTTGGCGCCCTCGCTCACCAACGTTAAACAAGAGCCGCTGGACCACTTCAACTCCCAGAGCAACGGCGGTAGCTTTGTATGGGCCGGAGTCGCCGACAAGTGGCCACCCACCGGCCGCTCCACACCCAGCGGGTCCAGCCTCTCCCCGGACTCCGCCATCCAGAAGCTAAAAGCGGCGGCTAACGCGGTGCTTCAAGACAAGAACGCCGTGTCGGCCGCCGCCACCACCACCTCCTCCACCAACACTTCGTCCGTCGTGCCGCCCCTCGGAGGGGCCGGCGCCCGGGGCGACGACGTGGTGCGTTTCGATGCCTTTAACTCTCCGTTCAGCCCGCAGTCGGCGAGCTCCACTTTGGCCGCGCTTTCCAAGAAAGTCAGCGAGAGGAGCCACGGTTCGTCGGTGCCCGCTGCGCCCGCCGACCAGCAGAACTCTGCGACGTCCTTCCTGTCGCTCGTGTCCATGACCTCGTCGGCCGCTTTGCTCAAAGAGGTGGCGGCCAGGGCGGCGGGGAACCTGCTCACCGAGAAGAAGGAAGGCTCCCCCCTGCCGGGCGGTGGCGGCGGCATCCTCCAAGAGGATGTCAAGCCCCTGCTGGACAAGAACCACAAAACCTCCACGCCGTCAACACCCAACCAAGGCCTGGACCTGTTGTTGCCCTCCACACCCAAAGGAAGAGGGAAACCCAACAACCAAGCAGGTAATTAATATCTTCTACTGCAGTGTTTCCCAGCAATTGCTAATTTCACCACAATGCAAATGATATTTAAATATATTCAATATTTAAAAATATTAAATATATTTATAATATATTTAAAATATTTCATTGTTCTGCCTGTCCCTATATGTCATCGACATAGATAGATGGACAGATAGTAATAGGGTCAGACAGTCATTTCAAAAAGTTAAATAAAATACAAAAAACTTGATATGACGACTTTATCCTCAAGGACTTTTGGTATCATGAATGCCCTTCTTCACAGTGTGGCCCTAACACTCCTTGAAACTTGTTTCAGCCGCCGCAGTCTTAATTACCTTCATAAAAAGACACTGAAGCATCAGCCAGCCAACCAAGCAAGTCTCGCAAAAGGCCAGGGCGAGCTCCACGGGGGGGCTCCCGACCGAGACCTCGCCGGGCTCGATGGCGCTCGGGGGGGGCTGCCAAATAAGCAGCGGGTGGAAGCCCTCCCTCGCGCGGTACCAAGTCCGCCGGCGCTGATCGGGAGGGCAGACCTTAAGGCCGAGCGCGTCATCCTTTCCCCTGACTGGATACAGATGTGTGTACATTCGCTGCCCGCGTGCCGTTTATTCTGGAAAATGCGCACGTGTTACCCAAACAGGGGAAAAGAGAAGAGACGGCGAGACGAAGTAACCTTTAGGGGAGAACAGAACGTTTTCAAAGAGACGGATGGGCACTCTTTGAAGGGTTGTGTCGCAACCCTGAGCAAATCTAAAATGGCGGGATGAAATTGACTTGAGACGGATGAGGCGGCCGATGTAATATTGTGTGATCTGCATGTTAAAAAGGTGGTGCTGAAAGAGGGGCTAAGGGGGGGGGGTTGCTGTAACCTGGCGAGCCGTCAAGGTCGAGCGCTGCTGTAAAAATGCAGGTATGTTGTTTGGTCGCCAGACTGAAAAATGTGACCTTGATTATTGACGGCCATGCCTTGTTTTTTTATTAGCTTCCCCGCGCTACTTGCACCGTAAAGCCCATTTAGTGCTCATTCCGTCTGCTCTTTTTTTTTCATTTAGCGCTCCCAACTCCATTTTGTTTTTCCTTCACTGGATTTTACTCGCGGTCATCCCGCTGCCGTTTGGCGCTCCGGGCTCGCACTTCCGCAAAGATAAATAATTAACTCCAGGGTTGATTTGATAAAAGCGATTTTTAGAATCATTGATTGAGTCGTGATGACAAGAAAGAAGTTTAAGTGGATATAAAAGTCGGAACGGATGCAAAGGCTAATACGAGAAGAAAAGGCAGAGGAAAAACGTTTTAGGAGAAGAAAATCATCTTGTGAGAGAATGCACTATTCCTCGAAAATAATCAAGTCAACCTTCACATGTCCGGCTCAAAATGTCCAAATTCATCTATTTAATGACTCAGTGCTCAGAAATTCTTCAAGGAACATTTTCTTTATTACAAGAAAAAAATATAAAATAGACCAAAAAGTCGACTGACTGCTGCCTAATTATTTTTAATAGAAGACATTTGAGGTGTAACAACAAATGGAAAACGACACACGTAAAGCGACACCAAATAGCCGGTGTTTGTTCATTGATTTAACGCCATAAAGCTAACGTGCTACCATTTGCATATGCATTTCCGCAACGGCACAATTCAAAGTGATGGCCTGGGCTAAACGGAGCCATACGGAAAAGCCCTTCACCATCAAAAATGACCCCGTGCAATAAATACTCATTTTCACTGTGGCCCGGAGGCGTTGATTTAATTCTGTACATTTTCCAAAGGCTGCGGCGGTTGCTGCGCCAGTGAGTGCTTTAAAAGGTTGTACACTAGCACATGATGTATTGTACACAGACGTATAGCTTTGAAGCGTGGCTATTAAGACACAATTTAAGTGCGGGTGGTAGACGGCGAACTCCCGGGCCGCTGTCGGCAAAAGCCCTTCAAGGCACTTGTGTTAATCAACAATGCGCTCGAGGCGTAATTGTGCAATGACGTCACTCTGGGTTCTTTATTCGTACTCTGCCTTTCATACTAGTCTTGTGAATCGTCGCTAAAGTTGGCATACCACACCATTTGCTTGATCATCTTACGTTAGCTCGCTCGGTTAGCATCGAATTCTTAGACTGTCTCGAGGTACCTTTTGTTTTTTTGCTTCACCCGAGAAGCTTAATGTCCCCCCGCCCCGCCCCCATCCCGCCATGCCTCTCCGCTCTGGCTGCAGGTGGCCATTTATTGTTGCAAATAGGCAGTCTCGAGCTTTTACACCTCCAGGTCAATGAATGGCTGAGCGCAGTCATTTCGCCAAACACTGATTACCAGATGTTTTTTACCGAGGAACACGGCCGGAATACTCATGAAGCCGTCCTGACAGCCCCAGCGTAGAATTTGTAATGCCATCATGTCTCCTTCTAATAAGACCAATTAAGCCGTAATGGATGCCGGATATAAAGCCAACAACAATAATCGAGACGTTAAAAAAAATAATAATAAACACCTCAAGTTTCCAGCTGACATTTCCCGCAGTGGTCTTTGTTCAATTTTCTTGCCAACCTGCCTCACGCTGAAAAGGCTTTCCATTTGATATTCTTAACAGGAACAAAGCTGCAGCATTATCACAGAGTACATAAAAAAGCTGCTTTTAATTGGGCTTTTGTAAATGTCACTTCTAAACGCGGCGTCTCTACCCTCAAGGCTCTCCGGAAGACGGCGGCAAACCGTTCCAGTGTCCTGTGTGCGGTCTGGTCATCAAGCGCAAGAGCTACTGGAAGAGACACATGGTCATCCACACCGGCTTGAAAAGCCACCAATGTCCGCTGTGTCCCTTCCGCTGCGCCCGCAAAGACAATCTTAAGTCCCACATGAAGGTGAGTCGCCGTCTCTATTCGATAAAGCCTGAAAATTTCCGAATCTGATCTCGCGTGTAAATATAATAATCTTGTAATTTGACACCTGGGCTTCTTCTCCCAGGTCCATCAGCACCAAGACCGGGGCGAGACGTTCCAGTGCGAACTCTGCCCCTTCACTTCCTCCCGTCACTTCAGCCTGAAGCTCCACATGCGCTGCCACCAGCACTTTCCCCGCACCGACGTCAAGGTGAAAGAGGAGCTCACCACCGACACCGAAGGCGAGGGCTCCCTGATGGGCGACGCCGGCGGCCCAGCCGACTCGAGGGGGAACCGGCTGTCCCCTCTGCATCCGGACGCCCGGCTGCAGTCGTCCCCGACGGGCGAGGCGTCGTCCAATCACGTCAACGTCAAGGAGGAGCCGCTGGAGAGGGACCTGTCTGTCCTGTCGCCGTTTAGCATGGGCAGGGAGCGACCTAGGAGCAGCGCCAACTCCTTGGACCTGCCGGGGGCAGGCGGCGGGGTGCACTCCAGCCCGAGTGGTCCAACCACGGCCTCCCTCTTCAGCCCGGACATCACCACCAAGACAGCCACTGACCTGCTTATGAAGCTATCAGGTTAGTACGCGTTACGAGTATTGTCAGGTGGATTATTGTTAGCATAGGTTAGCATACAACTAATTGATTAGCATCAGTGGACAAATATTTCAATCACAGAGTGATTGTTGAGCGTCGTGAAGCTCCACTCCATCTGAAAAAATACACCCGAGTTGATATGCCACTCGCATCTATCGTTGTTTTCTGAAGACCTTCACACTGAACCATGAAACATTCTTTGCATGAAGACAAATTCATAGCATGCCATGCGGAGGTTAGGAGACCAGCGGGGAATTCTCCGTTTCAGATGCAATCTGAGCATAAGAAAAGAACCTAAACTTTTCAACCCTGGCTTATGTGAAAAATATAAATAGTTTAATCTGGGACTCCACGTTTCATAATCAGCTGCCATTCATGTTGAGATTTTTTTTTTTTTTTTATTGCCATTGAATTTTAAAAGAACCAAAGATAGTTTGTACCAACTTGACAAACACGCCGTTCTTTGGGAATGTTTATCCCCCGATGCTGTTTAGATGCATCTTGTAGTGTTGCAGAGTATAAAAAGAGCCACTCAGAGACGTCAGCAAGATTGATGGGAAAAGGTCAGGTGAGGTTCGGCGCCGAGGTCGAGGCTACGGCTGCCAATCTCGCGCTTAATGCTGCGTAATTAGATTGAGATCTTCGGGAAAAAAAAAAAACAGGAACATTAGATTAATTAAAAATGTATGCATAATTCATAATTAAAAAGGAATTTATAATTTGAAATGATTAGCGCCCTTGGCTCACCATCCTGTGACCCAGCCAGTATGCGCCGGGGGGACTAGGACGACTCGGTTAACTAACTGCCCCCCACCCCACTCCGCCCCGCGCCCCCGACTCCAAATGGCAGTTGCACTTCACTTCCAGACTGCGCAATCAAGCCCGGGCTCCTCCAGGGAGGAGCCAGCGGTGACTTCTTCCAATGTCAGCGCAGTGTCAGGCGGCGGACATCTTACGTTGAGGCCGTCATTCAAGGTGAATGTGGGCGGATATAAAAAATGAAGTAAAGTCCAAATGATTATGGACTTTAATGAATACCGCCCCTTTGATCACAAAGTATCTCTTTTGTCCAAAAAAATGGCTACGTAGAAGAAGCAAGCGCTCAGATCTTTTTAAAATATCAGTGGGAGCGAAGGGGGGGGGCAGGGAAGGTGAGGGACTTCCTCTCGGGACTCCACTTCTCCCTGGCAAGCCAGATTGAGTGTGTTCACGGGTAGCTCATTCCTCCTACTTTTTACACCCCCGGTTCCCCGCCTCGCCTCGGTCCCCCAAGGCCAAGCAAGGGAGGCGGCGGGTGAAAGATATAAAGACCAGACAGATGAAGTGACATCTGAGCGAGCCAGAGATGTTAAAACGAGGAGTTGCGTCCACTTCCCCCAAGCCAGTGAACTCCCCCTGAACCATGACATAATATTGGGAGGGGGGAGGGTGTCATGGATCCTACTTCTGACACCATTTTGAAAAAACAGTAGCAGCATATTTTGGAGAGGACTTTCTATTGAGCATTGCGGCGATCCACTTTGATTTTGCACGACGGCATGCTGACACAGCCGTCGGCCGTCCGGCGTGATCCACATTTTGATTTGGAGATGAAAGCCACGCCGCTCCCCCCCCTCCCTTCCCCGTGCCCAGTGGACCAGAGCTAATCATGTGGGCATCCTCCAGACATCACCCACTCCCCCCTCAGCCGCTCTGACATAGGCACTGTGAGCTCGACCTTGGCTGGGTGTGAGTAATTGCCACGCGGGGCATTGTGGGAGGTGTTGTCGCTCTTATGATTGTTGCCCCCCCCCCCCCCCCGGAGAATACTGTGCATATTATTCTCTCCTCGCACCGCAGGCAGAAAACTAACACCGTCCTGCACATCTAGTACAGAAGCAGCTTTGTATTTGAACATCATCAATTTGGACCTAATTGCTAGTAACGATTCAGTTAATTGACCTCCTTAGCTAATCATCCACGTGAAGAACAGCTTGAAACCTTAAAGGAGAGAAACCAGTCAATTTTCTGTCACACCATTTCAAATAGTTAAAAAGTGTCTGAATCACGTGAAAAGTCCTTTGCGGAAAATTTAATGGAACCGATGAAAGTAAACTTGCAAGTCAAGGCATGTTTAATCACGAGGTTGGGAATGCTCAAGTCTGTTGGGTGACCTAAAAAGCGTCGCACGCGAGACGACAAAAAGGTCAAAACGCATTGGACAAATATTCATAATGGAGTGGGCGAGTGCAACGGAGTGGGCGTGCGACTGATATAATGAAAACAGTCTGTCCTTGCTGACATTGTACTTGATATATTTGGAGTCCTTGTCTGCTTTGTCGCTGTCCATATAATACGTTGGTGGATCTGAATAGCCTTCCCATTTCCTCTTCCACCTGAGTGCACATGCACAGGAAGGCCCTTTGAGCGTGACCTCTCTTGTCCATACATCTCCTCTGCAGCCATCAGCGTCGCTGTCCGCCGCCGTCTTGCACGCCGTCAGCTCCTGTTGGGTTCTCAAACCCGCCCGACGCAGCCCTGCGCTTTTTTTTTTTTTTTTTCCTCCTCCTTCTTCTTCTTCCTCCACCGGTATAAAACAGCAGCCAATTGTCAGAGGGAGAGCAGGCCGGCGTGACAGAGGTGGAAAGCTAATGAAGTTATTTGACGGCGGGCCTGGCCGCAGAGCGAGAGGTGAGGCGCGGCGGACAAGCGGCTGGCAGCTAGACGGATGAGGCGCGAGGCGAGAAAAGCAAGAGGCGGCCGAGGGGAGGGGAGGCGCGGGCGAGAAGAACGCCGATGTATGTAGCGTCGCTGGCAGGTGTCACAAGGCTGTGATAACACGCAGACAAACTGATAGCGCCGCGGCGGCGGCAGAAAGGGAGCTGACTCGGGAGCTGGAGATGGCCAGTCACCCGGAAAGATGCTTCTCGGCTCACCTCGCAAGGTGACATGCGAGGAAAAACTCGATGCGCTTCTCCTTGATGTGTTTCTGTGATTTGGAGTCCTGTTATTTTGGATCAATGTCTGGTTTACTTTGGTGCCTCGACATAAGCGGCACTTCTATACCTTATCGAAACATTTAGAAATGGCAAAATGTAAAGAATCAAATCGTTTTTACATCATTCAAAGTCATAGGGAAAAAAAAAGATCTTACTCGAGATGACGAGTCGCGAAGAAACATGCCCTCCTTCTGCTTCTCGGCTCGAGTCGCAAGATGACATGCGAGAAAAACTGGACGCTCGTCCCCGTGTTGTGTTGGTGAGATTCCGACAGACAAAAGGCTGCAGTGTGAGCTCAGCTTTGTCGGGATGGAATTGTTGCTTGTTCGAAGGGTGTTAAAAATTTGAAAGAAGCTGTAAGGAAGTGCAATATGACCAAGTCCGTTACTGAGTCAGCAAAGTATCGTTAAAAAAAAGAAAAAAAGACCCATAATGCATATTTCTTTCACAACTAGGGGAGTCACAAACTAATTTATTATGCTATTGGTTACTCCATTAATTCCTTGAGTAATTTTAAGAAACTGATATTTGAATACAAACGGCGCAGCAACTCTTTTAGACATTAAATTTAACAGTACTCACAGTCATATAGTCTTTATTATCTGCAAGGGCTCTCAGGATATCCTTTGCTAACAGAAAATGTGGGGGAGCTGCAATAATATTCAACTTTGGTGTCAAGTAAAGGTCCGCAAAATCTCATCGATGGGGCCGGAAAACAGCCCCCGTCCCATATGTTTGATGCCAGTGGTCTATACTGTACACTGTGACAAATGGAATGGGAGCAATGGCCTCTTTGTTTCTGCTTGCACCTTTAATTTGTCTTCAGTTTTCCTCCGAGCGTGTGTATGGGCTCATGTTTTTTTTTTCTTAGGTGTTTTGTAAAGTGGGGGTGCAAATGTCCTGTACCCCGGGTCTGATCCAACATGGCCCGACACACTTCTAATTAGAGGACGTCCTTCCAGGTGCCGACCAGGTTATACTTAGCCTGTCCGCCGACATCCGACGACGTGACATTTCCAGCTGGTACAGGCTGTGACCCCCACGCCACTGCCCGTGAACTTGAAGGTCGCCATGCCACCAGCCCCCCCCCCCCACTCTTTTTGCTCGCTCCTCTCATATGTAGCGCACACACAATCCCAGCTTGCCATGGTGTGGCATCGCTCACCGTACGGGTGGCCTGGAACACCAGCACCTGTCCCCCCCTTTTTCGCTGACCCCTCCACCCCGATGGCATGAGGGCCATTAATCAGAGGGGCCCCGAGTCGCCGCAGATGGATGAGGCGGGATGAAGGGGTTGGCGGGCCTTTGGTTGTTAAAGATGTTAGGTGAGATGGTCCAGATTCCTACTCCGGTGGACAGACAAGTGTCTGATGGTGAGCGATGTTCCCCGAAGAGGGATTCTGTGTGAACGAAAACATTGTTCGCTAAATTTTGAAGCTAGTTGTCTTGTCTTGTAGCCGCTCTGTGTAATGAGATGCGACGTGCGATACAAAGAGGACTTCTATTAGAAGTTGCTCCGTGGCTAATTATTAATTATTCATCTAAAGGCGGATTAGATGTGGCCCAGATTCTGTCTGAAAAGCGGCGGTGACGGTGTGACAGCTTTCTCCAGAAGCTCCTACAGAGATTGCGAGATAAGGACGACGCCGCCGCCGTGATTCGCATCGGTGTTGCTTGCGGATGGGCGCTATGGAAGCGGATCACAGACTCGTAGGAGGCCGCAAGTTGAGAATAAAGTCAACAAACTCAATATTGTCAGTTGGGGATTAGTTTCCTAAATCCTAAGTAGCACAGAAGATGTTCTCAGCTAGAAAACCCTAAAACTATTCAGAAGAACCAGAACTTGGACTTCCCACTTTCAAACACAAATAAAAAAAATGTTCACTCAATATTTCAAAATGTACGCAATTCAGATTGCTGATTTACAACTTCTTATCCTCTGCAGCGGCCAACCAGAGGGAGGCGCTGAAGTCGCCCTTCCACGTGAAGGAAGAACCCAAAACCGAGGAAGCCTTGAGTCCTAGACCGGCCTCCCAGTGTCAAATCCCGTCGAGCTTCCCCGGGACATTCTGCCAGGACGCAATCACGGGGTCGGCGGCTTCGGAACGTCCGGGGTCCCTCAAACCGAGGGAAGGGAGCCCCCCGGCTACCAACAGCTTATTGAGCCAAGACATCAACATGAAAGTGGCCTCCGAGTTGCTGATCAAGTTATCAGGTAGGATAAAAAACCCGCGTTAAGACCTGAGCACCACTGTGGCATCCCATCATTTGGTCTTGGAACTTGATTATTACTTTTACAGTCTTTCGCTCGCTTCAAGCATAATAAAAAATATCTCCAGTCCTTTGTTAAACGATCAAAATCCTCCTTGACCCACACGTCAACCTCCGGCCAGTAGTTTGTGTATAAATGGTCTGACAACAACATGACCTCCTCGGTGGAGGTATCCCTTTAAACGCTCGCGTTTACCGAGAGAATTCGTCGAGACGCTTCCAGGTCACGCACTACTATTGATATTTTTTACTGTGGTGTTCCGCGAGTTTGGCCGATCAGCAAGTTCGATTCTTGGTTGTACTCCGCCGGGCTGAAACATTTTGTAAGGCTCACGGAGTAGGTGAGTGTGTCCTTGAGTAACACATTAACAAAAAAAATGGCAAAAAGGCATTCTTCTTCTTTCTGTGATTTTTTTTTTTTTTCCTCATTTTTTGAGATTCGGATAAATGCAGACAATTCTAATAATCAATTAATTTAAAGATAAATGTAAGGAACAAAATAAGTTTCTGGCTTTTTTTTCCCCCACGCTGATGTGAAAAACAAACACCACTTGAGAGCAAAACAATCGGAATTATATAATTAGTGTGATTTCTGGTCTGTTCCAGATTGTTTGTACCGTTTTGCCGACAACCTCCAAAAACAAAAACGTACTTGCGACTGCTTTCATTTCTTAAGCGAGGCCAACAATTAGAAAATGAGACGCTCGTTTTAACGCAACCAAGACTCCCCCCCCCCCTGTCGGTTACGCGCTAATGGAGCAAAGTGATTTCGCCTGCGGACACTGATGCGTCATTGCTAAATCGCTCGGGCCGCCGCTTGTTTTAATCCAAAATGAGCTGCCGCGAATGTCGGCTCTAGTTGGAGTGCGTTGTTTGTCTACCGCTGCGAAGTGACTCTCAGGCAATTTAAAAATGTCAACCGTGTGCCAAAGAGGCTAAGTTCAGCGTCCGTTTGGTATTTGGAAAACGTCCGAATAAAATACAAACGTTCCGGGCGGCATGTTTATAATGAACTCGGTAATAAGATGTTGCAAGCAGACAACCTTCGTATTCCGCTGGTGCGAGTGAGAAAAGCGAGGCGGACTTTCTGTAAGCTTCAAAAGTAAATTGTTGACCACCTTCGGCGGTAGTTAGGCTCGCTTTGTGATGATGTCGTCGACGTGTCTTTCATGTTATTTTCCTCTCGTGTCAGATTGTCCACGCCGCAGCTCGGTTGACCCGGGTCAGGCGAGCGATATCGAAACGTTCATCCGACGCTTCGGTCTCTGTCCTCGGAGCGCAGTGTCTGGTTGCCACGGCAACGGGCGGCGGAGGGGAGAGGAGACGGAGAGGATTGGGGAAGAGTGACAGCCTTGACAAGAGTCTGGACCCTGGAGTGACCCCGGGGTGGGTGGGGGAGGGGTGAGGATGAGGAGAAAAGGGGGCCACGGAAAGGTCAGCGCGTTCACAGTCACATGTGATTACAGTCATGAGGTTCAAGGGCGTCCGCACAATCGCCTCCTCTCTGTGTCCACTGCGGAAAGGTCAGCGGCAGCGCAGCCGTAATGCAATAAGGATGCATAATACGCAAATCACATCGAGAGGGAGGGGAGGGGGAGGCGAGGCCGAGCGGGGTTAGTCTTAGCTGTGTGCGGGAAATCAATGCAGCCCACGTTGTCATCGTTACAGCGCTTCCACATTTCTCGCTGAGTTATGTTCCAAAATCCACGCTCGTTGTGTTTTGGCCCCTCCCCCTTAAAACCTTTAGTCCTTCGAAGCTGTTCCTCCCAGTTTTATTTGATCCATCTCAGGGCACAGCCATTTTACCACCACCGTTGACTGAAAACGACATCACAGTTCAGCTCAGGTTACGACCAATCACAGCCCACCTGGTTTCTGGCTTTGGTCATGTCTGTGCCGTAACGGCGTCATTCACAAGAGCTTGAAAAGCGTGGGCACAAAAGATCAGCGGCGATAGAGTAGCAGGGGTTCCAATCAAGACATGCTGTCATCATTACTGCACATTGTGCGGTAACGTGAGTTGCATCATCCCGTTTTTAACTAGGTCACTTCTTCTACCCCCCGTCTCGCTCTCATCTTCCTACAATCCGTCGCTCCTCGCTTTTTTTTTTCTATCAAACATTGTTCATGCAGTCTTCCACATCTGCTTAAAAAAAAAAAACAGACTGGCAGTGTCTGGGGGCTAATTATGCCGGGCTAAACAGTCCCCGCCGCCGACGGCTAAAAGCGTGCCAGCAGATGGGCACGGGTGTTTGCGGGGCAAGGCTGGTGTACGCCCCAGATAAGTGGCATCAATGCGGGTAACAGCCGTCACGTGCCATCGCTGTGACATCACACGTTGCGCTCGCCTCTTAGGAACCGGGCGCGTCGTCTTCTGAGGATTTTTAACCGGCGCTCGTTAGCGGGCAAATTAAAAGCCAGTCCGAGCATTGAGGAACTTCGAGTACCGTTGACTTGCCTGCACATTCAGACGTACTTTATCCTCTTTTTTTTTTTTTAATGATTCACACGCGACGCGATGTAATCATCCGTCTGTGTCAATCGTCAACAATGACGTAATCTGGCGTCTCGCGAAAGCTGCGCTTAGCTTCGGGCGGCTGTCCTCGCCGTGCCCCCTTCAGTGTGTGGCCGTTCACTGACCCCCATACTGTCCCCCTTATCTCTGAAGTCCCGCCCCCTCCCCCCTGCCCTTTTTCCCCTCTCTATCATTTTTTTTTTGTCGCTTTGACCTTATTTGGTGACTTATGTTTATGGTCGGGCGCAAGCTCGGAGCGGGCCGCTTCGCCCGGCGATCAATGTTAGCTGCGGCAGATGCGTGTGAAGTCTACAGACTCCCACATGACACGCCGTCTCCATACTGCAGCCCTTTGAAGCAGCGTGAACTCTTCACCCCATGTCTGAGGAGCAGGTTGGAGAGAAGAGAAGAGTGGAGGAAGGAGATGTGCTTGTGGGGGAGGGAGGGAGGGATGCGGAATAACAGAGCAAGGACAGGGGTAGACTCGGATGTACCAAGTAGAGGAGGGGGTTGTCACTTTGAATCGAGCCGTCTCCCCCTCCGCTACCCCCAGGTGTTCTTTTTCTGGCACCGCTAGACAATGTTTCCCCTCTCTTTAGCCTTCCGTCTACTCCTACGCCGACCCGGTTTTCATACCGAGGCGTCAAATTGGGCCGATACGGATTTTGGTTATTAATGCCGTGACTTTGTTTTGCCGTCAGTGTACGTGCGCTCTTGTTGTTGACATGGCAAGTCAAGAGTTTATCGCTTCAAAACATAATAACCTCCGGCGCTTTCTGACTTAGTTTCACCACAAATGGCTGGTAATTTATTCCTAATTTATGTGTAATATATTAAATGGGGCCTTTTCTTTTTTTTTTTATTTTAACTTGCGTTTCCACCTACAGTTCTATAAACTTTTCATTTTTCGTACTTGATAGTGGAAGCACAGCAGACTGTCCGCAACCGAACCAAAACCAATTAGTAAAGATTTATGTTGTTGTTTTTTTTACACATTAATATATTCAATATAAGACAGAAATAATAACAGAAAAATTAGTAATTAATTTCTGTCTTCCATTAGGTGACCTCAAGTTATTTTTAATTTATTATTTATTTTATTATTTATTCCGTATAGAGTATTTTTTTTATTTACATCAATCGTTTATTAATTGCTATCAGAATTTTGTATATTACATGTTTTTTTTCCCCCCCCTTTTTCCAAATTCATTCAACGACCTTCACACTAGAAAATGCTTGGACTCGTTTACAGGTTAAAGGACGAAGAAAAGCATCAAGTGGCTTCAAAATCAAGGACGACAAAAAAGGCCAGAAATTATGTCGCATTAATTAAACAGATTTTTATGCGAGGGATGTTTAGCAGTCCCGACGGGAGCACTTTTCTTGCTTTTTAAAAGCTTCATAACGTGCTGTTGCAATTAGTCTCGTCTCTCGGAAGACTAGCAATATTTTATAGCATTCTCGCTAAAATATTCCAACACTTGACTTTAACAAAAGGGACAGAAAAGTGATGTTTTACAACTCTGTAACTCCTGTGCGTGTTATAAAAGCGAAGGTGAGTCTCTCACTTGAACTAAGCAAAAAGTGCCATGTAGAAATTCGAGTTCCTATTTTTCCGAATTGTACCATTTTGGGGGTTAGACTGTAATTTACAATGGACTTCTTTTTATGGCAGCGGAAAAAGTGTCATGGGCGTAGGAGTGAAGCCATATTTTTTCGTTTTACGTGATGACAAGTGGAATACGGGTATTCCCCAGCAGATAGCTCCCACCCGCGCCGTGCCATCGCCGGGTAACGCCGCTAAACATGTTTGTGTCAGCCAAGTGTGGGAGTTCACGGCCGTGACATTTAGCGCGTTGGTTTTTTTTCCCCCCCTCCTAGTTGTTAAGGGTGGCGATCCAGTGACGGATGCTCAAGCGTCCCCTGGTTGACCCCTCATGCCCCCTTAAAGCCTGCACCGCCCCCTCCCACCGCCGCATCTCCTACACCAACACGACCACCTGATTAAGGGATTAGAGGGGTTTGATGCTTGTCTGTGGCTCTTCTCTTTGTCCTGCTCTCTAATCAAACTGACACCTGGACTTTTATGAACCCCACAAGGGTTCTTTGTGCCTTTGTTTGTTTGATGCCAGCATAAAAATGTAATTTTTTTTTTTATAGGTTGCTTTATAGCTTTGTTATGGCCTAAGCACAGATTGGTTAGAGAGTTGTCGTTTCAGTTTTACAGAATTTTACATTAGATGGTCGTTTTTAAATTATTTTAAAAATAATTGGAAATTTACAAAATATACAATAAAATGGCTCAGATATTTGGAGATATTAATGTCTTTACAAACAAAAATTTACAAATTAATTTTGGAAAAATATAGATTTTTTTAAATTACAGTTGGAAATCTGAAAAAATTGTGAAGTTTAACGATGCTAAAAAAGATGCTTGTTTTTGTACAAAATTTTACTTAAAGTACTATATTGACAAAAATGTTTGTATACAATCCTGCTATAGGCAAACATTTCATGACCTATAGGAACCTCAAACCATCAGAAAAGAACGTAATTAAAAAGCACGGCGTGTATTCATTAACACGTTTAACTGTTGCAATCTGTTTGCCACCAAATCCAATTCACCCTATCAAAATTAATTGCCATCAAATGTGCGGAAGCTTTTTTGGCCTTCACCCAAATGATCATCGCAATATTCACACATTAGTACTCCTGCGTAACAACAATGTGATTCATCGTACAGATTCCTTGCGTATGTCCGAACTTCTCTCTCTGCTCTGTCAATCGTATCAGCAGAAGTAAATCAAACCTGCTCCTGCGGGAGATTTTTCCAGAGGATGAATGAGCTTAAAAAAAAAAGGAAATCCAAGGAGCAATCCAAATAGCCGGGCTTAGCCATTTAGCGTGGCGCTGTGCGTTTATTGGGGCAAGAGGCCACCGGGAGGTCACGCCGCCGTCTGACGGGAAGAGGGCGGCTCAGAGCTGTCGGGGGACCGCCGACGCCAAATAGCAAAACACTCGGCGTGAACCCGGCGGCCAAAATGTTTATGATAGCCGTGACGTCAACGATTAGCTTGACTGAGCGCAAACGGGGTTGATTGGCTGAGCGAGTCCACTTGAAAAGGTGACGAGAAGCAGGCACGCTAAAAATAGTTAAGGGAGATGTGGCATCTGTTAGGAATGTCCCAGCCGACTGACTCGCCGAGCGAGGTTAAATGCGAGTCGGTAGGGACTTGAAACTATTTAAAGACAGCTGCTGTGTGTTGTGGTCTTAATGCAGATGTTACCAAACTGGAGGTGGACAGCTATCTGCTGTACGCATTCATCATTTGACAAAAGATGAGTCTTGTTTGAGTCACCACAGTTTCAAAAGCGGTTTGGCGAATATTGAACTCATCAAAAATAAGAGGTGTCAAGCTGTTTGATGCCACTGACGTGCTAACGGTTAGCATCGCTAGTTGTGCAACGGAATTTTGTGCTTAAAGCCTGAATAGCAAATGTCTTCTTCCCGCACAGAGAACAACAAAGATGGCCACTTCCAGAAGGTGAAGGTCAAAGCGGAGCCCATGGAGGTGGACCCGGCCCCTGCCGAAGTCTCGTCGCCCGTTCCCCCGCCCGCTCCTCCCCCTGCTCACCTGCTGCCTTTCGGCACTTTAGGGCCACGCGAGAAGACCGAGCCCCCGGAGCATTTGGCGCACCCCCAAAAGGACCTGTTCTCCCAAGACATCTCGGTCAAAATGGCCTCCGAGCTCCTCTTCAAATTGTCAGGTGTGTTTTGAGTAACCAAGGACGGCTGTCTGTCTGTCTGTCTGTGTGTGTGTGTGCGTGAGCTGTAAAACCTTCCATTTCCGTCCTTTGGCGGCGCCGTCGTAAAGTCAAGGACGCCACGTATGACCACACGGCTGACATTGAGTCTTGATAAACTTGGACATCAGTCACTAAAATGGGCCTTTCCTTCCGTTTCCATCATGTCCAAAGTCACAAGTGGCCCCCTCAGCTGACTTGTTTGTATTTCTCCATCTGGCCGGACTCCTTTCCACAATATCCACGCGCGTGGTCTTGCATACACGCCCACCTTTACACGCTCTCCGGCGGGCATGTACAAATGTCCGCACCGATCCTTCGCTTCTTCTCCTCTCATTCTGTCTCCCTTGACTCGTTTTCAGACATGGCGGCTCAAGCACACTTGGCTGCACACACTTCCCCATCCCTGCGCCGCCCGCCCGCCCGCCCTCTCTCCCTCCCTGCCGCCTTTACATTTCTCCCGTGCCGCATCGCCATGGCAACGTGAAAAGGAGACCTCTGTCCTTGGCGAGCGGTGTGACAAAACTGGGTGGGGTGGGGTGGGGGGGCAGTGCCACCCAGGGAGGCCGGGGCATCTCTGGGGCCTGGCAAACTGCGACGACCGCCACAAAGGAGGATCTGGCTGCAAAGGGAAATGGTGCAGGGTGGGTGCGGGGGTCTTGCTGCAAGGCTGTCACACAATGAGCAATCAATATGAATTACCCGCAGCGGTAAGACCTCAGAGATGCGTCGGTGGCAAGGTCGGCGAGGGTGGGGTGGGCGGTACGCTAGGCCGCATTTGGAGATGCTCCTAGTCTCCTTGAAAGTGGCACGTGTGGTGGCTTCTTTTCCCTCGACAAATTAGCCCGATCATCGTCATGCGTAACCTTCTTAAATGTGCTCGTTTTCATTTTTCAGAAAAAGTGAGCAAAGCCAACAACCACAAAGACGGCAACATGGTGGGAATTAACAGGTGAGTCGATGACTGGAAAAACACAACCCAAAAGAAAAAATGTGCTTGCTGTAAAACGCCGCTTTGGTCTCCTCCACGTCTTTTCCAGTCCGTTCTTGGACGAGTGCTTTCGACAATCACCCTTCAACTCGCGCTCCAAAAGCTCCTCCCCCGCAGAGGCCGGCTCCTCCACCCGGCCGCCTTTCAACGGTACCACACACAGACACCATTACACACACAAAACACAGGAAAAGACAAAGGCATTTCCACACACACACACATCTCAATTAACAACACTGTGTCAAGCTCCAGCTCGCCGCTTAGATCTCAAACGAGCCTTTGGGCTCCGTGCCCCCCCTCGCCCGGGGCGTCGCCCCCGGTCTCCGTTCCTGTGACTGCCGGCGGTCCAGAGGTTAATTAGCCTGTGCCAGCTTTACCTGTCCCTCTGCCAGTTAATGGAAATCTGATTGGCTCCTGGGTGTCAAAGAGTGGCCTGAAAGTTAATTCAACCCCCCCCTACACACACACACACACATTTTCCCTTGTGCGTTTGAACTTGTGCCGCTCGCTCCCCTTAACTCCACTCCTCTTTTAAGTCGTTATCAGCTCTTTGTGTGAACACACTGGCGCTTCCTCATTCCACTTGTCTTACCGCGTACATTTTTTAATAAAAATGCTACATTGTATCAAATAGTGTCTGGCTGCTATTGAACACTTGGCGCCAGTGGGGGAAAATATACATATAAAAAAAAATCTTTTTTGAAATTGCAAACCAAATTCCTGAAAGATACACAAATATTACGGTCATAAAAATCACGCTCGTTGCAGGGTGGCATCAGTCCTTTTGTATGTGTCGTAGACTCGGAAAAGGAAGACGGCGAACCGGGCAACGGCATCGCCAAGTGGCGGCTCAACGAGCAGCTCTACCCGTGCCCCGTGTGCGGCAAAGTCTTTGGGAGGCAACAGACGTTATCGCGCCACCTTGCCCTACACACAGGTAAACAAGAGAACGTTTCAGCGCGCCGAAATAGTCAGAAACGTTTAAATTATCCCGTTTGCATCACGGTTTATTCACACGCACACGCACATCGGTAAATGAGGGTGACTAGACTAGATTAGCCTACCTTTAAAGAGATTACAACCGTCATTAGTCTCATTACCTCCTTGAAGGATGCGTCCACACACGCCGGAATTCTTCACTTCCCAAATCCACCAGTCGTTGCGTCTTCTCGTCGCGCTTGCCGAATTTCACTTTAAAAGCGGGTTAGCTTAGCGCTCCTAATCAAAGAAAGCACAAATTGAGACCCGTGTCGAGAATGCCCTCCGACACAATTGGACACACACACACCATCTGAGTGTGTTGGCTGCGAGCAGCTTGGCCACACCGCAGAGAGCAGAAGTCGGGGCATATGTCACCGTGGTGGTCTTTTTGGTCTCCCGGCGACATAAAGGTTGCCTGGCTTGGGGTCCTTCGGGCAAATGGAGTGTGTCCGTGCTTCAACAAAGCAATCATGCGCCTGCCGCTATGTTAATCCATGACACAAGGTTTTGTGTATGTTGTCGCGGCAGAGGAGAGGAAGTACAAGTGTCATCTGTGCCCCTACGCCGCCAAGTGCAGGGCCAACCTCAATCAGCACCTGACCATCCACTCCGTCAAGCTGGTCAACACGGACGCCGAGCAGATCGTCAGCGCCGTCGCCGCCGTCAACGACGGCGCCGAGCGCAAGAACTGCGCCTACTATTACAGGTGATCATCAATAGGTCTCTTGATTTATTTAACAATAAATTATAGAAAATTGAGTGCTTTGTTGGAAGACGCTGTGCAAAATTTGGCCCAAAACATTCAAACGAAAAGATCTTAATCCTTATGATCTGGCTGTAAACCAATGAATAAAGTGCTCGATTTGTCAGGAGTAAAATAATTTAGCCATCGGTACACGTTCTGCTCACTTATCTACTTCCAAGAGACATAAGCGTAGCTTAGCATAAAGGCAGGTGTCGTGACTGGCTTTTTCCAAGTGAAGTGATTTCTGCCGAATCCATCGTTGGCCTGATCTGCATGGAAGCTCTCAAAAAGAAGCCAAGCTGTGCCACTTAGCAAATGCGCGCTGGCTTGGCTTGACACGTGGCGTCTCCCTCTCGCTCTTCTCTCGCAGCTGCCACGTTTGCGGCTTCCAGACGGAGCTCAACGCCCAGTTCGTGGGCCACATGTCGCTCCATGTGGACAAGGAGCAGTGGATGTTCTCGCTCTGCTGCAGCGTCTGCGACTTTGTGTGCATGGAGGAAGGCGACATGAAGAGTCACATAAGCACCGGCCACGCAGGTACATCTATTTCAAATCCTGTACCCCAAACTTCAAAACTGTCTGTCGGGTGATTTTGCCACTGTCGACAAAAACAGCTCTTTTGGTGGCGCTAGGTGGCGCTGTGCAATTCAAAATCCATACAGAGGATATGAAATAGACGATTTTGGACAATAAAACATGAGTGGTAACTATTTCTTATATATAAAATAATAAATAATTAAAAAATATTTATATTTTTTAAATATATATACTAATGACTCGGCCCATCTGTCCAGTTTTGAAATCACAATCCATCTGGACGTGCAGCGACGGAGACAATACAAAGTGCAAATCTTGATTTTCACGCCCCCTTCTAGTCGTTAGCGCCACGTCGCCTACGTGCGTGGATCAGAACGGCCGAACTCAGCACCGCGTCTGCAGTTCAAGGAGCTCGATCCCCCGCCGAGTCCAAACTGGAGCGTACGCCACCCGACTCAGCGGGGAAGGCGGACCACTTCCCCATGTCTGACGTCTTTGGCAAAAACCCTTTGTTGAGGCGCGCCTCCGCCATCTTTGGCCGTGACCCTCTCTGTTCCTCCGCGCCTCCCCCCCGCACTTCTAATTCCCTCGCTCTCGCTTCCTGGTGAATGAAAGATGTGGATCGATAATAGCATGCTGCTTCTTGATTGGTCTGCCAGCAAAGCGGGGGCCTCAATCACAGATGTGCATGTGTGTGTGTGTGTCTACATAACGGATAAATGTGAGGTTATGGCTACGGGTCGCTGTCGGATGACAACGACGTTGTGCGTGCTACGATAAAACGCTCAGCACAATGACAGTTTTTTTTTTTTTTTATCCTCGCCTACTGCAGCCTTCCCAACCTTTATTGAGCCAAGTCGCATATTTTGCAGGGCTCATTTTGGTACCATCTGACGACTCCAAATCATCAGCATCTTTGTTGCTAAGTTTTCTGATTTGACTTTGTCATCTCTTCCAGGCCTGAACTCGAGGAGTCCCCTGAGCGAAACCAAGAGCACGTCGTCCTCCCTCTCGGCGCTCAGCGACTCGCTTAACAGCTCGGAGGGCGGCGACCTCACGCACGGCGGCAGCGGCGGCGAAGAACTCAAAAGTCTCCTAGCCCCGCCCTCTTCCGCCGGCAGCCAATCCAGCTCCGGGAGCCGCTCGGGCTCGGAGGACAAATCCGATAAAGGTAAAAGAAAGTCTGAATTGTCAGCGGTCACACTCGCTAACTTTGACGTCGCTGTGCTCAGGCTTCGAGTGTGTGTTCTGCACGTTTGTGTGCAAGACGCGCAGCATGTATGAGCGCCACCTGCAGATCCACCTCATCACCCGCATGTTCGAGTGCGACGTGTGCCACAAGTTCCTGAAGACGCCCGAGCAACTGCTGGAGCACAAGAAGTGTCACAGCGTCCCCACCGGAGGACTCAAGTAAGGAAAGCAAGTACAGTCACACCTTTCCTAAACTCCGCCCGTCCTCCCCCCTCCCTCACTCATCACGCACACGTTTGAACTCATGAACAAAGCTACAAAGCTAGCATCAATGCTAATTGCTATTCACAATCGTGTGCAGTACAAACATGTCAATGATGCTTTACACCAGTAGGGGGAGCCCACAGGATAATGACACTCAGTATTTAATTAGGGACTCTTATGAACTATCTGCTCTAACCATTGCGCCATCTAATCCGTGCTAAAATTCTGCCTCGACAAGTGGGAACAATGTGTTACCATACCAATATGTTGACCTACTATGGAAGGGATCGTTAAGAGAGCTTTTGAATGCTAACGCAATGTTTTTTTTGGTTTTTTTTTAATGACCATATAACAGGCTTTTAAAACAAATTCCCATGTATAGTAAGGCTTTTAAAATAACAATGGATAGCGGCGGAATAGTGGTCGACTGGTTTGCAGGTCTACCTCCCAGCACTGAGGTTGTGGGTTTGATTCTGGTTGTGGCCTTCCTGTGTGGAATCTTCCCATTCCAGTGTGGGTTGCCTCAGGGCACTCCGTGTAAGGCAATGCTTTTTATTTATTTATTTTTTAAAAAACGCCATGTATAGCAATTCTTCTTATTAAAAAATAAAAACTCTGTGGTAAGGTTTTTATTTGAAAGAAGAAAAAAAAAAGTACAGCTTTTTTTTTTTTTTTTTAAATGACCATGTATAGCAAGGCTTTATTTTTTTCATATAAATGATCTTTTTCACTGTCTTCTTTTTATTGCAATTTTCCTCTATCTTCATCATCGTCATCTTGCTCTTGGCGGTCTTCTTTGGAGCAGCTCCCACCTGCAGTTAAAAATGACAACCCAATTTAGTGCCAGTTCGATCAAATCGTAAGATATGTTCTGTTTTCGAACCGGAGGCGGACTGAAAGTAGGCGGAGATGGCTGCCTCTAAATTTCATACGCGGGAAAAACCCTGTGATTCTGTTCTGCAGGGTTTGTGAGGCGCTTTGGGGCCCAGAGCAGATGAAAGGTGCTATTTAAAAATGTAAGTGCCGCTACATTCCTCACCCACGCCCCTCCTGTCCATCACTATCGATTTCCGTCGACGTCTCCGGTGGTCGCGCCGCCTTCAACTGTTCTCGTGTGCCATCCCTCCCCCCTTTCTTGCAGGTGCCCCTTCTGCATCTACTCCAGCGGTCGTCCGGCGGCCATGGAGTGCCACCTGAAGACGCACCTCCAGACGGAGCACCGCTGTCGCATCTGCCAGGGACTGTGGCCCGACCGCCTCTCCCTGGAGGCCCACGCGCGCGCCCACCGCCTGGGCAACCACTACCGCTGCGAGCGCTGCGGCTACCTGTCCAAGACGGCCAACAAGCTCATCGAGCACGTGCGCGTGCACACGGGCGAGCGGCCGTTCCACTGCGACCGCTGTCCGTACCGCTGCAAGCGCAAGGACAACCTCAATCTGCACAAGAGGCTCAAGCACGCACCGCCCGCCCCCCCAGCGGAGGAAGGAGGCGGCGGGGCGGGCCGGCAGACACCGGGCCGACTCGCCGCGTCCCGGGCGCTGCGCTCCGTCGCCTTGACCCGCACCCTCGGCGGCGGGCCTCGCCTTGCCCGGCCCCCGTCGGGCGGCGACACGGACCCGTACAGGAACTGCGAGCGGGCGCACCTGATCCCCCTCACCACCCTGTTCACCCACAGTTTCACATTCCACCCCCCGCCCCTCCCCGCCGTCGCCCCCTCTCCAGCCTCCCACAAACACTCCTTCATGGCCTACCTGGGACTCACGGAGAGGGCTGAGACTGTTTGACTTGCCTTTTCTTTTCAATCAGACCACCACAAACATTTCTAAGAGTTGTACATGCTAACAGAAAAAAAAACATTTATATCCAAAAGCTGCTTTTTTTTTTTCTTCTTCTTCTCCCAAGTTGATTGAATTTGATTTTGGACGAGCGCTTAGCTCCAGCTCGTTTTTCAAGCTGCATCGAGATAGCATGCCTCTTTCTGTGTTTCAAGCTAGCTTAGGAAGCTGACATTGAGTTTTTGGTGGGGTGCAACACAGACGGAACCAATGAAACGGACAAAGGCTCGTTTCCAAAGCAAACGCCTCAAACCGCGCACTTATTTATCAATCTTGTACATAGTTTTGTAGCCCCTGGTCCATCTTTTTTAATTTTTTTTCATTTTCTTTTGTACGATGGTCAAACCATGTTGTGCTTAGCTGCTGCCTGACGTCACTTCTTTTTTCTGCTAAGCTACGAGAATGAAAACGAAAAATTTGACATCCCGATTGAAGATCATTTTTGCACTAACCCGATCCCCAACGATAAAATTATCTATACCGTGCTAACGGGTTAGCAGAGGCGGCCGGCTGGAGTTTGGTTGGTCGCCGCAGAGCCGATTCAAATGGTGCTTTTTGAAGCTTTTGTAATTTTTATGTACAAAAAAGAAGCTAAATAACTAGAAAAAAAAAAAGTTCCAAAATGACTTGAATGAATGTATTTTTGTTGATGTAAAAAAAAGTGTGAACAGGGACGGACGGGCTGGTAAACAGATGGAAAATGCCTTTTTTTTACTTTTTATGTTTTTTTCTGTTTCTTTTTACTGAGCCTTTGTCATGGAATACATTTTTACTAACATCCGCAGATCCAGTTCCAGCAGACACACTAACTACGGGATGGGCATAATTCAATCAGAATTTAACAATCTTGTCTTTTTTTTTTTTTTCAAGTGTTCTGAACTCCTGTTGCAATGCCATAATAATGATAGATAGGGATGAGCTGACATCACAGTCAAGTATCGCACTCTATTTCTGCCTCGATCAGAACGTAAAAGCTTCAAATGATAAATATTAAGTACGCCACTAAGCAAGCGTGCCTCCAAACATCCTATGGTGCAACCGTTGTAAACCAAGGACCTTCAATTTTGTATTGGTACGCAGTGACAAAACCTGAATTTGTAAGCAAGTCTGAACACAGCGAAGGCTATCAGGAAAGGATGTCTGAACTGTTGTAAACTGTAATCGACTATCATGCCTACCACTTATAGTCACAAATACGCCCCATCCCTTAAAAGATCAACTTTGCACTTACATTCGTTAACACGTCTAAGAAAAAAAGCACTTAAAAAGCTTCAAACGTGCTTGCAAGGAAAACAAGTCAATCAAGACACCATTAAGCTCCGCCCATGCGGATACTATCATTAAACTGTGTGAATCAGAGTCACAGAAAAGCTCATCCTGGGAGCTAAAAGGGACCCCAGGCTAAATTTGTGGGTTTTGTTTCTTTTGCACAACGCTGCACTTTTATTTCACAATGAGACTCGATAGACGTGTTCTGACTAGAATAGGGCGGCAGAGCTTTTTATTTAAAAATTCAATTTGATTTTTTTGAAAAGCTTTAGCAGTTAAGTTACTCATTGCTGAGTGAAAACATGTATCTCCACATTTTGTGATGTTCTTGTAGTTACATACAGTTTTGGTTTAGCTTTTTTTTTTTCTAAATTTGATCATTAACATACTAAAAAAATAGATGTTTTCAAAAATTGATAAAAGCTATCAGCAATTTTTTTAATGGGCAAAAGTTCTAAATTCAAAAGGAGAAAAAAATCCCCAAATATCTTAAAATATGGAGCTACATGTTTTTTACTGGACATCATCATGTGGCCTTCAAAGCCTCGATCCCTTGTCTGTAAAGGGAATCATCCTCCTCTTCCTTTTTTTGTCCATTTTCAATCGTTTGTTTTGCTTTATTTTCTACTTTAAATTATGCCAGATTGGACGAGAGAAATGTTTTCGACCAAAACGTACGTAGCCGCAGGACGTGATGTTAGGATGCAATCCGTCACGTCCTGTTTTGTTTTGCCAACTTTCTATCAGTGTCATTTATTTTTAGCCGCTAGTTGCAATTCAGTCAAGCCCCCCCCCCTTAAAAAAAACACAGTAATAATAATAATAAGTATTTCTTTGAGCATTGCCTCATCAATTTTGGTTTGCTTACTTTGCACTCCCCTGCTGTTAGCATGACATCTCAACATTCAGTCCCCGAGTTAGCATCTTCTTGGTTAGCAGCGTTTTTACGATCGAGACAAAAAAAAAGGCTCAGCCCACCGCATCTGCTTTGGTAACAATTGGTATATGCTGTACAAAGCTTTTTTTTTTATACCTGATTATTATTATTATTATTATTACTCCATGGTTAAGGCTGTACAGGGTTGTGACGATAACTGGTAAATAGATCATTTGTACTTTTTTTTTGTATTTGTTTTCTTTGGTATTCTTTTTATGTTCAACATGCCGGATCTAAATGTAACAGGATTTCAAAGTAAAGCTTACATCAAATATTGTCCTATTGTCTTGTCTTTTGTTTTACCACACTTTCTTGACATCCTACAGTCATGGTTTTTATAAATCAAATAATCAAAAATCATGGTCAGAGCTTCCAATATGTTTTCCAAATGACCCTCGTTAAGTGCAGGTGCGTGAAAACTTTTAGCTCCTTTTGAACGTGAAAGTGGCTAAAAGTTTTCACGCAGGTGCGCTTAACGAGGGAACCACACGGACACTCCATTAGGTACACTGCCATTTTCAAGTGTACCTAATAACAGGCCACTTTATTAGGGACATATCATGGTCAAAGGTCCCAGGTGTCAAGCTCTAGTCCTGGGGCCGCGTTCCAATATGTTTTCCAAATGACCCTCGTTAAGTGCAGGTGCGTGAAAACTTTTAGCTCCTTTTGAACGTGAAAGTGGCTAAAAGTTTTCACGCAGGTGCGCTTAACGAGCGAACCACACGGACACTCCATTAGGTACACTGCCATTTTCAAGTGTACCTAATAACAGGCCACTTTATTAGGGAAATATCATGGTCAAAAGTCACAGGTGTCAAGCTCTAGTCCTCGGGCCGCGTTCCAATATGTTTTCCAAATGACCCTCGTTAAGTGCAGGTGCGTGAAAACTTTTAGCTCCTTTTGAACGTAAAAGTGGCTAAAAGTTTTCACGCAGGTGCGCTTAACGAGCGGACCACACGGACACTCCATTAGGTACACTGCCATTTTCAAGTGTACCTAATAACAGGCCACTTTATTAGGGAAATATCATGGTCAAAAGTCACAGGTGTCAAGCTCTAGTCCTCGGGCCGCGTTCCAATATGTTTTCCAAATGACCCTCGTTAAGTGCAGGTGCGTGAAAACTTTTAGCTCCTTTTGAACGTGAAAGTGGCTAAAAGTTTTCACGCAGGTGCGCTTAACGAGCGGACCACACGGACACTCCATTAGGTACACTGCCATTTTCAAGTGTACCTAATAACAGGCCACTTTATTAGGGAAATATCATGGTCAAAAGTCACAGGTGTCAAGCTCTAGTCCTCGGGCCGCGTTCCAATATGTTTCCCAAATGACCCTCGTTAAGTGCAGGTGCGTGAAAACTTTTAGCTCCTTTTGAACGTGAAAGTGGCTAAAAGTTTTCACGCAGGTGCGCTTAACGAGCGAACCACACGGACACTCCATTAGGTACACTGCCATTTTCAAGTGTACCTAATAACAGGCCACTTTATTAGGGACATATCATGGTCAAAGGTCACAGGTGTCAAGCTCTAGTCCTCGGGGCCGCGTTCCAATATGTTCTCCAAATGACCCTCGTTAAGTGCAGGTGCGTGAAAACTTTTAGCTCCTTTTGAACGTGAAAGTGGCTAAAAGTTTTCACGCAGGTGCGCTTAACGAGCGAACCACACGGACACTCCATTAGGTACACTGCCATTTTCAAGTGTACCTAATAACAGGCCACTTTATTAGGGACATATCATGGTCAAAGGTCACAGGTGTCAAGCTCTAGTCCTCGGGGCCGCGTTCCAATATGTTTTCCAAATGACCCTCGTTAAGTGCAGGTGCGTGAAAACTTTTAGCTCCTTTTGAACGTGAAAGTGGCTAAAAGTTTTCACGCAGGTGCGCTTAACGAGGGAACCACACGGACACTCCATTAGGTACACCGCCATTTTCAAGTGTACCTAATAACAGGCCACTTTATTAGGGAAATATCATGGTCAAAGATCACAAATAAAAACAAGCAATAAAACACCAGACAAGTTTTAACGTTTATTAAAATAATACACATACAAATAGTACATTTTGTTCTCGCAGAGAACTGGAAATGCAAATCACTCACTCACTGACTTGTTCACTTACAGATCCGTACAGTTGATGGTGAACGGGAAGTGATGTCATTTTCTTCTTCGTTTTGTTTTACGGCGAGGTGGCACCAGCTTCAATGCACATTACCGACACCTACTGGTTGAAGTCATATTACCTGAAAAAAGAACTAATTACTTTAGTAAGGTATTCGTTCACTGAAAAGATGTGTTCTTTTGAACGAACCGTTCACTCATGAGCCAACACGAGCACGTTCCTGGCCAGCCAAAGGTCAGCACTGCCTAATGAAAACAGATGAAGCAGAGATAAAGTGTTTGGCGACATTAAGGGAGTCATTCATCAGCGTTAGCCCCTGCGGCTATGGAACACCTTGGACAGGAGCGCTTGCTTCCTTTGCAGCGGGTTCATTCACATTAGCTTTCACGCTAGGCGAGTGTTACCTTGGGCACTATGCTGTCCCAACATATTCTAAAAACATGCGTGTTAGCTACACGGAGGACGACTCTTGAGACAGCTCCACGTTTTTTTTTTACAAGTGAATGGAATACTAATGAGGACATTTGCACCCAACGACTCGGACTCAAAAATGTTGCCATTCGTGTCAAAATTAATCGATTAATCAACAATAAATCAATAAAGAATTTTTGTATTAGTTTATCTGTAAGACATTACAGAAATAAAGAAAATGAAGGGCCATATAATTAATTTTAGAAAAAAAAATTTTGTTTACATTTTTATTATTTTGTAAAAGAAATGTATTTATGGATTTATTTATTTTTTTTGTTAGCTATAACTCAATATCCTGTCCGTCAGAGGTGGCAACTAATTGAGAAATTTCTCCGCTAAGTTTTCTCATCTCAGGTCTGCACAAAGGAGCCTTTTCGACAGCATCTCGGCCGGTGTGGATCGATAGCGCGTTAGCTTTTTTTTGTTAGCAGGTGCGTGGCTTTATTACGGTTATGTGCCGTCACGGGGAAGTCAGAGAGAGAGGAGCTCCCGCTTGTTTGCCAAAAGTGTAATCCCGCTGTGACCCGTCGCGACCCAGCCGACTGAGGAAAGCTGCTTAGACACGAGCTCGCGTCGGCGGGAGCTCCCAGCAAACCCTCTCCCGCCGTTTTTTTTTTGTTGTTGTTGTTGTTGCTCCACTGCGCGCTCACTTTCACGTGTTTATCTCCTCTTTTTTTCTCCCATCACTGCTTTCACACAGAGACTCTGCAAAATTGCCGAGCTGGAGCCGTAAGATTCCACATTTCCTTGTGGAGCCTGTGTGATATTGCTGCTTCTATCTGGAGTATCTGTTGAGACATATAAAACAACAAAAATGAGAATTGCTGTCCACGCAACGGAAGGAGAGGTACTGCCGATACTACCTAGGTGGAAAATTACCAGGTCGACTTAATAACTGTATATTAATATAACTGTATATAATAATTGTAGTGAATACAAAATGGAAGTCTCGTTTGACGAATAAATATACAAATGAATAGTAACAATTAGCTTTATACAGTGTTAAAGGCTCCTTCTAGCGGTTGCTCATGGAATTACACCTTAAATAAACGTGGCAGAAGGAAATAGTTTTAAACTGCAAAAAGCAACAACAAAACTACCTGGGACGGAGGCTTGAGACGGGAACATTTTACAGCCAGCGTCTTGTCCCTTTTATTCGTTTCCAAAGGAATAGATGACTTGAGCGTTATGACTTAGAGGTGTGCTCACGAAACAATTTCAAGTCATATCTCAATAAGTAACTTTTTTATTGATGACAAGATGGAGGCATTTTTGTTCAAATGAATGAGTCACCGGGTGACTTTTTCTCCCCTTGAAGACAATTTCTTTGATTGGGTTTGGTGAACCTCCACTTTTTATGAACTACGATAATTAAAAAAAACATCATAAAAAAAAGTTCATAAATGGCGCACCTCTGGGATATCCACCAATGAGAGACAATACAAATACCTTTCTATTACCTATAGTAGACTATTTATGGATTGATGGGAAAAATGTAGGCATCTATTTGAGGGAGGATTTAATTTCTTCAAGTAGATGACACGCAGGAAAATCCCCAAGACGACTGGGCCCGGCCCAAGAACTTCCAGGAGAGATTAAGGGAAGACTACGAGGTCAAGACCAAACTAATCAAGCTTCTCATTTTCCCGCGCTGACTAATGAAGTAGAATGCCGACTCCCCCGGCTGACCTGCCCCTCCCTCGCCCACCACACAACCCAAGGCGGCCAATCACAAAGCAAACGGAATTACTTATCAACGTGCCCCCTAAATCTTCCAAGAAAACTCCAGAAGAGACGAGTTTTACGGCGGATACGCGGCACTGCTGCGCCTGATGAGCCTTCTAATGATTTCATTAACGTTAAGTGAATCAGCCATCTTCCATCAATTAAAGCGAAAGCCGCACAGCCATCCATCTTCCAATCAGGAATCCCTTCATCCGTCCTCATTTGAAGAAGAGGCTCGCTCACGTAAATTAAACGCCGTCCATCCGTGGCTTTTTTGGACAACTAGTCGGTCACGTGAAAATCAGCTAGAAGATCTGCGTCGCTGTGCGATTCCCAGCCCCGAGTTGTTAAAACGACAGCGTCGTACTTAAGATATCATCCTACAGCTCCAGGAGAGGAGTTCACACGGCCAACAGACGACACCTGTGCTTCCCCACAGTCGTGCCAGCCAAGGCCAACGTCTGGCCGACAGTTGGCGGCGCCAGCGGCGCGCCTGCTTTCGGAGCGTCTGGCGCAGACAACTCGCCCATCTGCCCGTTGCCGTTCGCCGCTGCCCCGGCTTGTCCGGCGAGGACAGAAATGTGCGGCGCCGCCCTGGCAGAGCGCCTCCCAAATGTCGCTCGGCTGTGACAAAACCCACGCTGGCCCCTGCGCCCTTCTCGCGGCGCTGCTGGCAGCTGCCCGGGATCAAACAGAGAGCCGGGCATGCGAGCAACCTGCCTTGGACTACCGAGGCGATACATCTTGTTCTGGCCTAAAAGGACGACTGGACAACATAGCGAGCAATTAGCTAGACAGATGCCTTAGCATAGCCCTCACTTTTTTTCAAACTGATGATTAATAAAATATTTTTTTCTTTGAGTGAGGTCTGGTAAGAAATGGTTCTTGAACCTTATCTGATTTTTCCGGGGATGCTGCTGTAGGCCATCTTAGCGCCAACTTAAACCCTCCTGTTATGCTGAGGGTCAAATTTAGCAAACTGCAACAGTTGCAAGCACGGCAGAGGTGGTTGAGATGATTGAAATCAATTCAACTTTGCATCTCGCCGTGTTCAAAAAGAGGTCAAAGCAAATTGACTCGGAGGACAAACACATATTTCCTGTGTGATATATTTCCTGTCAGCGCAGCAAGCTGCGCGAGGTTATTAGCAAGTCGACCGCTAATCGATAGCCGGCACCTTCACCGAGACAACCGCGCTGTTATGATAGCACACAATTTTTGTCGCGGGGAAAATGTAAACCAGATCAACATTTGGCTGATGAACAATGTTGCCTGATTGAAACGTGGCTTTGGACTCCATCTGAGGTTGGGAAGGGGCTGACAGGCAGAGCCACACATTAGCTGGAGAGTGTATGGCTCAGTGTTACCTGTCATAACAGGCACCAGTGTAAGCAGGCCACTGGGCAGCCAGAAATAATAGAGACTGGCAAGAGGGCAACGAGGGGTCACGCACATCAGCGGAGGAGGAGGTGGGGATGGCGAAGGAGGAAGGGGGGGAGGGGGCTCCAAGGGACTCATGACGGGAAGAGAGCAAGGCTTGCCAAGACTTAGGAGCAGAAACAAAGCTCCCAGACGTTTGCTCAAGCTTTGACCTTGGCGGGATGACTGATTACAAGTCCCCCTTTTCTGGCAAGGATTCATTTTTGATGGCATGTTAGCGGTGACAAAAAGGAAAATGGTTCACAATTTGGTGCGGCGGATCGGTCGGATACACCAGGTTCAAATTTGGGAGCAATCGGACGAAATCTCAAAGACACGTTCGCTTTTGAAGGACTCTTGGGATTGGACAAAAATCAACCGAAATGATGGTTTCCTCTGTCAAAAGTCTCCAAATTTAATATGTTTGTTCTTTTTCCGCTGATCTACTCATGCTAAACAAGTCTACCAAATTTCACGTTGTCAGGAGTAACTGGCTTCGAGGGTTGACTTTCCAAAAGAGGTGAAATAAAGCGCAACGTTCACCAAATGTTTGTTTCGCCGGCCGGGTTATCGGCGGAACGGGGGTCTTGGCCGCCAATTAAAGTTGCGGATTAAGACGTGATTGCCTTTTGTGTCCTGCGGAGGCGCTCCCCCCGCTACCACGAGCGCCGTTATTAACATGACTGCTGCCGGGCCGCCACCAGCGACGCCGCAGGGTGTTCAAAAGTAATGGCGACACACATCATCAAGCTTAATGTCTTGTAACCAAGATTTTATAATAACTATTGTGACAGACTTGCCAGTGGCACAAAAGGGAAGTATTGGGATGGCGCCCAAGCCGAGCAGACTTTCGTGGCGGCCCGAGCAGCTGGATTTCATTAATTGAGCGCTGGCAGCGTTGGCGGCAGGGGTGAGCCACCGCCGTCCACCTCGATATCATCTCGTAACCATAACTACAAATAATTATACACTCGAATCCATTACCGGGGGTCAATCAAGCTCCCCAATCAGTTCTCAAGTCCAATTACCGGCGCCGAGGCTCGGTACGCGCCTTCTTGCCGAAGGGACAGCCCCGCTAAATTACACGCAACGGAATTAGCGAATGCACGCGGCATCCTGACCTCCGTCAGCAGAACTTGTACACAAACACTGCCATAAGAAAAATGCACGAGGAAAAGAGGGGTGGGGGACATGCTGCTCAGTGGGCTAGTGGTAGACTGTCCGCCCTGAGACTGGAAGGTCGTGGGTTCGAACCCCGGCCGGGTCATACCAAAGACTATAAAAATGGGGCCCACTCAGTGTAAGGGGTGGAAATGGGGCGTTAGAACACTAAATGATTCTCGAGGGCGACATGGCTGCTGCTCACTGCTCCCCTCTCCCCCAGGGGATGGATCACAATCACACGGGGATGGGTTTATTGCAGAGGACAAATTTCACCACACCCAGATGAGTGTGTGACGATAATTGGGACTTTAACTTTTAACATGCGGGTTCACAGCTGCACAAGTGGCTTAAAAAAACAAAAAGGTGCCTTTGTGCCACGGTAATGGCAGAGATGGTTTGCCGGGTCTAATGAGTCCATCTGCATTCAGCAGGCATCCTGGTCAATGCGCGCCAGCGTCAACCCACAGGAGTCCGTTCAAGACGTTGGGGGGTGGTTGTGAATTTCCAGACGAGGTAAGCGCTTGTAGAAAGGCAAGGATAAAGCATAAGAGTGATTGATTATATGTTTTCACCTCTGACTGACCCAAATAGAAGGATTGCTGGAAGATGGGCGTCATGGAGGCTCCAGGACGTGGGATCCATTTAGGCGAGTGTGGAACTAGGGCGACCTCTAGTGGCAAAAAGATACATAGAATAAAAGTAAAATAGCTTGTGTTCGATAGACACTGCAATTTTATTACTGTGATAGCGCAAGATTTTTGCTCACAGTTATCATACCATCAAAATGTAATATTGACCCATGCCTAGTAGTGTATTTTGTTGCTCAAATCCTTGTTGGAGAGCAAGTTGTGTATTTAAGATAAGCCCTAAAGAAGTTTAGGGTCATCCCAAAAGTGATTCGTGTCGTAAGATTGTCCAAGTTTCAGTCTACAAATACGCACGTCCTCCATTTGGATAGGCTGTCAAGTCTTGAAAGCATCCATTGCACAAGTGCCCTCTACTGGACGAAGCCCTCACTAACTATGGGGATGATGACAGAAAGGCCTTGAGGAGCAGGTCGGATGCCAGGCCGGGCGAGATGTCCCCCCGGCTGACAGTCTCCTCCAGGTGAGGCAGGGCCTCCCGAACAGCGGGGTGATGTTTGAAGTGGGCCAGGACGTTCTCCTGGATCAAGGTCCACATCCACACCTTTTGCTGGGCCCGTCGGCGGGCCTGCAACTCGCCGCTGGCCAACATGGCCTGCCGGTACGACTCCATTATGGCCCAGACCTCCGAGATCCCCTCAATGCTGTGCGAGGACGAGCGGACCACCTGACGATATGAGTGGGAGTGGGGGGGGCGTGAAATCAAAGCTGATACCAAAGTTCTTTGCCAAAGTGTTGCGCCTTGTGAGAATTCCCGCTAGCGACAGCAACTTTTGAACATTTTGAATGATTTTTCAAGGCCCAGAGAGTATTGTGTTTTGCGCAACAACCACAGAACAAAAGACTAGATCATAACATGGATTGGTTTCACCAAACACACCGGTTTCTCAACAAAAAGGGGGAGATATGACTGTGAGTCAAAGGTTGAGCTGCACTGTATTTGTTTGCATATAAGACGGCCGTATGACAATTCCACATCCTGTCCCTTCCCTAATGTTTGGGGTGTGAACTCGGAATACAATTATGTACCACTGACCTTGGGGTTCCAGGACTTGGACTGCCGCCGGAGCAGCTTCATAGCGCTGGTGTATTCGGTCTGGATCCGCCTGGCTGGTACCACGAGGTCTCCATCGGACTTGGTCACGACCACCAGGTCAGCCCTTTCGATGATGCCCCTCTTGATGCCCTTCATATTGAACGATCATTTAGTTTCGTAAGTAGTGCAAGCTCCGGGTAACGTTAGGACAATACCTGCAGTTCGTCGCCCCCTGCTGGCGGAATTAGCAACACAAACATGTCAACCATGTCAGCCACTGCAAATTCTGACTGGCCGACACCTGAAAACAAACATGTACATTTTGAGTGAACTCTGGGAAGATAAACAGAGAAGCAGCCGATTGTGTCGACTGTTTATAGACTGCACATCGTACCCACAGTCTCCACGAGGACGATGTCGTAACCGGCCCCCTCGCAGAGGACTACGGCTTCGTTGGTTGTCCTGGTGACACCGCCGAGTGTCCCCGACGTGGGCGACGGCCGGATGAAGGCATTCATGTCACGGGAGAGCTCCGTCATGCGGGTCTTATCACCCATGAGGGAACCTGAAAGAAGGAAGGTGGTCGTGTACTCGTATCAAAAGTGCAATCGATAATCGACAACTCATCAATTATTGCCTTTGAAATGTGAGGCTGAGACGTTACCTCCTGTTGTGCAGGACGACGGGTCAACTGCCAGCACTGACACTTTATGTCCACGTCCCGTCAGCATTTTGCCCACCACTTCGATGAACGTCGACTTCCCGGCTCCCGGAGGACCTGAGAGACCTTTGAAAATTGAGAAGAATGCATAATAAATAAAAATATATCACACAACAATAGCATTTATCTGGGTCACTCTTTAGTTGAGGTACCAATATACCACAATAGACAAATGAAGCAGCCACAAACCTACTCTGAAGGCAACCGGCTTGCCACCATTGCGGCTCTCCTGCTCCACCCTGTAGGCCAGCACCCTCTGTAGCAGCACCTGGGCCAACTCCTTCTTCCGCGGATGTTGCGTCTCCACCAACGTGATGGACTCGGCCAGAGAAGCTCGCTGACCTCCGATCAGGCCCGTGTAGAGTTTATCCAGCAACCTCTGCTCGGACCCGCTGAGGTCATTAATGTGTTGGTTCAAGGCTGTGCTCACAGCCCGCCATGGTCTGCATAAGGACTTGGACAGAGTCTTGGGGTGGCAAAGGCAACAGTGGGTAGTAGTAATGTGGCGGAAGAGCGGGCAGTGAAGAAGTCTCATTTTACCTAAAAAAGAAGGAAGTCAGTGAGTTTCTAGAAAAACAGACATTAAACAGAACACACAGCCTTTAAATGTACATACGACACGCAAAGATGAAGTGGAATTACCGGGCAATGTATGGCGTCACAATATGAAACAAACTATCGAAAACTGTGGTATGTTTTCAAGCTTTAAAACGGCACACGTAACGTAACAACAATGTGGCATAGACTGCTACCGGTTAGTTAGTAAAATGTCAAATTCGTTGGTGGCTAAAATATATAAACTCAATATAACGTTGACCTCGAGGCGAGCTCCGTGGAAATGTTTGGCTCACCTGCTTCCTGGTTCCGGAAGTGTCGCTTTCTGTTTCCGGTGACGTAGGTACCTCCTTCGACAATTTTTTTTGGTCGTTTTATAATTTTCATAGTTAGAAATAAATAAAATAAATATATACATATAGTCAGAATCAAACATGATATAGATTGTACATTTTATAAATAGCTAGTGTATCGGGTATAATGCCAGCGTTCAATCAACATGACCAAGTGACGTGCGCAATTGGCGGCCATCTTAGTAGGGGCACTACCAAGCGTGGTTTTCATGCTATCAATTGACACGAAATACGCTCACAGCAAAATTGCTAAACGGTGACATTTTATACCAATAGATGGCAGCAGAGGCCCATTTTTCTTTTGGACTCCATTGTACTATATCCATATACTGATGCATAAATAATGACAATACTAAGTACTGAAACACACTTATTTTAATACTCCAGTAGAGTCTTGATATTCATGGAATAAAACTGCTTTTCTGGGAGTTTGACCAGGCCAAAAAAGTGGAAAAACAGCAACATAAAAGGAAACACGTGAAAAGTGCGGACAAAACCAACAAGAATGTATGGAGTATAACACCTATCAAAGAAAGTAAGAACAGCATATTTTATTTAAAAAAATGATATGAGTGGGCCTTTTGTGAAATGATTTCAATTAGAATATTTTCATGTTAACAGTCGTTGAAAACATCCATCCATGATGTGTCTTTAGTTTGGTTGAATACAGTACATGCTTGGCCACGTCAATGCGCCGTCTAGTAATACACTAACCAAACTACGCATGGCCAAACCAGACAACACAGCACCATTGTCTAAAGATGAAGATATCTAGAAACACTATTTAAACCTAAGTCCAGGGGGGAAACCACAAGAATAAAACATGAGCAACATTTATTTTAATAGCGGAAATGCCTTTTTCGTGCAATGCCCCCACCCCCTAAATGTCCCTAATATTCTCTTGAGGAAATGCTTGAAATTTCACACTGGTCATCCTTTGAGTCTCCTTACACAATTCTACATCAATGTCTTTGCATTGTAGCGTCCGACTGCAATTCCAGTGACCTGGAATGTCGCACAAAAATAAAACACTTGTAACAACGCGTGTGTGGAAACGCAGTTCCACCATGCAGGACGGTTCGGTTGAGGAGCAGTAAATCCTGAGCTGGCCTTTTTGTGAAGAGAGAATTGTAGCTGTCCAAAATTTTGGTTTTGTCCAGTTGGTGTGTGTCAGCCATAACCTGCTTGGCTGGGTTCTGTGTGAAAGGCAAAGTAGGGTGAATGCCAGGCTTGGACGGGACCTCTGTGTAAAAGAGGATTTTGTTTGAAAGAAGCAGTATGGACGGCATTTTCGGTATTTAGCATTGTCTTGAACCAGCGTCAGAATCTGTTTACGCACACGACTAGCACTTATTTTACAATAATTAACTATTCTTACGCGTTCAAATGTACCTGTGGATGAGACAGCGAAACTTGCAGTCTTCATTCTCGCCCGCATCCGTTTTCATGTTTGTCCTTAGCTGTTAATAAAAATCATACAGTACAATATCGTGCACGTGGAGCCTTTGTCCACGTTGTGCAACTTGTCTTTAACAGGAACAAACGGCAGCTGTGGAGGGAATCCAGCATTTCGTCGGGGCACATGACAACGGAGAAGCCAAGCTTGGCGATCACCGCTTTGAAAAGGAGGGAATACGTGTACGGGGGGCATGCAAGCAACGACGAAAAAAGGAGACGAGTTTGGGGAGGACGCCTGCGCTCACCAAGAAAGAGTGTGACGCTTGGATTATTAGTGTTGGTCACAAAGATCAAGTTTCTTCCAGTTGCATGATGCTCTCTCTGCTCGCTCCTCTCCCAGTTTGGGTTATGTGCCCACAAGTCCTTCAAGTAGAAAACCCAGGGAGACAACCGGCCTCCTCGGCAGATCCCAGATCAGCCGCTTGTGCTTCAATCAGAGAGTTTATCGAAGCGAGGCAATGGGCTGTCGACTGGTCTGGGATCTGCTCGTCTTGCCACCTGGGCGAAAACGGCCGGCCTGACCCCGAGGAAGGTCTAGGACACGGACGATATGGGGTTGTGGGGGGAGCCCATCTGCGTTAGCACCTTGTCCAACCACTGCAGGGGACCGTGGAGGTGGATCTCGATCCAGCAGGGGGTGCTGGTCACATCCTGGCGGTGGTACTCGGCACCCCAGCCCTGAATCGTGTTAGAATCTCTTTCATTGACTGACTTCCTGGCGATACGATTATTCTGAGCGCGAGTACCGACCTTGACGAAGCTCATGCGGATGGTGCACATCTTGGTGAGCTCGTAGACAGCCTCGAAGCCGTGGTTGACCGACTGGGCCAGCAGCTCGGCGAACTCCTGGTTGTTGAAGATCTTCAGGCTGCAGCCGCTGGGGATCTTGCAGACGGTGGTGGGATGGAAGCCGTGGTGGAAGTTGCAGTTGCGGCTCTGGACGAAGATGCTGCTGTCGCTCAGGCACTCGGCGTAGACCTCGCCGCCGACGTAATACAAGTGGACGCCTGAACGGTGCGCAGGAATCAGAGCGGTTAAGCTGATGGATTTGGTCTCATTATGGCTGCTGGAGTGGCTTTTTGCGCCCCGCACCTTTGCCGATGTGCCGCCGGGTGTTCTCGATGGTGGAGTTGCGGTTGACGTTGGAGAGGAGACCCAGGCAAAAGCGGTTGCGGTTGTTGGAGGGATCGGTGAAGCCGTCGACCAGCACGCTGGTGGACGAGGCCTGGAAGGCCTCGCCGACGCGGTTGTTGAGCTCGTAGTAAACGATGGAGCACCAGTGCTTGGGCTCCTCGTAGGCCACGGGCTGCACATCCACTGCTGGGAACACGAACAGAGGTCATGCGCAGGGACGGAACAAAAGAAAGACGAGTTGTGACTCATCTAACGTCAGAAGAAGTGTTATGCACTGCACTTACTGTACTTGAAAGTCTGTGGACTGTTTTTGTCAATTGTTTTTAAATTGTTTTCAAAGTCATTTTTTTGCGTTACCATGAAAAACGATCAAACCCTAAATAAATAAAACAAATGAAATGACAACTTTTGATGTTGTGGCTACAATCACCTCCCCGGTTGTTAGCCTCGATCGGCAAAGGTGGCGCCATGAGGTTGGTGTCCATCGGCAGGGGGCAGTCTTGAGTCATCTGCTCCTCTGGGGGCATGTAGGCAGGAGGGGGTGTCTCTGCGGCGGAGGTAAAAAAACAAAACAATTAGATGCCATGTGGAGAGAAAGGAGGCGGTGAAGGACTCACCCGGCATCTGGAAGGGGCTGCCGGGGTCGGAGCTGGACGGCGAATGCGGGAAAGTGGCGTTGCTGCTGTTTCCGGGCGAGTGAGGGAAGGGCACGGGGTTGGCCTGAGCGAAGGACTCGGGGAAGGTGGCGTTCTGGGGCATGTGCGGCTCGTTCTGCTGCAGCGGGTTGCGGAAGCGAGGCAGCATCGTGTGCTTGGCGTTGAACTCGCTGTTGCGCGGTACCAACACAGGGGGCAGCACTGCAGACAAAACGGTCAACGCGGTTGAGATGGGACGTGAAGTCTTGAAAATTGACAGCTGATGCGGAATAGTGCAAATTGATTGACTGGAAGTGTGTATGTAAGCGCGTGTCTGTGTGTGTGGGGGTCATGTGGACAGACAGGTGGCTGTGGGTTTGAACGGCGTCTGCTGCTAAAACAAAAAGTGTGCGAGGCAGGCTGCAAGTCTTTCCTGCAATTGTCCGGAGACGGTGGTGGACCTTCCGCTCCAAGCATTCTCCAAAAGAAGAAGGAAAAAAAATACACAACCCTATGTGTTCAAGGATCAAACAAGGTTTGATTTGCTCGCACAGATAAGGTCAATTATCGAAACAAAAGAATGCGGCTAAGGTTAACAGTGTGTGAGTTTTAATCGCAGAAGACATGAAAACAACTCAACATACGCTAAAGCTATTAGAGTGAATGAAACGGCGGATTTACTGGAAGAAGATGAGAGGCAGCTATTTTGCCACTTGTTTATCCACCAAACTCCATCTTCTTGACATCTACACAATTCTCCTCTGTGTCCAAAGTGGGACACCAAGTTGAGCGCTTAGCACGTGCTAGCATGCGTGCGTCACTCGTTCCCAAAAGTGAGCTTGAGCGTACTGACCTGGGCTGTCCACCCGTTTGTAGTGGTACGGGTTGATGCAGACGTCCTTCTGCTTGGAGCCGAAGGGATACTCGCAGCACTCCAGCGCCTTGAGCTCGTGGTGGGACTGCAGGTCGGGCCAGCGCCACACGCGGCAGTAGATGACGTGAGGTAGCCCTTTCCTGTGGGACACCTGCAGACGGCCGTCCAGGGAGCGGGGGATGGTGACGCAGCTGCTGGGCTGACCGGGACAGCTGAGCGCCCGCTCCAGCTCTTCCATAGCGCCCTTCTTCTTCTTCAGCTTCTTCACCAGGGCATCCACCGCCTTCTCGGCCCACTTCTCCTCCTCGTCACCTTGCTTCCAGCCCAGCAGGCGCTTGACGGCCGGGCTGGTGAAGGAGAAGAGCGAAGTGACGTTCATGATGGACGGGGCGACCCTCGCGCCCGCCTTCTCCGGGTGGAGCGGCAGGTGGAGGGGGAGATCCTTCAGGAGAGAATCACTGGGGGAGATAGTCCTCAGATTTTCTGCAAGAACACATCATGGGGATCAGTATCTCGAAACAAGACGAAAACGGTGTATCGGCACGAGTAGGACAATAAGGAGGAAGCGCGCGGTTAAATCTGTCCATTCGTTTGACTCCCGGGGGAGTCATTTGCTAGCGAGGGCGGGGGGGCAGAGAGCACAGCTCTTAAAAGAGAAGACGGTGTGAAGCTCTTTGTCATCTTTTTACATTTTCTGCCACCGCAAGCGTGTTGATAAATGCGAGTGACTCACGGCTCAGAGCGCATCACTGATGGTAAAGCCGGCACTATATTGTATTTCCCACCGGCAGGATGATTAAGAATGCCTCCTTAGTTATTCTCGGTCCCGTCAGATTATGGGATTAAATTCCGATTGCTATCTTTGTCGGGCGGCACGCGTGTAGACGAGGCGGTAATGACAAACGTGTGAGGGGGGGGGGGGGGGGGGGGGTTAAATATGGCGGGAGCAGGTGCTTTTTACAGGGTGTGTTGGTCACTTGCTAAAAAACGACCATCCTGACAGGAACGTTGGAGCTACGTTTAGCTCGGCTTCCGAAATGACGGAGTGATGCTGCGCAAACTCGCAAGGAGAATGTGCGCCGGGGGTGTTTTTGCGCCTCGAGCCGATTCTGAACAGATGACCAAACGTGTTGGGAAAAGTCGGGAAAAAAATTGCTCGCGGGCCATGTGGGACGAGACTATCAGCACCGCCGCGGGTGGAGCAACAGGAAACAGATGCCGTGGTTGTGTCTTCGCGTCTGTCAGCACCATCACAACAACGTTTTTTTTTTTGCTGAGCAGTGCAGCTTTTTTCCACAGGTGCGGGGTGACCTGTGTGGGGGGGGCACGTAATTTGGTAAGAATTTGTTAGCGTTGTTGCTAAACTTCACAAGTGGTACAGTAAAACATGGACATTTCCAGCATTCCTCTTATCACACAGAATAAGCAACTCAGTCCAACAATCAAGTGACTTACAAAGTGGAGCTTTTAACACTAAAAAAAAAAAGTGCTGAGGTAAGCACATTTGTTCCTGCGCACGTTTGAAGATTCCAACAAAGGGCCGCAGTGTAACATCTGCAGCAGGCTTCCGCGTCCTCTATTGTGTTGCCGCTGCAGCTGGCCGCCCCATACATCTCCACCCGCCCTCGGGCTCTTCCAGGCCCTGATATGTGTTCGCCGGTGTTATCTGAGAGCTATTTGAAATGTAAATACGGCATTTTCCTCCTGTTCTATTTTTAGAAAAGTGCGCTTGGTCATTTGCTGCAGAGCGTTCAACACAGCAAAAACAATCTGCTTTTCGCTTTTCCTTCTTCTGGTACCTCAAAGTCATACAGGAGCTGTTCCGCTAAATGCAGACAGGTTGTGGAGCCAAAACTGACTCCAAACCACAACCGCAACAATTAGCATACTGTCAATTAAATAGCTCAGGTTTGCCTGGGGCATGTGAGTAAACGTTACGAACCAACGGCAGCCGTGGCCTTCCTTATAAAAGTTTACGTTTACGCCACAGCCTCGTAAAAAACACTCCGACGTTGGCCACAGCAACACGGGCGGCGCTTTCGGAGCGGCGCGCCAGCCCCGAGGATCGCTTTGCGCCGCTCCAGTGTCCGCTAATCAATTTAGCCGGGACGATGAGCCACTAATGATGCTTTCCAGCCGTCCTCCAAGGAAGGGGGAGGAAGGGGAGGCGCATTATAAAGAAGCTACATTATTTATCAGCAGGGTCCTGGACTGGGCATCCATTAGCCCCCCGCTTAAGGGGGTCACTGGAGTGCAGGAAGAGAGAGCGATGGCGGCAGAACAGCTTTTATGTCGGCGTTAAGCAAAAGTGACAGTAATGACACACATCTTACGCACTAAGCGGGGATCGCTACTGATCTCGGCCATAAAGATCCTTCGAGCTACAGCTGGGCGATTGCGGTAAATAATCGATTGATATTGAAATTACGATTAATAAAAACAATCCTTCCTTGATTTCAGTGCCAAAACTTACAAAGAACAACCAGAAAATGAATCAGTAACAAGTAAAATAAGAATAGATTAAAATAATAGCAATGAAGATGGATCAATTCAAATCAATACCTGCTGTTTCTGCTGTGTTCGCCTTGGCCTCTTGGGGGCAGCGTTGTGCGGCGAATGCATGTAGATACACCTCTAAAATAAAAAGAAGAAAGTCATGACTGAACTAAAATAAGTCGTTTTTCACACAAAACTATCCTAATAATGATCGTTTCAGGTATTCCAAGACAATAGAATGCGATTTCGACCACATAGGACAACAATTCGGTGATGGAAGGTCAAAATGTAGGTTCTTTCAGTAATCTGATATGTCACCTTCAATGATGTCAGTGCTCGCACACTAATTCCCTGACACATGATGAACACGCACAAGCATGGACGTGTATAAAAAATGTGCACTAAATTCCAATTAATCCCAGAAAATGGCACAAAATTTAATATTTTTCTTATCACAGACAGACAGACAGACAGACAGACAGACAGACAGACAGACAGACAGACAGACAGACAGACAGACAGACAGATAGATAGATAGATAGATAGATAGATAGATAGATAGATAGATAGATAGATAGATAGATAGATAGATAGATAGATAGATAGATAGATAGAAATGTCAATGATCCATGTTGGCATCCATTTTGTATATGAATCATAATGATTGATTACCTTTCACGTGAGCATCCATTTTGTCTACGCTAAAGGGGTTTGCGATTCCATAAATAAGAATTTCCAATAATAGATAAACCACAGAGGTGCGTTATGAATAGATAATTAAATCAACCTATCTAGAAAGGTTATAAGTGTAAAACTAAAAGTAAATACCGTGTGAGCTGACTTGAGTGTCGTTTAAAGGTGTTTTGATACATTGGAGTATTGCTGGCAGGTACGCATGTGACTTTACACACAATAGAAGACTCACTGTTATCGATGTTACTGTATCAAAATGTCACTTTAATTCACTTTAAAATGGGGATAAACGTGCAACTATGGAGGCGGGGAAGAGGGAAAAGTTTCGAGTGGGAAACGTTAACGCGCTACTCTCGTACACAATTGCAGCACAAACGAAGGGGAAAAGAGAACATCGGAAATTACGAGCATTTTAGTTTGCACAAAAACATTTAAAAGAAAGTTGACGTTACCTTGTGCCAGTGTTGATGCGGCGGGCTTCACTCGCAGGAGCTCCTCGCGGCGGCGTGATTCGGCCTGGCGTCAGCCAGTCGCGGGGCCTCATCACCCTCCGCCCCGGCGCCAGTATCACGCCGCCGGGCCGCCTCCGACAATAACAAGACCTACTTTTTTTCCATACGCCACTCGAAAGCTTGTCGTCGTCTCATTCATTCACATCGTGCAAGTTATGCAACTGTGGCTCTGTCTCGTCGCCAAGTTTTAAGTGGTTGGCCCTGTTTTGGAGTCTTTTCACTCCTCCCTGTTTCGCGGTTAGTCACCGTTTTAAAAACATAAATTTAAATGTGGGATGCGCATGTGGTTGTCTCATGTTTTCACTCATTTTCGAGCTCACATGGGAATAAAAACAATGCAAAGAGCATTGCTAAAATTGATATGTGATGTGCATAATCTTTTATTGATCTTGCCTTTCAATGGGCTGGATCTTGAATCTTGAATCAGTAGAATATGAAATTTGAATTATGATGGATTTTGGTGCAGGATGTCCGTCACAATTTGTAAAAATGTGTTGATCAGTGTGAGAGTTTAAATATATGCAAAGAACAGTCTTCTTTATTCATATTCACATACACTGGGTTTTCATAAAGTCTGGATAATAATCCTTTGCTATCAAGAGCAGGACATTTCAAAGCATCTCATTAATAATGCAGGCAAATGCAAGAAAATCAGCCTGGGTAGGAAAGCGAAGCAGCCTGAATTTGTCCGCCTGCCTTGGAAATGAGCCAAATCAAGCCAGACATGTACATTTTCTAACCTTATTTGACATATTGTTATTGTTTTCTTCAATCAAATATAATATAATTTAACATTATTATTTATGGTTGTCCTGTGTGCATCAAAAATATATTATTGTCTTTGTGAAAAGGCAAAATGCAGCGGTGCATCAGCATATAAAAGTTCAAACTAAAAAATTAAAGTTATTTTTTTAAATGATGCTGGGTGATAAAAGAAAAACGTTGCAATACTTCTTAGGAGTTCACTGCATGGAGTTGAGGGGAACTAGTTTCTCTCGGGGGCGCGGAGGCGCTTGCTGCATATGACGTCACGCCACTGGCGACAGCATGTCTGAGTGAGGCGGGAACGCGCTGCACGTGAAATTTAAAAAAGGAAAAAAGAAAAAGGAGCAAGGACGAGGAGGAGCAAGACGATGCTTAACATGATCAGAAGCGGACATCATCTTTAGATCTTAAGTTTATAATGCATGCATGTTTTATTTTCTATTTTGAAGAGTTGCGCTATGACAGAAAAAAAACGCCTCCAAAAATAATTTTTTAAACTTACATCCTACAGAGTAGTACAAAATTGTATTCAACGTACAACTAATTGGATCTGTTGACTAGAAAATAAGACTTGTACGAAATACTGCAAAAAGCACAGAATTGACCTTAGTTTTAGCACAAAATATACAAAATAAAAATTGAAAATATCATCATTGTCCAATAAAAACATCTTGTATCCATTTTTGTGTGAGTTTTTAAAGACTTTTTAATCAGAAACACAATTTATTTATATTACATTAGTGATTGAGGGGAGCCATTTCCTTCAAAATCACTGTTCGTTTTCCAGACAACTCACCAGATTCGTTGCTGGCTGTCCAGACAATGCTGTATGCTTCTTCATCTAAATCCCATGTTGTAAAATGTGACACCCTTGAGAAGAGCATTGACGCCCGACTTAGACCCCCATGCAGAGGGTGGTCTTTCCCAGTGTAGGGTGGGAAGCCTCCGAGTGACAGCAGCTGTCAAGTCATATGCCGGCAGGGACAACAAACACAGTGCAGCTGCCGTTCAAAGAAGTCTGGACACGACTGGGAGTGAAGGGGGGGGTGCTGAGGTTAAACCAGCATTGGGGTCATAGGGCGCTGCTGCACCTGTATCTTCTTTATCAGCTGTCCTTCACACTACAGGTGTGAATCCTGTAGTTATTATGTGTAGTCTATATTCATTATATATATATATATATATATATATTTTTTTTTTTTAATTTATTTATTTATATATTAGGATGCAATGGCTAGTAGTAACACCGCGTACCAAATTAGCTCTTACAATGTTTTATATTTAGCAACACTATTCAGTTGTGTGGGCCATCTATTTCTAAACTCATCCCATTGTGAATGTTCGAATTCCGACTGAGTCCCAGGGGGATGGGAGGGACACGAATGATAGCCGAGGATGATGTCACCCATCCTTAAACCATGCCTGAGGTCATGTGACCGGAGTAGATGATAGATGACAGTGGGAGAGCATCAAGACACATGAGGGCTGTGTGGTGTCATGTGTTGCTGGATAAAGAACATCCCACCAGGCACTTCACTGTGCTTGGGCCAATGAAGAAATGTGGCAGCCACACTCATTTGACTTGCAATAAATGGAAAATATTTACATAAATGAAACAATATGAAAAAAAAAAAAAGAAATCCACAAATAGGTGAATATGTGGATGCTGAAGCGTGAGTGTGTGGGGATCCACTGTATTTTGTAAAATCAGAGCATCTGGAAAGTCATTTTATATCAATTGTAACAAACACTGGCCAATGTTCTTATTATTGACTTGTCTAGTGCGCCCTCCTGTGGTGAAACGACGACAGTGCGTCTATATACAATATAACGCTTGACGGTCTTGTAAAATAGTAACTCAATGCTGCCTAGGGGTGTCGCCATTTCATCGCCTTGTTAAAAAAGCACTTCATTACTGGTCAGCAATGATAATTATATGCACCACCTGCGTATGACCACAAGATGTCAGTATTGTACCTGTGAAAAAGTGCCCTAAATGGGAGCCTTCTGGTCTCGTCATGTTGGCAAGCACCTGTTTGGACTCCTACGAAAAACACTGGAAAATCCAACACAGCTTGCCAACTGATGTAAACACTGCTGTCATTTTAATCCCAGTAAAAACGCTCGGCGTGCACGCACGGAGGCCAAGTGAAGAGTCATATATCTGCTATCATCAAAACCTCAACAATGCAGTGGCTTGCGTTGTTCATTGTGGTCCAGCAATCACAGAATATATCAACAATAATGGTGTTTGTGTGTAAACATTCCCTGTCAGTCCGTGGATGTGAAAGCAAACAATCCACGCGAGGAGGTTTGGAGCGTGCCGCTGTGATCGGGGTGGGCCAAAGTGCACACGAAGGTAACGTAACACATGAACACCCCCCCCACACACACACACACACACACATACACACTACTGAAAGGGAGTTGGCTGCACTTAGCGAGTGTGATTGCAGAGTTTTGACATGGCTGCCAGCATGGCCCAGTCTGTGGGTGGGCATATGCAAATCTCGCGAGACTTGAATTTATGAGACTTGAGAGACTACAGTATTGCTCACCGAACGTCAGTAAATCTCTCCCTGTTCTTTTCTTCCGTCACAACTTGCCAAGGAAAAAATCCAAATGTCTTTTCTCGACTTTGGGGGCACAAATGATTGTGCCCCGCCGATTCTGCCGAGCAACAAGTGTCCATATTGAAATTGATGTTTAGTGTCAACAAATTCCATTACTATTGGAGCAGCTCCTTCTTGTTTTCTAAAGTGGATCTCCTAGCAAGAGGAAAGCGGAAACACAAGCTATTTCTTTCCTCGTAATTGGTGCACAAAAGGAGGAATAAAGTGCACTTCTTTGGTCCCTCTCACTTCCCTTCACCTTGTCCTGAGTGGGGCATTCCTCCGTATCTTAAGCAGGGGGAAATCTTTCCTGCTTCATCCGGGATAATCCCGTCCCTGAACAAGGCGGCGCGGCTCTCGTATGAAGAACGATTTATTCGCGGTGAATTCCGGTCAGGTCAAGTCTCCTTCTTTCATGTTTTTCTTTTTTTTTTTTCTTTTTCCCGGTGCAGCTGTGGGGGGTAACTTGTGTGTTCACTTCAAAGACATCATGCGGATTGGAAACATGAATTAAGGTCACTGATAAACGGTAGCTTGATGTTTGAGTGTGTTTTTGGGGGCCCGATTGGGGCCAGGGGAGGGGGGGGGGTGACACAGGAGAGAGCGTGTGGAGCCCATGTAATGTGATTTAAAAGTGAGTCAGAGGGCACGGCCAAGATAACAGGAAGTTTTGATTCCAAAGTGGCTCCTTAGAGTCATTTGAAGGGGCCCCAGCATGAAATTCTATATTTATTAAGGAATAAATAACTTGAATATATTTATGTTACAGTACATTTTATTTATTTGTATGTATTTTTTAAAATGTAAATTTATCTCGGTGTACATTTTTGATGGCCGAGCAGAAAATAGCAAAAAGTTTCCAGCTCGTACTCACCACTTGTTGTCTAAGTGTTTTTTTTTTTTCTTTTCCCTTCCCGGGTAAATAAAGCAGTTTTCTGGTCAGAATTACACCCTGTCTTGGTGTGAGGTCCTTTTCAGCGAGGGAGGGGTGTGTGCGTGGGGGGGCTGCCTGCTTGCTTTTATCTAAAATGTTTTCTATTTCTGCCTTTTGGAGAGACACTTTGGGCAGAAAGAAACCAGGTTTTTCCTGCTTTTTTCCGAGGGCGCGCTGGGGACTTTTCTCAGCATTGTGGTGAGATTTATTCGAGGAGGCTGCATTTTTCCCTGATTTGCCTCTTTGTTCTCGGTAAGTAGTTCCAGGTCTCCCCTCGACTCCCCCAGCCCCCCAACCCTGACTCTCACACAAACACACACACACGCACATGCACAGTAAGAAAACGAGTGTGTGTGTGTGTGTGTGTGTGTGTGTGTGAGGCGGGACACGTTGTGACACCTGCTGTTGGGATGAATAGGGTCAGTGGCAGGGCCCTCCAGCAGCTGCTTGTTCTCACCGCGAGACCCCCAGCAAGCAGAATGCGGCGCCCCCTAGCAACAGCAACTCTCATTACACTTATTATTATTGTACTGAAGATATGGAAATATAGATTATATATATTTTCCCTCCTCTGGGGAGTCTGCGCTTTTGTTTTCTTAATTTTGGTCAAGTTGTTGCACCTCCCTCGAAGGGTCTTCTGGAAAGGAAATTCTAAAATTGACCCGAGATCAAACATGAAACAATAATTGCTGCTCTCCCGACACAGGAAGAGCCTTCCAGACGGAGATCCCCGGTCGGCGGGTGTTTCTGACCTGTCTATGCGTCTTTCTTTGAGCCCAGCTGGCTTGCACCTGACTTCTGAAAACATTCCCGCCCGTGGCAGAAGACGGCGAGGTATGAAAACATCAGACATTACAAAAGCAATACTATGAATGTAATCCTTTTGTAAATGTGTGATTTAAACGATTGCTGGCACTCAAGTGAGCCCCCCCCCACACACATATGACATCACATTTTTACAGTACCTATGAAAGTAGTCCAGCAGGTTTTGATTTGAGTGCTCTTCTTCTGGGTCGTTCGTTGTCCTCTGAGGAGGAGTGATGGTTGTGGCCTTGGGGGAGGTTACCTGGTCTAATTGCAGGGTGCTGGAGGTGAAAAGGTGTGAGCCTGCAAAATGAAAGACAAGGTAAAAACTCATAAAAAGTTTCATAAAACACAAAACACACACACACACACACAGAAACTAAACGGACACTCGAAGGACATTATTACAATTGCACTGATGTTTTTGCACGTGTGCTTGTTGGAGACAAGCAGGTGCACATGAAAAGAAAAATGTGAGTTGGTACAGACAAGGAGAGGAAATAGCAGAGCAAAGTGCCCACCAAAGTGGTCTGGATGCTTCAAGACGACATTGGGGTTAAGGTTTGGGGGGCAAAAGCTCCAGGGGAGCACTGTACTTGTTGGAGGTCCACCAGATGGAGAGCTACTTATATATATATTTTCCCCAAATTATGTTTTTTGCTATAATTTTTTTCATCATTAGCACTATTTTTGTCGGATCTTCCATCATTTTTTTTTTGTTTGAGTAAAGTTCCACTTTTTTTCTTTAAATCCAATGAATTTTTTGGGGGTAAATTGATTAATTTGGTTGAAATCATGATTTTCTTTTTGCATTATATTTGTTTAAAATCCTAATAAATTCACTGTGCCATGCATTTAGCACTTTTTTTTTTCAAAATCATTTAGAACGGACTCATTTTGGTCATTTAAACATTTGCAATGTAATAATTAGAGATGTAGGAGACAACGTCCTTGCTTTCCTTGTGGTGGTTTGCATCAGCGTGTTCTCCGTGCCGCCAGCTCGCCACGGCAGCAGCCTTTGGACACGGAGCTTTGCACAGATTAGGATGCGACGCAGGCGGGCGGCCCCGTGTACCAAAACAAGGATTAGCGCTGTGGCGAAGGCGGCGCAAAGAAAAGCGCAGCGCCAAGAAAGAAGTGAATAGGCAATAATTTTCTCCGTGTGCTGTTTACGCGTCTCCACTTTGGGAGCGGATTTATTTAGTGTTCATTTTTGGAGCCTGATTGAATGCCTTTCAGTCATTGTGTGTGGGTTTGAAATTTTGTTTTTAAAGCATAGCCAACTTGGCAGGTTAGCATGTAGCCCAAAGTCTATTACAGTGCAACCTTCTTGAGCTGAAATTTGTTTTTGAATTGGGAAGGGAGGAGAGATGTTAGCTTAATATGTCAACTTTTTCTCAATTTACTGAATCGAGGGCTTTAGAAATTTGTAGCATAGCATACCTGTATGTTGCATCTGACTAGATTCCACCACCCCCAAAAAATTTTAAAAAATATTTCACAGGGGTCAAAGGGGCTATTTTGCACCTATTGGCAATTTAGCATTGAGAAATAAATGCTATCTGTCTTAAATATCGTCAGTTTATTTTTAAAAAATCCCCAAATTTGATGGTGTCATTTTTTTTTAATTAAAAAGGTTTCATGCAAAGCAGCAAACTGTCAGCCTTACCTGTGGTCCAAATCTCGGCGACGGGGGTCTTTACATGACAGATTGGGCCTCAGTGGGACATTTAATTGCATCACTTCATGGACAAGAGTCAGTATTGAGGTCTGGGCAAATAAACAAGCTCGGGAACCTGCCATGTAATGACAAACAAGGAAATAAATCAAATATGTAATATCATTTGACAGTCACTCAATACCAACATTGCTCATTTTTGCTGCATTTGATGGATTTTTGTAACTAAGAAATATTTCAGGCGGTCAGAGAAAAATTGTGCTCTCCCCAAATAATTCCAAAGTCCATTTTTGGTCATTTCAGAACCAACTTTGGGGAGGGGGATGTTTTATGCCAAACAACATACATTTTGTATCTCACGATATTGGGGCTTTTTACCAGTCGTGGGTGGGTCATAACTTCTCCTCTGTGGGTTGACTTTGGTGTTTTGACTGTGTCAAAACATCACCAAAAAAGTGCATGAAAACATCAATGGAGGACGTTGATGTTGTTGTATACAACATTAAAGCCGGTTCAAATGTTTGGTATACAGTCCTCCTCCTCCATGTTTATTTCCAGTGCTGTTTGGGGAACGATAGACCACCGGACCACGGAGGCTCCTGTGTGAGGGAGAATGATTTTTAAAAAAAGTGATGATTCATGCAGCTGATATATGATGTATAAACTCACATAGATTGCAGAGTTTGGAAAGGATGCCAATAGACAAGGCTGGGATTGCATTACCTCTCGCAAATATTGCGATGTGTGTGTGCGAGGCAGTGAGGTGGGTGGTCTGCACTCGCTATCATTAAACAAGCCAAAACCTCATTGGTATTTTCAGAAGGAAATTAATATCTACATGGTGTGTGTGCGTATACGTCCAAAAAAATGTGAAGTTGAAAAGGATCACCCACATTTTCTTGTGTTTATCAGCATCCTTGCTTTTTTGCTCTCAGGCTATTAAAATAAAATAAAAAAAAGTTTTCAAGGAGGGTTTCTTGTGAAAAATTTAACGCCAGACCTCAAATAAATATCTCATTTCTTTCCTCTTGGGCTCTTTTTAAAAAAAAAATTGGCATCTTTTGAAAATCAACATAGTTTGTGCTTCTGTCCCGTTGGAAGTAAACACTAAAAAGCAACATTTGAGACATGCTATAAATTTTAATAGACATATTGATATTTCTGAAGAGAAAGTTATCATCCCTAAGTTGTATTTACAATACATGAATACAAAACAAATTTTTAAAAAAGAAAGAAAAAAAAAAACGCACACATACAGTACAATGACATACTTAAATAATTATCTCATTTTGTGTAACTACTACTTAAATAATGAAAATGGTTATTCTATTCACACCATGCCGACTCAGCAGCTACAATGCAACAACGTTCACATTAAGTGCTAACAAAAAAAGAAAAACAACAAAAAATAGACCTTTTTTTTCATTTTACAGCATAAAAATTCCATTGTGGACTCGACCAGGTAGACGTATTATGTCAGCAACACCTCAACGAGGTGAACAAATACAAAAAAAAAACACCGTTTGAATAAAAACAAACGGCAACATGGTGGAACTGTAGTGGCGCTTTGTGTAGTAGATTGTTTCGGGGAAGGGCGCTTAAAAAGCAAGCTGCAAGTATACCAAATGGACACAAAGCTTAGTGTAAAACATATTTTTTATAAACACCAATCTCTCCCATATATTATTACGCTTAGAAAAATAAACCCCCCTCTATCATAATAATAATAATGCTATGCTTTTTTTTTCCTATTTTTTTTTTGCAATACTAAGTAGTAGTGGGTAAGCTCTATAGGGGAATATACATCGCCATTCGCTACCTCCTCCTCCTCTTCTTCCCTTTGTGATTTGGTCGTCCACTAGCCCCTTTTACACCACCCGCGAAAAGACGGCAGGTTATTCTGCAACTGCCGGGATTTCACTTCTCCAGCCTTGTTGTGTTGCAAGCGATTATGACATCAGACGCTGATGTCATCTCATTTCCTGATTGTGAGACGCTGTTTTACCGTGTAAAAGCGCTTTTGCTGAGATGGGTCAGGTTGACACTCACTGGAAGCAATTCTCACATCAGACAACGGTATCATCACGCCGTCTGATTGCGAGATGCTGTGTTGCTGTGTGAAAGTGTTCAGCGTAAAATACGGTGTGATTTCCTGTCTCGACTGCCAATTTTGCAACACTCAAAAAGCTTTTTGTTTTTTTTAAATGTCACATGTAGCACTGATTTAATCGAATGACTCTTACTTTTGCAGGGTCTCCGTGTGAAAGAGGCTAGCTTTGTTAGACCGGAACTGTGCAAATGTGTTTGACTTTTGAAAAGTTTTGTAATGAATGCAGAGCAGGGGTGGGTAGCAATCCAGCGTCTTTCTTCATCCTGCGATGAAAATGTCTAACAGTTGTGGATGCAGTCTTGTGAACAAAAGTCATCACGCCGAAATAAACGGTCGCTCCATTGCGTTATTTTTTTTTTTTTTATATTTGTCCCAAAGAGGAGCAGAAATGTCTTGGCGGGCGTTTTCCGTGACTTGGATGCCTGGCCTGGCGCTCAAGTAGCTTATCGTCCAGTGAGAAACCGTAACGTCCAATGATGTCAAAGGCAGCTGTGATGGAGATCCTTTTTTTTTTTTCTCTTGTCAGCGTGGGCAAAATGAAATTAAAAAAAAAAATTAAAAAAAGGATACCTCGTTGGCCGGTGGCGCTAGGTAGATTCGTGTAGGGCGGGGATGAAGGTGCTGACGAGGACGAGCCCCTCGCAGTCTCTTTATACGATGTAGCTAGTCAGATCAAGGAGGTACGAGGTCATGTCGATAATGTGGTCCAGAAGGCCGTCCTTCTCCTGGTCGTTGGGCATGCCCTGCTCGCTCTGCTCGCACTGGTCGCCTGAGTAGCCACTCTTGCACAGGCACTTGTTGGGCTCCATGCATACGCCTCCGTTGCGACAGCCTGGGACGCACTTGGCTGGATTGGGGGAGGGGGGGCAGGAAAGGCTCACGTTAGGTCGTGATGAAGTTGAAAATAATCGGAGGAAAATTATGAGCTGCAATGCCTAGCAGCAGACATTTGAAGGGAGCAAGCCTCACCGATGCGGCACAAGGGCCCCTCCCAGCCTGGGCTGCAGCAGCATTTGCCGGTGGGAGTGCAGTGTCCGTTCTTGCAGTGTCTGGAGCAAGCTGTCATCAGCAGCTCAGGAGGCTCCACCTGACGTTGGCACTCCTTGGGGATGAGGGGTCTGGAAAGAACAGTTGGGACAAGAGGGGCGGGGCAAAGTCAGTTTGCGGGGAGGGCGGGGAACATGAACTTGGGTGGACATGTCTATCAAGAAAGTCTCCCGGACTTGATTCCACCTGATGACCGAGCCAAAAGTAGGGAACTCCAACTTATGTTTGACTAGTGCTGATGGATGGTCTGCTTACGCCAAACCAGTTTTAGTTTGTCCCAAGAAGCTTTCGTGCAAAGGCATCTTGATTTTTTAGGAGGAAGGAATTACAACGTTCTTTGCCAGACAACGTACAATAAGCAAGGGCAGAACCAAAACTTGTTTGTTGGCCTCGGCTTACGGTGTAATTCAACACATTTGCTTGGAGCGGTGCCGTACGAAATATGCGGTGTTGTGAACCCAAAAAAATCCTTCGTCAAGTTTGTACCGTAAGGGGAGGGGGGGTCATCGTTAATGAAACAAAAACGAAACCGCGACTGCCTTCGATTGGTCTCTCGTTTATGTTTTGCGAAGGTACTAAAAATTGTCCCTGCGGTATGAAATCTTGAGTGAGGAATACAAGTACAGCTTCAGATAAAAAATAAAATAAAACCAGACCCACCGCAGACTCAACATCACAGCAAAGACTTGGGCAAAGAGCGAGCGTGTAGTGGGGGGGACATGCTGTGATCATTCCGTATTAAGGCTGAAAGACCCACACACGCACATCGGCGAATGGGCTGTCAAATAATTATTCCATATCACGCGCTACAAATCTGGAAGCAATACGCCAAGTGCATAATTAAGTTCAAATGTGCCCGGCACACACGCGACAGAAGAAAGACGAACGAAAAGCCCAACACAATGCGAGTGACCGGGGAATGGTAACTGGACTCTTGCGGGTATCAAGAGCCTGGAGGCCACGGCGTTGACGTCAGCAAATTTGTCCACAAGGACAGGCGTCATCAATCACGGCCGGGAGGTCACTCTGTAGTCGGATGGAAACCCGGAGATAGGATTTAAGAGCGACTACTGGAGAGATCTCCTTGTAGATAAAAAAAAAAAACCCAGGCGCCAGGGTTTAGTTTAATTTACTTCAACCTCTTTGAAATCAGTCGAGGAATTCGGGCAGATGTGCGTTAATGTTCGTGGGGCTAAGGAGATAATGACGGATGCATTACATCAAAGCCACGCCCCTTAAAGGCACACACGGATGTGTCAGACTTTGGCTTGATGCTAAAAGTTTTTATTCGATGATTAAATGCCAAACAATGGTGGCGGAGGAAGGGTACATTCCCATGCTCCCATCAGCATCCAGATCTAGACTCCATCCCTGTCGGCCTTCAGTCGTTTAAAAAAAAGGGAGTGAGTGAACAAGGGGGGAAAAAGTTGAGAAAGACTCCCTAGAGGATTGCAGGAGGGACGGGGGGGGGTGGCTTTTCGTGGCGAACACTGTTAATAGCAGGCAAGGGGTCAGCGGCGCAACTAAACAGTGCGTACGACTGCCAGGGTGGCTATGAAAACAGCACCTGCTGGTAGCGCCACTTGACAAAGGCAGCTGGGTCAACAGCCACTGTGGGAATGTTGCAACTTTGGGAGGAAGGGAGGGAGGGCGGGGTGGGGAGCCGAGAAAGTGCTCATACATGAGATAGTTGGAAGGCAGGATATCTTTAAAATGCTGACAGAAATATGATGGGAATAAGTGGCGATGCTCTTTGGCTAACTGTTGTTAGCCTCTTTTAAACTGATTGTGACAGCTTGAAACGAGCACTCTTGGCCTCTTATTTGGCAAACTGTGTCTTTAAAAAAGAAAATTAAATCAGATTAACCATATTTACATGGCTGTGCATTTTTGACCTCTCGCTGGAAGGTCTGGAACGTATCCACAGGATGGACGGCAAATTCTTGAGTTGGCGCAACGTGCAAAGTATTTAGGAAGGAACTTTTCCTGTTTGACAGTCAACGTCACACAAGTCACATATCGGCAAACGTCTCCGGCTTCTTGTTTATACGCATGTATTTATCTGAGTGTGTGTGCTGTGTTTGCTGTGTACAGATATAAACTGCGTGGGTGGCGGGTACATGCGAACGTGCACATCTGCGGGCCTGTGCGAGCGCGCGATATGCTAACTCCCAGCATGGTGTCGCAGAAAAAAAAAAAAAAAAACCCTTTCTTTTCCCGTGCCTCTTAAATCTTGCACCACCTCCGCTGTGGTCGGCGCTTTGACAAGGCTGTGTGAATAGCGGCCGCTACAATACACAGTAAATATTCTTGCACAATTAAAATAAGGAGGGACGATACAAAAGACGGCCACCCTCCGACAATGGTCGCCAAAAGAGACCACACTGGGAATTCCCGGATAGCCTTGAAAGCATGTTAAGATGATAAAAAAAAACACAAAGGCTTTCAATGAAAAGTAAAATGAAATTCTGAGAGCATAATCGAAATGTTGTGACAAAAGAAAGAACACATAAGGTGTATGAGATTTAAGTTGTAAAAGTCAGAATGTGAGAATTTGTTTATGAAATTGTAATTTACAAGAAAAAAAATAATAAAGTTGTCAAATAATTCATCCATCTATTCTTCATCCACAGGGGGGTCACGAGCAGAATCATTAAAGTTATGTGTCGTGAAATAATTTTAAGAGAATTAAGTCGTAATCTGAAGATGTTCTTTTATGAGAACAAGTCTTAATGACACCAGACAATAATTAGGATCATAAATTTGTACCATCCATTTTCTGAATGGCTTACAAAAGATATAAACAAAAGCATACAACAATAAATATAGAATAATAATAAATAACTCAGAAATTGGCACGATTAAACTTGACCTGATGTTGACATTTTGTGCATTTGTCAGAACGTGCAAAAAATTTGGATGACTTCAATCACGCCGCAAAACCACCAAGCATCGCTGGTTGTTTTACAAGCCCCCCACCCATTCAGCGCTTTTCGACGCATGGTGGCCTATTTATTATCGGAGGCGCACTTCCGCTGACAAACAAATACCTCCAAATGAAGTCATCTGCCCAAGACATGTTTACACAAACACTTCTGAGGGATTTTATGGCTAATGTTTCCCTGTAGGGCCTTTCGTCCGCGCTCTACCAAACGGCTTCTGCGTGTTCCCAAACATCCACCAGGAGAATAACAACGCGATGGCACCGCAAAGTATTTCCAGTTAGCAGAAAGTCTAAAAAATTGTGAATGGGAACGTGTGAAGATTCCTCAAAATGACAATTACATGTGATCATGCAGAGAAAAGTAGCAAAAACTTATTTTATGATAAATTTTTCAAAGACTGCTGCAACTTGTCTGCAGACTAAACAAGTCCAGTCCACGGTGGAAAGAAATGTTCTGCCGAGGGGGGGGAGCGACGACGCATCCAGCGGCGGGGCCAGAAAACATAAATACGGAGCGAGTCACCGGGGCCCCCTTTTTGAAACATCTGCGGTGTCATTAATTGCGCCGATGCCTGGGTGGCACTGTCGTCACCCGCGACTGATCAGCCGCGTAACATATTTCAAGTGTGATTCCCAGTCTGCTTTTTCTACTTAATCTGTCTCTCTTCATTTAACAGGAGATATTTCATCGGCGAGCCGTTCTTTTCGGCTGTTCCGAGTTAAGCGCCACCCGTTTGCTGACATGGAAACAAAATCCGCGCGCGCGTCGCATACGGTTTAGCCTCCGAAGTCGAACATGATCCGCTACTATAAGAAATGCCTGTAATGTAATGCCGCCTTTTACGGGCAGCGTAAGAGGGGCTTCTGGTGCTATTTCAGAAGGCGGAAAATTGACGTGGTCCATTTCATACCACCGTTCCATGTCAGTGCCAATTATAGAGTACGGAATGTTTGCTCTTCAGCAAATTTCAATACCGTACTTTTGGTCGCTAAAAATCTTGTCTACTGACTGTTTTTATGTGCTCAAGTTTAAATAATAAAAGTATTTGTTGTTCTTTGGTTTAAGCAATTCATATTTTTCTCATCTGCATTTCATTTGCGATTCCAGGTGCATATTTATTCGCGTCAGTTTGTGCTAGCATGTTATTTAGACTAGCATGCTAGCTGTAGTTGATGAGGCAATTTGTGTTGAAAAAGTTAATTATGGAATACAGTTGCTAATGTCACAAGCATTCATGATTGCATCATGAATAAACGTTGAAGAAATAAAACACTCTTGCTCAATATAGTAGAGAGTGCTTACTAAAAGGTTAGCATAACACCGTGTTAGCGCATACGCAGTGAGATAAATGACGTGTCAAAGTGGGACGAAAACAGGTGTCCCGGTGTTTTTCCCCCGCTCTCAGCAAAATAAAACCTTCTGTGCGACCGCTCTGAAAATAACTGGCGTGCGGTTACGTTGCCAGTTACGGCGCGCGTCCATCCAGCTACGCCGTTAGCAATACCTGACACTAATGTAGTGAAACGCAACGCTCGCTCTCCGGTTGCCGTCCTGCGTTAGCGTGGGCCGGGGCCGTCATGTGACGACCCGTTGGCACTGGCTAGGATTTGAAAGACGGGAGATTAATGGAGGCCTCATGGGTTGTATCAACGCGGGATTGTGTGACAGCGGCCAATTTATTGGGTACACTTCCACTATGGCTCCTCTGCGTCTAATTCTGCTTCTCCGAAGATATTTAAGGACACAACCGACTGCACACACCGACCGGCAGCTTACACTTACCGGTAGCTTACGAAAAAATGTGATAGCCAACACCATATGTTTGCACCCGAGTGATCGGATTCCCAATCTGCGGTATGTGTACGTGAGATTTAAAAGTGGAAGGCTGACCTGTCATTAAAATGACACATTTATATTATGGTTTTCCCGTGTGGTGAATGTTTGATTATTTTATTTATTTATTATTTTTATTGAATTTTATTTCTTTACTAAGACATCATCTGTTACCTTGACTCGCTTGTGCCTGATTTTTCTCGCCGTGATCCGATTCCACGGGCAGAACCCGATGTTTTTAATCATCATCGGGGTTTTTTGTTTTTTAGGTTGTTAACGGGGTAGAATGGGTGCGCCATCTCTGATGAAATGTTAAAAGGGGGTTTTTGTTTTTTTGTTTTAATTCAGCAGTTTGGGAATTGAGCAACTTTAGGAGAACCGTAATGCAAATGATTATGGTGAGCGGCAAGTGTGGAAGTCTAGAAGAAGTGTTTTGACGCGTACCTTTTGGGGTCCACCAACTTGTAGAGTTTGCCACTTTGCGACTGCACCATGCTTTTACTGCTCGCCAGTATGTAGCCTTCACCTGAAACAAAATGGAAGATGTTTTACGGGTGCATGGAAAACACGAGCGGGAAGCACGCCGGGATGGTTTAATGAAGAACAGCAGAATTCCATAAGGGGACAAAGTGTAAACATGTGTCTGCGGGGTCCCCGTGCCTTTTGGGACGCCCGCCCGCCCGGGAATGGAAATACCTCCTTAAAAAGGGCGAGTGTGACAGCTGGCGCGAGAGCGGCGATCAAACATTTATGATGGCTGTTGTTGAGCGAGCGCTTGACTTAATCAGAAACACTGCAGCCGACAGTTTGTAATCCCCGCCGATGACTGGTGGGCCGCAGCTGGTATAAAGTTCTGTATCACATTAGGCCGCTCACCTCACTTCACCCGAGTGCTCCCAAATTGACGGTAACACACTACACCCGTGCAAAACATTGCGCCGTAGGTGGCCCAGCATGCAAAATGGGAGGCCTTTGCGTGATGTTTTATAGCAATGACATTTAATCCATCAGGAAGTATGCATTTAATATCCTGCTGGCTGATTGAAAGTCAAAACCGTATTTCCTCAAATGGTGGCCGTCCCTTGAATAGAAAGCCGTCGAGTCATCCGCTGACAAAATAAACGCCTCCCTCGGATGGTAACTTTGCTTATCTCCAATTGCTCGCGCACGGGAATTCCGAAAAAGTTAACGGCGCCCTGTGACTGGTCAAGCATAAGGGCAAGTGACTCGTAAAATACTGTACGCCTCGTCACGGCCGCACTGACCCAGCTCGTCTTCTCCGAATCCCAGGATGTGTCCGACCAGCGTGGAGCCGCAGGAGCTGGCTGAGCCCAGACAAAGCGGTTTCTCCTGCCACTGCTCGCTTGCTGCCGACGGCGTTATTGACGACTTCTGGAGAATCCGCAGGTTGCTGAGATAAACAGTAGATAGGAGCGAACAAAACAAGTCAAGTCTTGGAGCCATGAAGTACGTGAGCTCCACTCCAACTGAAGTGTCAATTATTTATTGGCTATGTCATCCAGTTGAATGAATAAATAATCTCAATAATCCCGTACTTCCTTGAAACAATTATTAGCCAAAACGTTGGTGCTACATGTGCATGCAACATAGGATTGAAGTTACAGTGACCACCCGTCTGTCCACTGGAACACTACGTTAGGTGCTGCTGTTTTGGTTAGCCACTGAGTTCAAACAGCAATTTTGTGTGACGACATTAGCATCTTCGAACTGAGATCATTACACAAAAGGGAGTTGTCGATCACAAGGTGTTTATTTGTGGAAATATGCCATCTTATATTATAATAATGAATTAATCCTTGCACATGATTTGGCTACCACTCGAACCATTTTCCTTTCCCACAGACCCGCATGATGCCACTAGAGACCGTCGTTGCGTCACCGGGAAGGTTTTGTTCAATCGCAAGATTCACAACACATCCGCAAATTGGAACAGAATTTCAGCCACCGCGCACGGTTCCAAACCCAATCCCGAAGATCCTGCAACGAAGGGAAATTTCTCACCGTTATTGACTTCCTCTTTGCCTCTTGGAGCGTCAGTCTTTGACATCAGCAAATGAGGATGAATTACAAACCAAAGAAGAGTGTGAACAGCGCAAGGCAGGATGTCCCGTCTCCGTTTACACCCAACTGGCCAGGCCACTGTGGCAAGAGTAACACAATACCGACGTTCCCCACCGGCCCCACCCACACATTGCTGGAACTTTGTATTCACCGCATGATGCAAGGGACAGATTGACGAGGGTGAGAATGGAGAGTGGTGACGTCTGCAAATCTAACATTCTCAAAAACGATCATAGTTGCCTCCTGCAGGAACACAAATGCTGGTGACACAAAACACACCATTTGAACTCTGTTGCCAACCAAAACAGCAGCACCCTTCCTCTAAAAGATGGTCCCCAATCTGAAACATGCCACAATTTGGACGCAATATGGTTTGTGCCTTACCCGAGCTTATCTCCAAACACGTAACTGCCGTACAATCGTCTGGACTGGCAACCCCTGTAGATGAAACCGCCCACTGGGGGCGCTCCTCCGATGGACTGCAGGTCATAGACGGAAGGTTCGTTCTCTGCGCAGTATGAAGGAGAGGAGCAAATATTAGAAGAACAAAATCATTCTTTGAGGAAAAAAACAACCTAAGATAACTTTTTTTTTTTAAATTGCATTTTAATAAAAAGTTTTACTTTTTGCGCGGAAAGGGGCGTTGAGGAACTAATTTTATAATTATAGTTTGTGAGAATGATGAAGCCAAACGACAACAATAAAGCGATGACCATTAAATACGACAGTGGAGCTTTTTCTGAAGGTTTTCGTGGAACAAGCCATTTTGGGTCCGCATCTTCTCAGTACCACATGGACTTTGGCAGACGTCCGCATTGTCCCCCTGTCCGCTTCATAAGTTTGACGCTGATGTAATAAGACTTATTTTTGGAGCGCTGTGGTCTTGGCAATGGGAAATGTGAATGGCGGCTGGTGTGTTGATTTCCCCACGGCAATGACTTTCCAGTTTAGATAATTGGCCCCTGTGGCGAAGCATCCCTCAAGGGGGTCAAGTAGACATTTGGGTTGCCAAAGTCGTCATTATTAAGACAAACAGCCGTTAATTTATCAGTGGAAGGAAAGTGGGTTAAAAATGGTCAAGACGGCCATTTGCCTTTTTTTTTCCGCTCATTGTGAGAGGAACCCCGCTGAGATTTGTGTTTTCAACAATGCTAAGCCGTCAACCTTGTGGTTATTGCTGTAGACAGATCCAAATTCACAGTGTGGATGCAATTTTGCTTTTGGCGTTTCTGTGCTCCGTGCACACAGGGGTTCCGAGTGAGTGAATTTGTGTGTGTGTGTTGGGGGGTATTTCTCTGGCACTTCTAAAATTTTTACATGTATAACCTTCTGTACCTTGGCAGCTGTCCTGAATTGTTTCTCAACGTGTTGCCAAACTGCTGTGTTCTTACAAAATGAGGGTGGGGGAATTTTTTTTGTTCTCAATTTAAAGCCAAAATCTTGGGCAAAAAAGGCACATTTTCATCATGATAAATTTCTTCTGTTTCTTAAAAGAGTGCTTTGACGCCACACTTCGACGAGTTGGTACCAAGGACGTCTCAAAATTTTCCCAGAATGTTGCGTCTATCCAGATTTCTCGACAAAATTCTTTTTTATACACATTAGAGACATTTTTTTGCACATTAGAGACATTTCTACTGGAACTCACCGTAATCTTTCCCTTTGTGAATTTCCAAAATTCTTCCCGTGGTGGAGTTTTTACCGCTGGCGTCCGTGCAGAGCATGAGGAGGCTCCCGTTCTCCGTTTGGATCCGGTCCACGCTGCACCTACACCACACAGAACCCAGAAAATAAGGAACACAGAACGGCACGAGTGCGCTTAACTTAAAAAAAATATTTTTTTGCGTTTGACCAACCTGCCTGGGTCGTGTAAACCTTGCGCAAAGATTTCCGGTGGCTGGTTGGTGCCGTTGAAGTACGGGTTGTCCCGCGGGATGGAATAGGGGGACGCGCAGCCATCCGTGTCCACGTCTACCCTGAGCACGGACCCTGTGAAATCACTGCGCACCAACGCACCTTTTAGGCTTTGGATGACCTTCATGTCTTGATACCTTTGGACCTTTCCTCACCTGAGTCCATCCATCTCCTCCATGTCGTCCAGGGTGATCATTCCGTCCCCCAGGATGATGTACAGCAGACCCTCGGGGCTGAAGAGCAGTTGCCCGCCCAGATGTTTCCGGTGCAGCTCGGCTACTTCCATCAGGACCCGGAGGGTCCGAATGTCCACCTGGTTTGGGTTCTTTCTGAGGGATTAAAAAAAAAAGATCCTGCGTCAAAAAGTGAGTCTGGGACAAATTAATGGCATTTCCATTCATTTCAATGGGGAAAGATGATTTGAGACATGAGGCAGACAGTGGGCGGGTGATGACATCACGCAGTCTCTTGCAAAGTGAGTCTTTGGCTACACTAGGAGGAGTAACATTTCATCCTCGCTTATTTTGAGTGTCTAAAGGTCTCGCAATTTGCCCGGAAAAAAAAAGGAAAGAAAAACAGCTTTCTAAAGAAAATAACGACGCTGTAAAAATGCCATCAAATCCTCGAGTTGAGTAACGGCCCCGTGCGCCGCAGTCAGTCCGCGGGACGGCGTGCCAAAACTGTCATTAAGATTAGATCATTAAGGCAAATGGACTGGTGTGATTGAGAGAAGACGCTTTTTTTTCTCTCTCCACCAATCGTTTATCATTCAAGCGAACAGCTGCATACTTTAGATCCACCGACTTTTTACTGCTCCTTAACACCTTTTTCTGGAAAGTTTTACAGTCAGTTATATTACAGCATAAAATCACATACTTAAAGATAATATATGTCTGAGATGGAAAAAGATTATGTGCAAAGAGCCCATTAGTTGTTTCTTTTGGAGTGTTTGCAATCAGCGTGCTCCCCGCGTTACCTGGACACGGTGTACTCCACAACGCGGAGAATGTGGTCGTGCGGTCCGATGGCCCAGCGCTCTTGGTTGGTGGTGTAGGCGACGTAGAGCTTGCCATTCTTCTTATAATTGGGATGGAATGCCAGGCTTAGCAGGCCCCTTTCATCTCTGCCCTGCAGTCAGATGGCAAAGCACAAAAGATCCAGGAGTTAATTATGTCCCGCCTCGGCCTCTCCTTGGTCGTGTGGGTTCCGAATCAGCCCCCCCCCCCCTCCCCTGACCGCCCCCCCCTCTCTAATCCCCCTTTTTATTTCTCCATCACATTCCCTTTGACACCCCTGGCATTCTTTCATTCTTCCCTTTCAAACCATCGCCTGTTTCACTTCACACCTCCACCGAGCTCCTTGAATATACCATTACCCGCCATTATAAAGCATTTGACTCCGAGCGCAGCCGTTTGCGGCTCCTCTTCCAACCCCGCCCACTCCTCTTGGTTCTGCGCGCTTGTCCTCGGGGATCTGGGTCCCCGCAGCCGCCCACCGCGCCCCTCCCAGGACGCCCCGGGGCCCTTCGAGGTGGCCCCCTATTGTGCGGTGATTTGTGTGTGTAATCTTTGGGGGATATCCGTGAATGCGGCGCTGAGTGGCTCAAAGAATTTATTAGCTCGCTCACAGTTCATAGAGAGCACAAAAGTGCAGAGTGCTTCAACTCCGTACCACCCCGGCCGCACCGCGCCCCTTCGTGGGTTTACACAAAACGCATGCAAAATTCACATCATCAGGGGAAAAGGAGGGGGGGGGTGGAAAAAAAATACTAAACAAGGAAGGGGCTGCCAATTCCCACTGTCTTGGCAACATGTTTAGAAAACATCTAAATTGCTTGTGTAATATGTAAACCTTTGTCTCAGCCCCAGAGGCAGCTCTGCCGCTACCTTGGTGGTCTCGCCGTCATTGCTCGCTCGCTTGCTGTAATAATCAACAATCGCGCCAAGCTAGGCCGGAGCAGGTCGGCTTGGTCATTAACGTGGCGCTCTTCTCCGCAAAAGAGTGGACTTGGGTGTAAAAACGGACAGACCAGGGGATTGACAATTTGGTGGCTGAATACAGACAGAACTTCAGACCGTCTGAAAGTGTGTCTAAATTGTGGCGCAGATGCTTGAACATCATTTTGGCGAATTCGATCAAGGTGGAGGCAGAAAGATTCCGTCATCGCAGTTCACTCGTAAAAATATGACAAAAATGAACATTCTCCAAAAATGAGTGGTTCTGTTTTATTTCTCATCTATTACTCGGCAATTTGGGATTGGCTCACAACCAGTCCAGGGTGTATCCTGCGACTCGCCCAGAGTCGACCGGGATCGGCTCCAGCTGACATGCGCCCTTTAATATTCCGGCCAAAAGGTCGTGCAACACATCTAAATAATCAAGATGGATGTTGTGAGGTTTACTCCACCGCTCGCAGTCTTGTTTGGATGGCGTAACGTGTACGCAGACACTTACGCCGGCCACATGTGGAATCAAAAAGGATGACGCGGCACCCTGGAATGTTCTAGGAGTACCGATGAGCAAGAACTGAGACCCCCACCGACAACCTCGTGGGTTTCATTGATGTTGTGAAAGCTGTTGCGATACGTGAGAGTCAGACAGCAGCTCACTCAACTCAAATTCGGGTTTTGGAGGGGGGGCGAGAAAGAAAAGGTGACTTGTACCCCGCCAATTGTGTCAGGATGTTTTATAGCCGTGTCCGTATGTTGAATGTGGAGATGCACTGACCCACATCCCTAAAATAAACCAAAGGTAACCGCAATTCCGAAGAGGCCGTGATCCGAGGCCAAGGGGGCGACACCCTGAATAAACAGTGTTGCGAGCCAATGAACGATTTGCTCCCTTGCTAATAACTTGGATTGCTTCATTGTACAACAGCCAGTCCTTTATGTAAGCACTAAATACAGCATCTGTCAGCACACTTGCAGTCAGGCAGTGCTCCGAAGGAATCTTTCAAGGTATTATCTTTTCATTTGTCACAAACACCTGCTGCTGCATTCCTCCTTTCCCTCCACTTGTGTTCTCCGGGGGGTCCGGCTTTGAAAATGAAGCTTGAGGAAAGGATGAGGAGGGGGGGGTTGTATAGTTTTGGCAAAGACTCCATAACGCAGGTCTAGCAAAAAAAAATGGGAACGTACAGATGGACAAGCCACCAAAAATCGATGTATTGCGCTTCCCGGGCCAGCAGTTGGCGACGTCACTTTGTAATGGAAAAACGACTCGCATGCACATCATCTGCTTCTCCTTCGAACAAAAAACATCTTTTCAATGGCCTTCGTTGCGGTATGTTGACATACCAAAGGAAGAAGTTGACTAATTTCCACAAATAACGAGCCCAAAAATTGGCAGTGACATTTTTTTGTCCCTCAGGAAAGAAAAAAAAAAAAAAGAGCTGCAGCTGCAAGTAAATACATTCAAGCTGAGTCTTGTCCAATCACATTAGAGGTGAGGGAGGAAAATATCAAGCAGTCGCGGCGAGGACGACTGAGGATGGCGCGCATTTGCGGCGGGGACAAGCGTACAGAGATCGAATTACAGGCGGAACACCCACAGCGCAGCATGCAGCCCGCAGCTGAAGCGGCACGCCATTGTTTCGCTGCAGCTTAATTGGCACACGGAGGGGACGGCGAGGAGGGTGGGCGTCCATAGAAGGAGCGAGCGGGAGTGTTGGGGGAGTGGGAGAAGGAAACACAGGGCATTACAATCAAAGCATGTGCATGGGACTGATGATAAAGTGGTTATCTGGCTCCTCTCTAGGGGGGCGGGGGGGGACTCTATATTGAAGGCAGCTCCATCCTGTTGATGCTGCGGGTAAACACCTTCGCCATTTTGCGTGGCTGGAGGGGGGGGCCGAGGCTGGCAGAACAAGACTCGCGGGATCGGATCGTCATAACGATGGCTTCATGCACATCCAGCGATGATGCCGACGATAAGGGGAAGACGGAGCATGCCGAGCGGGACCCGCGAGGGGCCACTTAGATATTCAGAAGCTTTGCTTGCTTTGACTCCCTGTAAACAAACTGTGACTGGCATGCGTGCGGGAACAAACTTCCTGTCCGGGAGCGTGTGCACCCCTTCCTCCTCACCCTTGAAATATCCCGGCAATGCCATCTCCGCATGCAATCTGAAGAATTTAGGACACTTCCCATCGCTCCTTGCCTGTGCGGCTGAAACTTCAAACTCTTGTAGGCTAGCTTAGTTAGCTTCCACTTTAACCAGATTCTAAAACAAAATCTTTTAACCTGGTTATTTCTATGTACTATTTTGATATGATAAAATATCTTCTTGTTTGACTATTGAGGCCTATTTTTTCCAGAACTCCCAAATCGTACAATTTTTTTGCAGCGTGACTCCTCAGATGAACAATGTGGGATAGATTAAGCGGTCCATTAAGCCATCTTGTGAGAGTGAGCGAGCGAGCGAACGAACGGCTCAGCAGCACAATGCAAGCTGTATGTACAGTTAATTAGCAGAAAATAGCCCAATGATTGGCCGCCGTCACGTTTGATGAATGGTTTCTTGTTTGGCATAACGATATAATTGCAAGGCTAATAGCGAGCAGGCAACAAGGGAGACGTTACTGGCGGCCGGCTCCTCCTTACCTTCAGGCCGCTCTGCACCAATTTGTGGATGTCCAGGAAGGGCTCCTTGAGCAGCTGAAGGTCGTGGGTGAGTATTCGGACGAATCCCTCCCGCTCCAAGACAAAGAGGCGCTGGGATCCGTCGCCGCAGTGCACCGCGGCCACAGGTTGTCGCAGACCACTCAACACCTCCTGGGCACAGTAGCAGTTGTGTTTGTGTTTCCTGGGCAATGGCGGAGATACAAGAAGGGCAGACAGAGGAGAAGGTAAAGAAATAAAATGGGGGTGTTTGATATTCAATTGCATTTTGTGAGGGAAAGGCCCTTCGCGAACAAAACTCGCCGAAGATTTAACGCCCGAGTCGGACCCTAGAACGAAAACAAACTGTGGCCACAAACCTGCTGATATCTTCCATTTTCTCATCTCCCAAGTAGTTGGAATCTTGGCCCTGCGCTTGCTTTCGTTGAAAATCTGGAAAGCACAGGCCCGCGTCTCGTCGACCGTAGTATTGGCAGAACTCGTCCGCGTCGGCCTGGAACAATTCTGCACAAATAAAATCAAATGAAATACGGGCGGGTACGTTTGATAAAGCGGGCAGAGCGAAAATGCAACGAACGGGCGTTTGCTGTTGACTGGAGAAGAAAGACGAGGCAAGCGGTGGACAGAAAGTGGCAAAAAGATACGATATGTGTTTGTTGGGTCTAACCAAAGCGCAGAGAAAAAGAGACAGCGGGCCAAACCAAACGCGGACAAGGTTTTTCTGGCTAAAACTGCGAGGAGGCGAGAGACTATAATTTACAGTGACATGATTTTGGCCAACGCCGAGCGTGTTTGTGCATATCGAATAATGAATTGCCGACTTTGCGAAAAACATTTATTGACAATGTACACCAGCTGTCAGTTTGACATGATTGCAAGGCGGGCGAGCCAGAAACCGAGACCCTTTTGGAGATTGGAAAATGTTTGGCCTTCGGTATATATTAAACAGGACGGAGCGCGTGTTTAGGATATTAATATTCTCTTTAAAACAAAACTATCACGTATCAATCTGGGAGGTCGATGTGGAGAGCCGCGACCGTCGGTGTGAACCGGGAGGTGACCTGAAAATCAAGGTAAGGAGCGAATTCGGATTTTTGCCACACCGCTAAGTTTTTATGCACCGTATCCGTATTTCTCTTTGAGCGCAAAACTGAGATCTCAACCGCACGCTTAAAAAAACAGGACCGGCACAACATTAGTCTTAGTGTGCAGTACCTCGGGAGCCCCCCTAGCGAGTTAAAAAACAATCTTGCCAATTCTGTTTCCTTTGGACGGTTGGGGGGGGGGATAAAAACACAAACAGGGTCCCACCCCGACCCCCACCTTTCATGTGCCACTGCGAGGGCTGACCGCAGCAAAAAGTGGAGGTGATAGGATACCCCCCCCCCCCCCGAACATCTAAACACAAGATGGAGATCAAAGTGGCCCAGGAACACAAACCGCCCGCCCGCTTGTGTCCGCAGTTATCTTAAGCACGCTGGCGTGGGAGCTCGACTCGGCTCGGGCGAGGGAGTGCAAGGGTAAGCGGGAATGGTGACGGTAGGAAGGTGGGAGTGAGAACTAATGGAGGGGAACACAAGTGCTGGCACGACGTAAATGATAGCCAAGGTTTCCAGGTCATCCTTCTGTACAAATGGTAATGACGCGGAATGGGGAGTTAAGTCGACTTGCAAATTTCCAACTTCTTTCCAGCCTGTCCTGACTTTAAATTTGCCTTGAGGAAATTTCACAGATTCTGTGCAGAGGTGGGTTCACTCCCTTGGCACATAGGGTCAACTGTCCATTAAAAATCATCTCCGAATTAGGCCAGCTAAGGTCAAGAGTGAGCCGAAGCGGCAGCACTTCTGGGACATTGTGATTTCCAGAAAACCAATTTAATTTTGAAGACGTAATAATTAGGAAATCTCAACACGCTGAGATATAACGAACTAAAAATGAAAAATTATAAAATACATAAACTGATGAATAAATACAAAATAAGAACCCACACGAGTACAAAAACAAAATTTGAACAGAGCAAATGAGCGAGTGAGAGGCAGCGTGACAGAGAGAGCGAGAGAGAGAGAGAGAGAAAGAGAGAGAGAGACAGAGCCTTGTCCATATTCGTGGCTCCCCGGCGCTGAAGCTTCCATCTGGTTATCTTCCAAAGGCAACCTGGGTGGCCCGGCCCAAGTACTTGACATCTTGATGCACTTCAGCAGTTTTACATACACACTGGCTTTGTAGAAAAATAAATGTGTCATTCGTCACCACATATGCTGATCTGTGGCCCGTGGAGAAGGCGCACAACACGGGGTGGGAGAAAGGGGAGGGGGGGCTCGTCTTTTCAGCCTTTTTTTTTTTTTGGGCTTTGACTCCCTGAGCCCACATGTGTGTCAGCTCCCGGGCAGTAACTCGCAACCCAACCGCGCCTCCTCTACGCGCCATGAGCTAATGTCGCAGCATGTGCCCGCCAGCATGTGCAGACAAGGACGGGTTCTGTCGCAATGTTTGATATTTTGTAGCGTAGGCTATTGGGTCATGTTTTGGAACGCGCGGAACTTACAGACTCACTTGCAAAAGCTGATCTTTGGAAAAGTGGTACCTGCTCATAAAAGAAAATTATGGGCAAACTGGAACACTTAGCCTCTTGGAAATTTACAAAAAAAGAAAAACTATGTGTTACAAAAATCTCACCCCAAAATTGATATATTTAAATATCACTGTGAGAAAATATTTTTTAAATTTGGCAGCAGTTTCTTGCCCTATGACTCCGCTCACTTGGGCTTGTGTTATTTTTTGTTTGCGCTCGTCATATTCGTTTGTTTCCACATCCACCTGCGCCATCTTGGTTACCACGTTGATGTCAGGGGAAAAAAAAAAAAAAAAACACACAAATTTGTGCACGTGTGTGGTTGTGACAATCAAGGCCGGGACAACATGTCCGTGTTTGTCAGGTTAATCAAATAAGCTGGCAACCGAAAAGATACAAGGGCGTTGAAAAGCAACACAAATAAAAAAAAAAAAAAAGGGCGGACAAGCTAGCAAACAAACGAGGGGTGGTCATCAACAAATGAAGGTGAGGTCAGATGAGGTAAAGCGCTGGATAAATAAATCCGCACGGAACATCTGACCGACTCGCGAGTGAATCTTACAAGGTAACCAAACAAAGGCGTGTGATTCAGAGACGCTCGGCGGGGATTATTTACCCGGTACGTGTCCCCGGCAGGTGTAGTAGAACTCGCGGCAGAAGTCCTGGCAGAGCCGAGGAAGGTCGGGCTCCCTGTGTGGCATCCTGCCTGGTTCCGACGGGTTGAACAACACCTGCGCGTTGGGGGAGCAGCGCGCACACTTGATCTCCTCCAGCAGACGGCCGCATTCTGTGTTGTTGGTGGAGAAGATCTGGAGACCACACACACATAGATGACTGATTAATGTTTAGCGTTGGAAAAAGGCAGCGCACTGCTTGGCCTGTTTGCTGTCTACACCCTGTTCCAAATAATTATGCATATAAGATTGAAGTGAAATAAACATTTGAGCTTTCGTTTAGCTGGGAAACTTCTCGTTTGTTATTCCTTCTGTCCGTTCGATTACATCACCTTCTGTCAGCTTTGATAATGACTTTCCCAGATGAGCTTGATTAAAGCGGAATTGGTGGTTCGGCGAAAAAGTATACGAGATATTTTAAGTGGACGCAAGTTAGGTAATCGAGAAAGACAAGTCAAGGTACAAGAAGACTAATAAACGGAAAAGTCATGGTGCTAATAAGCAACTGCGTTGTTCTTGTTTTGTTTTATGTCCAATGCTAACATTGTCAAATTGTGTGCTAAAGAATGCAGAAAAAAAAAGCACTCAGCTAATTGCTACTAGTAGCCAAACCCCACATAAAGTTACACAGTAAATTAGGCCGTCTGGAGCCAAATATCCTTTTTTTTTTTTAACAACTCGCAGCCACGCGACACTAAGGAAGCAAAAAATTACAAGCTCGACTTCGGGAGGGGGGGATCGTTAGTAGCCCGGGAGTTAATCCGAAAAGAAATGAGCGGGATTATTTATGTAGCAAATTAGCTGCAACCAAACACAATGTAATCTGGTCTGGGTCAAGAGCGGTTGCCACTTGGGCAGAGGCAGAGCAAGGCTGCCATTACTTTGCGCCGTGTGAGGTCCATGTGTAAACACAAATGGAGAGATAGAGCGCCACATCGTTCCCTCTCGCTGCTATCAACAAATTAGCAGTCTGTCCAAATCAATTAGCTGCGAGGACCCAAGGCCAGAAGAAGGATGCCTTACATGTTTGCCTGATTAGGGAACAAAATGCCAATGAGCCGTGTTTAGCGGGGAAAAGGTAGCTGGACCCGCCAGAGCCGTCACGTTGAAAGCTAACAATATAGTAGTGCTAGCTAGCGGCTAGGCTGCTAGCTCAAGCGTGACATGGAGGTCAAGGTTAGAGCAGTGTTGAATAGGTTTTCTGTGCTTATTATTTTCTTACTTTTATGGCCATTAAAAATGTAAAAACTGAAAACATAGCCTGTGGAGTTAATGAACAAAAAAAATGGTTTCTGTTGCCTTAGAAGGAAAGCTCAATCCCCACCCACGTGTTCCTGCGTACGTCCCGCAGCGTGGTGGGCATGCCTGCCTTCCCGCTCTAGTAAATTGCCTCGTGATTCCGAGTGGCGTGAGCTGGCAAAGGTTCCACCGCGAGTAACATTCGTGTGCTCTCAGCCGTATGTCCATATGTTGCCGGGACTGATGCCAAATTTGCGTCCTCGCAGAAAACCAAACAAGCGAGGCTTTGTGTTTGTGTCCTTTTTTTCTTGATGGTAGTCAAACAAACAAAAAAAAATCAATGACATGATGTCGGAAAAGAAACGAGGCACTGGACTAATATTTTGGGGGAAACGATGCCGTAGATATAAACATTTTTGAATGCCAACCTGTTCTAATGTGTGATGTCAGCATATCACACACCTCACTACACCTCATTTCCATCGCCATGACGTTCGGGCATTTGAGTTTTTTCTGTTGGAGCACCAAGTAAAGACCCAAATCGCTCGTTGCTTCCAACAGGCCAACTGACACATTTACTCAGAGATGATGATGAGGACTTTGATTTCTGTGACCTGTCACATATTGGAGTCCATAGGTTGTGGTACAAACGGACTGCCAAGTTTGCCTGCAACGCATCAATCTAACATTTGAATACTTTTTTTCCCCATTTTAACCAAATATAATCTCCTTTGCAGCACTGTTAGGCTACGCAACCACTCGTTTGAAAAGAAACACTTGTCATTCAGTCAGTGGCAGCAGTGATGTAGGCGACTCTAAGCTCCAACAAAACACTTGTCCTCGGGGGAATAGGTGTAAGTTGGTTGGCAAAAGAGGAGGGGGGACACTCCCAAAGGCATTAACACTTGGCTGGAAGGAGAGGTGTGGAGGGAGAGAGGGGGGGTGATGTTCTCCAGCTTCTCCCATTAGTGAAACCAACAAACACAATGGCCTTGTTATTCTTTGGCCATAATCAGAATGGGCTCCGTGTGTGGGCAGTGTAACTGGGAGGAGAAGTCGACTCTTTCAAACCCTCTCAAGAACCTCCTCTCTCTCCTGGCTTATTTGCATGACTTGAGGAAATTAAATGATGCGATAATATACTCCCTCCTTGGATGATTCCAGAAGTGGTTTAACATGAAAATAGTTGTCATTGGAGAATGACACATTTCATTTTTGACTCACCTGCAGATAATAGTCTGGAAAGGAAGTAACATTGAATGGTTTTAAAGTGATATAAGCCAGATCACGTTCCTGCTTTTAAGTAAAATAGATGGGCGTTTAAAAACGACATTTTTTATCGCTTATGTTATGTTGACTCACCTAATTTTTGGGGGGGCTTCGCAGACTAGTCTGGAAAAACTCCGGAAAAACAAGATAAGATGCTGTCAGTTGTTAGGAACTGAAAACACCGAGCGGGGTTGGGTGCGTTCGGGAACGGCATTACAGCTTCGGTTTTTGGCTCGCTGGTTATTTCGCGTCACCGAACAGTTTGTAAAACCTCACTCAACTGCCAAAACAACAGATGAGACACCCGTAAAGTTGTCCAAGAGACATAAAGTACGTTGCCAGGTGACGTTACGTGAAAATCGCAGCGTGAGATGAGGACGCTGGAGGGGCATTCAAGAACACAAGATTAAACAGGCGTGCGTATGTTTTTGACTCACCCAAGTGAAACCAATTCAGTCCCTGGTCAGTTAAACCTCTCCGGACAAGTCATATAACACATAAGAAGCGCGGAGAGAGACAGAAAATCCATTATTGACGACGTTACTTAGCCATTTAGCTCCCGGGTCGCATTCCGTACTTTCTACGACGTGAACGTGTTGGTGGGGGACATTCAAGAACGGCACAGTTGATAAAAGTTACTTGGTTTCAAAGACTAGCCCGAGAAACTAACAAAATAAACGACGAACTGCGGTGAAATTGTTAAACATAAGTTGCTGCCGGGTTTATTGTCGCTTACCTTTCTTCGGTAAGCCCCCGGAGTGATGCCAAACCGTGAGAGCCGTCACCAATGGCAACGACCGTGCCGACGCGCCAAGCGGCAGGTAACGTAAAACGGTGCCAAAGTGACGTAAACAAAAGCTTTTAAAACATATCGTCGCACGCAAAAGTCGCTTTACGGTACAGCCGGAAGGCGAACCCCCCACCCTCGAAAACCACAATAAAACAGAATGACGAAGGTCGTAAAAAGCCCCCAACGTCGCTCTTGTAAACCTTACCCGGGCATCCCTGCGGTGCGCGATCTGATACGCGGCTCTCCTGGTGGGACAGCAGGACACTCGCGGGTAGAGCCGGTGGCAAACTTCGGCTCCGCCGCCGGTGGTGGTGGCCGTGGAGGTGGTTGTAGAGCCAGCGCCGCCATCCAGGAGCACTTTCCTCTCCCGCTTCTTGAGGCGCTTGGGCAGGCTGCCGTCGTAGCAGCGTCGCCTCCTGGCGCTCAGTTCGCCGCCACGCTCGGGTCCGAATTTGGCGTCCCCGCACTCCCAAACATTGACAGCAATGGCCAGCACCAGCACAAACTGCAAGTGCTTCATTGTTACTTTCTTTTTTTTCAACAACGTTAGAAAAAACAAAAATCCAAAAAGAAAGATCCAAACAAATAAATCCACAATACTTCCAAAAAAGGAGGATGCACAAAAAAATAAAAGCAATTTGTTATATTAAAGCACTATTTATGTGGGAGTTTATTACGTTTACGAGCATGCTGCAGGTGTCTGCCTCCTAATAATAATAAATACGAGCTGTTTCCCAGAAAACAGCAAAAAGATGGCAATTTATCCACAAAAGCAGAGCCCGGGCGTCCCTTACAGATGACAATAACAATGATAATCCCGCAGTGTGTGGAGGCATTGAGGAAAAAAAACAAGGAAAAACGACAGTAAAAGTTCCTTCTTCTTTCGTGCAAGTCCTCAGGAGCGCTCACATGTTTTGCTCGTGCGCTTTCCTCCTTTTTAACCAGCGCGCGAGAAGAGCGCCGTGACGTATATGTTCAACGGGGACGCGCGTAGCGCGCGCGCACACACACGCACACACGCCCCTCCACACACACGCTTGCACACACGAGGTCGACGGTCACCTGTCTGCAGGGAAGAGTGAGTGCGCGCATTTGAAAACATGCGGATTCACGCACTCACATGCACGCGCGCATGCATGTACGGACACACGCAACGTAATCGTCACATTTATGATGATATAGGGATTTAGATCAAATCAAATCTGTCTATAATTTGTCCAGTAGGCTAGACGGCAATACTGACCTATAATGAATTTAACACAAATTTGCTATTATAGTTATTTAAATGCATGGGAAATATATGAAATGATCCTTTCCTGGGTCAAATTGGAACATTTGAAACAATGAAAAAGAAACCTCAGTTTTAAATTTAAGGATGAATGGCAGGGGCGTGGGGAGGGCATAGCCAATGGGGGGGCTTCAGGGATCCACCTGCTGGAGGTGGCAGAGCCAAGTTCAGAAATGTACGGCTTCACCAGAGCAAGTGCCAATGACAAAGCGCCTTCAAGAAAGTGGACCAATCGCTTTGGACAAGTGACTCCATTACTTGGCATTTGCTTGCCCTTGCGTCTTTGTTCATCTTGATACCACCCTCAACGTGGGACGAATCCCCCCTTTAGTCACCCCACAGCCATCCAAGAGGTGAACACCGTGGCAATTTGGAGAAACAACTCCTGCAATTTTTTTTGTTCTTCGAGAATTGGCACCTGTTCTTACTTGGGGGTCTCTGCTTCCAAGAAGGGGGTCCGCTTTGATTGTGGGCAATTATGGAAATGACCCGCTATGAAGAAGATGTCCCCCCCCCCATGGTCCCTCGACCTTCTGCATTCTTTACATTGGCGGGCTCATTTCAGGGCCACACAGTCCTTTTACTTTTGTTTTTGAGGCGGCAAACCCCTTTAGACACGCCGATGTGGCCATCCTTAAATACAAAAAATAACCATGGAGAAATAAAAATGATGTAAATATGTATCTCTATTAAACCATGTCAGGTCGGTGCACTTTTTTTTTTAATATGGCGCACCCCCAAGGTGAGCACACCTCCGTTTGGGTAAAGCCTGTTGCAGACGGCGTAGAATGTCCGAAGCTTCAGTTTGGGAGTGAGCGACGAGAAAACATGTGGGATGCAGATGTGGAGCAGAGGGGAGCACATCTGCTGAGAGATAGATCATTACACTCACACACACACGCGCAGGCACACACGCACACACACACACTGAGCAATGTCTCTTGTCTTGCAAAACTCTCAATTTCCAAAGCCGTCTCATTCCTGGTTGTTGTCTTGCAGTTTTATTGCAATTGCTACACGTGAAAGAATTCCAAAGCTTCCTTTCCGCATTCCTTTTTCAGCCAATAGCAAATGCGATTATTTCTGCTGAGTGCCAAAGTGAAGGGTTAGGGTAGGCGGGGGGGCTTATTTGTTTTGATGTTTTTGGTATGTTAGTTATTATATAAAATGGACACATATTTCACGTGCATAAAATTAGAAAGCCATCCAATCAGCTGCTAGTTTGTATTAAAATACAGCAACGACGAGGCACTCTAACCTGCTCTGATTTATTCCTAGTTTTCCCCAAAGATTTCATTTGAGTTTTTATGAGTTGAGTACGCTGGGATATTTTTGACTTGAACAAAAAGCTTCTCATCACAAAGCCAAGTTTAATTCCCTTTTTATGTCTGCTGGGCTCGTTGGGAAATTCTCCAGTGTGACCCCGTGAGGACATCCCGGAAGTTGCCGCTTAGTTTGCGGCCACACGAGGATCAACACCACAAAGTCGGCGCTACCCCAGACTGAGCAAATATCCCCGTTGTGATCCTTGCCTTCTTCCATTGTTTGCCTCATAACTCAAACGGATGACAGAGCAACCATTTGTGCTTTCTCAAAAACCGCAAGCGGAAACCGCCAAGCCTCTGCGGAGTCGGCTCGTCCTTTTTTTTGTTAGATGGTGTGAACAAGGACAACAACAGAAATTGATTTCATATTTAAACTCCCAAATCTCAACTTTAAATAGTCAAATAATAGCAAGGAAAAAAAAAATCCAAATAAAATAATTGCTGTGCGCGCCTCGGCCTCTTGAGGCAGTGTGGTGCGATGCGGCGAAATTTGTTCTATTAATAATTTCCAATAATTAAAATTGAAATCTGGATGACCAGCCAAACGACGCCATCTATATTTCCACTTTGTCTAACTTTTAGCTCAAGATGTATTTGCGTCGTCCTGAGTTTGACACCAACCGCATTCCGGCCTTTTCCGGAAGCCTGTCAGCATGACATCAGCGAGCGCTCGTCCCGCGGCTCGGCTCCGAGCACACAGCAGCATTGTGTTACGCTCGCAACTTGGTCTTAACGTTTGGCAATTGTCTCCGCCTGGAGGCGTCCGACGCCACGAATAGCCTTTAATGAGCCCGGACCATCTGTTTATGAACGCTTTGAGGGGGTGCGGTGACGCAAAACGGGATCCAGTAGCCCCCTTTTCCCCCAGCTGTGTGAACAGTCCACAATACAGCAGGACCTTTAAACGCAACGTCATGCGCGCTGAGTCAGCCCGGGCCGCCTGCCCGATGTCAACAGTCACTAAATCAGCCACTCGACGCGCTGGACCACACCGGCTTCACCTTTGGATCCTTCCTCCGTACCACCCCGGAGTGTCCTCGGGCCGTGTTTGACTGAAGCGTACACACGGTGTGACTAAGCCCAGCCACCCAAAGACTGCCCGGCACGCTGGCACGAGATGTTTGGGCCTCAGTACAGCGCAAACGCGGAAAACGGAGGTTAGGGGGTGGGAAGGGGGCGGCGGCGTGTCGGAGACCCCTGGGAAATGGCGACCCGGCCAAGTTTCCACCAAGCTTGGCTTGCGACTCTACGGCGGGATGGCCGACCATGCTGTGGCACTTTTCCCGGTGGAAGGGTTCAACACCCACTTACTTATCCAGGAAAGAATTAAAAACCCACACTTTTCCTGGTGAAAGGTTGCAATAGCCATCATTTTTTCGGTGAAATTGTTTAAGACTCACACTTTTCCCGGATTAGCATTTTTATTAGCTACACAGTTTGTAAATTCATTAGTATGCTAACTAACTCGCTCCTTTGTTATTTTTATAGTTAGAACAATTAGCACATGCAGTTAGTTAGTTAGTTAGTTAGTTAGTTAGTATGATTACTAGCACATCCCTCAGTGAGTGAGTGAGTTTGTTTTTGTTAGCATGATTATTAGCACAGATCTTTAGTTAGTTAGCTAGCTAGTTAGCATGCCGTAGTTATTTCGTTATCTTAGTGTGTTTATTTCTTTATCTTTTGTCAGTTTTTCAGTCTGTTAGTAAATTAACTAGTTATGATGTCTATTTGTAGGTCCACCTTTTTGTATGATTCTTATCTATCCCATTAAATTCCACGAATCATTCTTTTCTGGCCTCTATCATTTCTGCCCTGTTTCCAATTGCTGTTTTTTTCCTTGTCTGAGATTAAGCACCACCGCCGTTGACCAGTTGGGCGCTGTTGCTTGTGGCTAACTGCCTTTGTAGTGGTCTGCCTTTTAAGGGGGGGGGGGCTTCCTCTCCGGCCGCAGCCTCATAATAGAAAACCAGAGACCAATCCCCCTCTGGCACATGAGACGATAATGTTCAGCTCAGCAATGACTTTGCGGCCACTTGCTGGTAAACGCTTCCATCGGGTTAAGCCGATGCCAAAGTATTATTGCCATGGCCACCACCCTCAAATTGCCAATCTATTGCTGAAAATGATTTTTTTGGGGGGTGTGGCTAAGAGTCTTCAAGGGCATTAAAATGAACGTGAATGATTCCCAAACTTAAACGCACAACGTTGGGAGTGTGTGGTTTAAAAGATTTCATCTAAAGGATGTTCTCAGTTGAATCAACTTCCTCGTAGTTCTATGAGGCTAACGGAAAGCGATTCCTTTTCCTCGACTCCAAGGTGGTCCCGGGATGGCGTTTGTCGGGATGATTGATCTGAAGGCTCGTCTCCGCACGTTTCCCCATTCCTCCTTGGACTTCTCTGATTTTTCTGACTTTGCGGTCGCACGTCAAAGCCCAGGTGACGCCGCCCCCGCGCCGAGATCGTCTTACACCCGGAATTTTCATACCGTGGCTTCGGGGTCACCGCGGAAAAGGATTTGATGGAAGCTTTGACGCGACATCCCAACAACGTGCCAGATTTGCTACCGCTGGGCTTCACCCCCACCGCTGCTTCTCGTCTTACTTTCACTCTAGTCTGACGTCAACACCTTTCATGATTTATGGCCGGCTCTCGCCGTTATTGTTACGATTATTCACCGTGCGTCCGCCGACGCTCGACAGGCTTATGCATAATGCGCCTTAATGTCTCCTCCAGGAGGAAAGGTTCTCATTAGGACCGGAGAAGGGCGGGGGGGGAATTCTGAAGGTGGTCCCCTCGCTGAGATCGGAGTCAGTTTTTGAGCATGTGCGCAGGTTACCAGGAGGTTATCAGTTCAAACTCCAGTTCACAGTCACAATCGTTCCCCTTTTAAGAAGAACGTTTCTTCAACAGGGATCTGGACGACCAAGCAGTCGCTTCAAACGGGGTCACTGCACCAAGTGACAGCATCTGACGGGAAGTGTCGTCGTCCTCGTCGCAATAACACAAAACAGTCAGTGACCGGAAACACGCATCTTGTGGGAACAGATCACGTCGTTGAACGACAAGGGTACACTGGGACAAGGGTGCAAAAGTCTCGTTTATCTGCGGCTAATTGCGAGCCCGTAGGACAGGACCTTCCTGTGGACACATTCCACATGCTGATAGCAGTGCAGGACCACCAAGGATTGGAAGAAGACATCTGTGCTGGATGTACAAAGACTCCGATAAAATGTTTTTCCGTACTATGTCAGCAAGGCCTTGATGTCGCTTATCTGCCTTTGCCTTTCACACGGAACCCAGCCAAAAAATGACATTGCGTGCACTTTCACACAGAGACGTCTGTCAATCCAATAAATTCCAAAAATTAGGGGTGGTTGGTCAACAGAGGGCGCTAAGGTGCCAACCTAGCTCATTATAAACTAAATCTGTAAACCAGCGTTTTTGAATGTGCTTCTGAACTTCAACGGTGGTCTTCAGCGAACAGGCGTGACGCAGCTTAGACATGTGGTCCGCTAATACGTTGTAAAAAGCGAACACTTGAGTCAGACTTTTGGCAGTCCAAATACGAAAGAAGGAAGCAGAGTGGAATCAATCAGCGTTCCTCCGAGGCCGCCGTGTCTTTGATTAGCGCGGCTTGTCAAGAGTTTAGAGGCCGAGGCGGCGTGTGTTATTACAATAAAGTCCGGACCACCAGCGGGGTTAACTTGACAGGCATAACCATGGAATGATTGGCAGGTCATCTTATAAAATTTTAGTCGTTCAGAACCTCGCTTCGTTTTTTTTAAGCGGGATGAACGCGCCAAGAAGTATCTCCAAATATTTGCTCTGTCGTGCGGACAGCGAGCGGCGCTGCGGTTTTGCGCCCGGTCACGCCGCGAGTTTGATTGCGCCAGCGCTCCCCGTGTTCCCGTTGTGGGACATTAACGACGTACGCGAGGAATACGATGCACCTGTCGGTTGGCGCGAGATTGCGGAGACGCGAGATCCTGATATTTTGACGATAATAGTTTAAAACGAAACAAGCTAAATTTACATTAATAAAGCTACCTAACAACTAATTTCCTGATCTGATATAAAATTTTTGGGCCCTATTATTAAATACACTTTTTATTAAATCCACATCAGACCAAAAGATAATCTTACAGGATCATCGTATAAGACAGAAGAAAGTCGATTGTCTGACAACCTTGACCTGGAAGGGCCAAAAACAGTCTTAACTGTCCAAACGTGTTCACCGTACCTTTCGCAGTTATCATAAAACAAAACCATGTGGCTGCGTGAAATAAATATCAGTCTCCGCTGAATCGTGGATGAATTACAGAGCGCAGACACGACGATGAAATTCAGAAATCTGCCTTCGACTTTTCGAGGCCGACATTCTACCTTGACACGCGGTTGCTAAATAACGTAAACGGATTATGCCAATGTTTAGCAGGTTGTTTGGACTGGCCGGTAAATATTTATTGGGTGTAGCGGTGTTCGGAGGCATGCTCATGTCTCTGGGTGAGGGGCTGGCTAAGGTGGTGAAGTCATTGCCACCGTCCTGTCATGCTCACTCGTGACCCTTTTACCATTTAGGGGGCCCTGGCCTGATACCGCTGTTATTGACCCAGAGGCCATGTGTGGCATGTTTGGGGTCTGCGGAATATATCCCCGGCTTTAACCTATACAAGCCAGGCAATTATAGCCGCCAAAGGCCAAACAATACAATCCATCAGCGGGCTTTGCCGGGGTAAACAGGAATAGGCGGCCCATGTCGGGGTGTAAACTCGCCATCCCAGAGAAGCTAGGGGTCAGCGCAGCTGTTTGATTGTCTAATTGGGGAGATAGCAAGAAAAGCAGACGTGTGCGCGAGTGTGTTTGTGTGCCGAGACGCCTAATGAATTGTGTGTTTGCGTTCGGGACCCCACACGCCTTTGTTTATTTGAACGCGGGCTAGTGTTTCGGAGCTGTTTTATTCCACTCGTTCTCATTTTTGCCACTTAACGCACGAGGAGTGGCACTCTGCGTGAATCACACGAAATGGTGACACCTAAACAAACGGTGGGTTTTAGTTCCATGGCGGCCACCATCCAAACAAGGCGTTGGCAGAAAACAAGCGACGGGCTCGACGGAAGATTGGTGGCGGGTTTAGCGTCGTTTAGCGGTGCTGCGACGCCGTTCGGGTCATTGAATAGTGGCTAAGAGCCCAGCCGGACCACCGGGAAGGAGGCCCTCGCCCCACCACACCCCCACACTGGCCCATCAATCACTCACGTACACATAAGCAAAGACGGATACAAGTAAACACAGCCTCATCCCTCCAAGTTAACATTAGCGTAGCTACCGCTTGCTAGGCTCGCCTCATAGAAAGCAACTCGCGATTTTTTTGTCTTGATTTGTTTCCAGCCCGTTCCAGAACATGTACAGTATGAATAATTAGTGAACCAAAATGAGGTTGAGGATCTAAGACTCTACCCAGTTTCAAAATTAGCAGGTGGATGAAAGTTGCTGTCCCAAGAAACTCAGTGAACTAGCAAACTCATTCTTCCATAACATTTTTAGCGACAGATCGTGATTGTGACATTAAATTAAAAAAATTGAATCAGTTCTGCTACCAAAACTCAATCCAAGTTTCTGTTCATATTCCAAATGAAAATTTCTTGAGTTTTACATGTTGTTCCAGATCCAGATCTTACTGAACAAACAACAAAAATTCATTCAATCCAATCAATTTGTCCAAAACACTGAGACCCCAACATCCACGTTACCAAAATGATGTGAATCCTGATTCTTCATCTAGATCCAGTTCCGGTAATTACAATACAGCCTCTCTGGAAGTGCAAATCAAACATCGAGCATTTTTATTACTATCTGGCGGAATCATTTAGATCACATGACCTCAATTTCCATCTCATGCCACGCTTCTTGTTTTTAACAGTATAAAATACAGGAAGTATCAGCACACACAGTGTCTTTTGAATTCCTCCCAACACTTGCCAATTCTTCGCTGGTGGTGCTGTGATCGTGTTTGCTGAGAATCGTTCCTCCTGAGTCTTTCACTTGTCTCACATGCTTCAATGCGAGGCCTTATTGCCCACCCAACTCGGTTATAGGGATTCTCTCTCTCCCCCTAAGTGGGTGGTCCTGCGGGGTATGGCTGAGGCACAGGTGGAGCATTGTAGGGGTGCTCACAAAAATACCCCCCCCCCCCCCCCCCCCTCAACACCACCACACACTTTGTAACAAGCTCCCTCATCCTGGAAAGGTGGACACCAGTTTGGCACAGGGCTTCCTTCCGCCTCTTAAACACCAAACATGTTGACGTATACAAACATCATAACCCTCCCCGTCCTACCTTCATTTCACATTGCCCCCCTCCTTAAAAGCACTCCTGCGCCCCGCTACAGTAAATAATTACAGTTCCGCTCCATGTGTGTTTTCTAAAGTTTACACGGAAGGTTCAGTGCACCCTATCAGTTGTTTGGAGCCCGGCGAAACCGCCGGTACCATGTGGACATGTGCGTAGCACCAGGCAAGGCTAACCAGGGGGTGGGGTCGGGGGGGATCATAATAAACAGCAGCATAAAGAGGGTTCTGTTTTTAAAAAAAAAAAAAAAAAAAAAAAGGATGGGTGTGACCCCCCCACTGTACTAATATCCCCTGGCCTATGAGTGGAGATGCTGAGGTCCGGTGTGAGGGTCTCCACCTGCGCAACAGAGTGATTTATTGTTACAAGTTCTGATAACAACACAATGACTGGACTGTGTTCTGCATACACCTGCAGGAGAGATGCCCCACCATTTTTTTTTTTGGAACAAGGTGGCAATCAGTCAGATGTATTTTAGGGCCTACAAAGGGACTTTTGTTTTTCTTTTTACTGTTTTGAAGGTTTTCAACAAAGAGCTACTTCTTGGGTACCGATTAATGCAATGACTACCAAGTTGCTACACATTTGTGAAATAACACGTTTGTGAATATTAGCTTAATGTTAAATCATGGCTAAAGTAGCCATATTGTGCTAATTGCTTTAGCGCTTTTAGCCAAGTTAAATATCTCGCCAAAAACACCCTCAAAATGGTGTTTTCCTCCATTTACTCCCAAAAAATATATATTCTATGATGATACTATGATAACTATAATTATATTTGCAAGAACCCGATAAATCAACACTATTTCTATAATGCCCTGCCAGTGTTTACATTCAATGTCACATCCCTAGTGAGCTATTTTTAGAACAGAGGCTATGGGCACCATGTCGTTGACCCGTGATTGGTAACCAAAGCTAAGTTCCCTTACCATGAGCATTTGTGGTATTGGTAAAGTCCTCTAATTCATCAGTTTGTCAGGTTACTTGGTTGAGTTTTTTTGAAACACGATAGTCTCGCCGTTAAGAAAGGCGTCGGCGTCTATCGACTCCCTTGGGCGGCCACACATTTGCGTGTGAACTTTGCCCCTCCGTCCCCCTGCCCCCGTGACCTCACCGGTGGCGCTAGGGGCTGCCATTACCTGGAGATTGTATCAGTCGTTAGCTTGGAGGGGATTCGGAGGCCAATGAGCTCTCTGTGAAACGTTAATGTGGAAGAAAAGCTGATTGGATCGAAAAAAAAAAAAATGTCTTTAAGGTTCCAGAATGTCTTGAAAGCGGCGTTCATTAGTAGGGCCGGTTAAACTTTGATGACAGCAAATTGGCCACGGAATAACGTTTAGCGCTTATCTAAGAAAGGCCCTTTGCCTTTGTGAAGCATTTGGCTTTTATCTGCGCCATCATTGCACGTTGTAAAACTGTCGCTGACGCTTGCCATTCCCCGAGCGGCCAACGGAAGGATCTGGCCTTCGCAAACGTCTGAGCGGGAAGTTGTGCGAGACATTTGATGATGATGATGATTCGAGTAGACGTCGAGTCGACGGGATGTTGGACATTCATTTTCTTGTGACCCGGCATATTTCCTCAATGAGAAACATTTAAATTTGTAATAATGATTCCGATACTGGAACAAAAAGTATCGATACTGGCCCTGAGGGTATTCAATTCGGCAAAAAAAAAATTCTGGGTATCCTTGGTGCTTATGTTTGCGTATACACTACTCAACTCTTTGGACTCAAGGACACGCTGTACTTTCTTGTGGCTAAAGAATGTACAGTTAGCTCTAGGAATCCCATCATGAGCCCTATGAGTGTTGATAATGGAGCTTCGGGGACACAAATGCAGCTGACAGTGTGGCTAATTTGGAATCCAGGCACAGTCGAGCACAAATGTAAACTGAGTATTATTATTGGACCTGTTTTCAAACTGCGGGTCGGGGGCTCGAATGGGTACATTTGTTTTGGGATGTGTGGTGAGAAAGTGGAAATGAAGATGAGACTTCGTAACTAAAATTACAATCACACACCTGACCAGCCATTGAAAAGTATCAGTAGTTCAAGGTTAGCATAAAACAAAGAGATTCACACGTGTGGTGAAAGCTAGCTGCTAGCTTCACGCTAGCATACAATGGGAAACACTATTGGCACACGGCTAACAATTAGCATACTCCTCCGTTGTCGTTTTTTGATTTGCGGAGGTCTAACACTCCCTGACGACACGACAAAACATCACGCAGACAGCACTCGTGCAGGTGTGCCTAATGATACGTCCGACGTGTGTCGAAACATTTATCCCGTTATTGCTCTCCAACGCCCACAAACTACTTTTAAAAACATGACTGACGTTTTTACTGTCAGTCTGCTCGAGTCATTTTTTGCATTAATTGGTGTATCCTGCAAACACACACACGCACACACGCACACACACACATTCTCAGCCGGTCCTGGTTAAATGTTCCCCAGACAGTGCGCAATCCATAGACGGCAGCGCGCTTCCTCCTTGGCGTAAGTCGCTGCTCGTCTGAGGGATCAGTCTGGCGAGCTGGGTCCAGACGGAGCGGGAAGCGCCCCCCGACGATGCTCAGGAAACTGATGTTACTAGCAAATGTTTGCTTTATTTTTCATCAGCTGCGTGGATTTGTTTTTCCCGTACCTCCCCGCAAACTCCTGACCGTCTCCACCTGGACGCGACTTTCAAATATCTCACAGGTGGTGGAGCAAGACGCAAATTAACCCCCCGGGCTTGGAGTTTGATCCCTATTCTCTATTGGGTTGAAGTCTGGGGAGTTATTTTGACTCAGCCAGTGACAGAAAAAGAAAAATGGTTCTTAAAGCGGGAGTATATTTCTGAGAGGTCAACACCATTTCACCGTGTCTTATGTTAGCGTCATCTGCTGGATTAGGGTGGGCATTGCCCCATCCCCGAAAAAAAATCTCTGTAGCTCAGAGTCAATCCCCGTGACACAATCTCCTGTATATTCTTCCCTTCTCTGCCTCTTGCTGGGGGGGGCTGTCGGGCAACCTATAACAAGGGTCCGGGGCGGGGGCCGATCCGTGTGTGTGTGAGCAACCCGCCGTCGTCTTCTTCTTCTTGTGTGGTCCGCCCGGCCAACTTTATGATTTATTCAGCTAAAGGCAGAGGAGCACGACCCCCAGTGACCACAGAGGGAGAGCTGCACGTGGGTTTAATGATTTCACCACAAAAATGTCTGCTATGGCTGCGTAACCCCCCCCCCCCTCCAATCCCCCCCATCAATGCTGGGGAAGGGGAGGGGGGAGCACCACTACTACTTGGAAACATTTTTCTTGTCCCCCTTTGCATTCCCCCCCTGAAATTTTGCGTCCTTTGTCACGCATTCCTGCATCCGCCCTGTCTTTCTTCGTCCCCGCAGCCGCTGGGAGATTTCAGAGGCATTATTGAAACGCAGAGGATGATGTAACCAAGCTTTTAGGAACAAGCAGAGGGGTTAGGAATAATAGAGGGTGGGTGTGCAGGGGGTGTGAAATAGTGGGAGGGGGGGGGGGGTTTGGCATATTTGTCTCCCGCTTGTGTCCAGTTTTTCTGGCGCTGAGGGCTTGGATGGGCCCGCGCTGATGTCATTCGCGAGGATTTGCGAGCATTCTTGACGAGGAGTCAAGATCGCAGCGTGGGCCTAATCACGTTGCGCAAGACCGCGCCCCCCCCAATCCTCCACCAGCCCCTCGGTACGTTTCGCGTAGTGCGTTTTAGCACGCTGCTTGGATCTTTCGGTACAATGAACTGACATTACACGCGCGTACAATCAGTGACCGTGCCTTCACGAAAAAAATCTGAACCCAGATCTCCGGCTTGGACCACAAATCAAATGTTTGGGCTCTCGGAGCACGTCTTCATGCCACCTGGTAGAACCTCCAACCGAGAGGCTTAAGGGAAGACGTCTGTCTGGTATGAAAACCCCGGCCCCGCCCCATCTGTCTCAAACTCATATCTTCTTTTTGATCCCAGATAATCCTCCACCCCTCCTCTCCTGCAACCACCGCCCACCCCCCCTGCTAAAATGTACATACATATGTTTTATGTCAGCCTTAGCCACCGCGTCTTCCCACTAGCATGCCGCATATGTACAGTAAATCACAATGCAAAGAAAACACTCGGGGATTGATCGAGGCCCCGTTACGGCTGCGGTCCAAGCTCCCGGTTTGGCCTCCACCGCCATGACGTGGGTCAGAGGTGGAGGCTGTGAAAGCAAAGAAAACCAGGAAAATCTCATTTTATTCCGGGAATCATTAGAAAATTGTGAGCGACGGCTCTTGAGGTTCTGATGAGTCCATTCAGAACCCCAACCCTCTGGAGCGTACGTCATGGGATTGGGTCATTCCCGTGAGATCCAAGTGTGACCTATCCTGGCCCGTTTTTGTTTTGCGTCGACTTCCAGCCGCCATGCTGGCGAACGGGTCTTGCGCTAATTAGCCGTGAGTCACCGCCACAGAGACACGGGGGCCTTCTCGGATTTTTGACGTCACCATCTGATCCACGCACGTTCTCTTTCTTCACCTCTGCGGCGTTATTTCGGGGTCTCTACGCAAGGGAAGCTACGACAAACTGGACTACGCTCTCCTTGGCGTTGTTTTAGCGCGCGTCGCCAAAGTAGATCGGGTGTTTTCTTAGCACACGGATGGTTTGACCGTGCACTGTTTGAACAGCTGTAATGAGAAGAACTCGGATAATGACTGGGCTGAGCACACGGCCAGATTGGCCTGGAATGGAGAAATGATTTAGAGTGGAACACGAGCGCAGTCAGTTAAAGTCCATTGCCTGCTGCTTCAAGTGTGGCGACCTGATTTTTTCTGTCACATCACATTTTTCTAAAGAAAACCGGCAGGTATTTAGAATATATTGTCGCTGTTGGGTGGTAGATACAACTAATCTCCAATTTTGGTCAATTTTATTGATTTTTTTCCAATTTTTTTTATGGTACCTGAGTGATATTATTTTTCATTTTCTTTATTTTTATAGATTATTAGCTAATCTTAAGTGAACTTTAAAAATACAAGAAAAAACAAATCAAAGTAATGTTAATACCGCTGGTGATTTTTCTTTTCAATTTTGAAATATTATAACGTGTTAAAATAAGAGGTTAAGTACAAATTATTGGGAATTCGCTATTCAATTAAAAATATTAAAAAATATATGAACTTTTTAAATAATGTAATTTGTAATATTTATATTATAATTACATGAAAAAAATCATGTATTTAAAAGACAGGGCATGTTTTTAGAATAAAGATCATGTCAAAAACGCTGGACAGGAAGTTGAACACAAACCAAACAAAGAACACATAATCTCCCTGGCAGAGTTAACAAATGTCTATTTATCCACCCGTAAGGAAGGGGAAGAAAAAAAAAAACTCAACTCTAATCCCACTTTACACGCCGCGACATAATGACTGGCTTGTACGTCCCCAATTTCACCCTTGATTTAAACACACAGCCATCGGCTGTGGAATTAGCCGCGTAGGTGGCAAAACGGCATGAGGCCCGACTGCCCGGACGTTTTCTTTCAAACTATAATTACAACAGATGACTTTTTTTGTGGCTTTGCCAAAATGAATGCTTCCTTTCTTGGTGATAACTAGAAGGTTCCGAGGCTAGCATCAGTTTATAGTGGTGCCTTGACTTAAGAGTGACCCAAGAGAAATGCTTTGAGTTCCGAGCTGTCTTTGGTTGTTTTGCTTTGAGTTGTGAGGCAAAAATTGAAATATTTAGCGAGCAACTGGAGAGAAATGTTTCACTTTCATATGTTGACGGAACAAAAGGTCAAACACAAAAATACAAAATTTGTGGGTATATATATATTTTTTAGGCTAATGCTAAATCCGATATTTTGAATTGAATTCCGTTAACCGATTCATTAAAAAAATGCATAAGGAATAAAATAACTTATTGATCCCTTGACGCTTACAACAATAAAAAAAAATCGAAATATTAAGTACAGGCAGAACATCTGACAATACTAAAATAATAAATCATAATACAATATTTTTTTTTGGTGGAGTGTCTTTGGCTTCTGTTTTAATGCATCTGTCTGTAAAACAAAAAAAAAAGAATTGCTACCACCCAATAAAAAACAAAACAAAGTATCTCCTTAGGCTGCCACCACAGCGTCGCATGCGCCCACAAAACGATCTCGTGTGCACCACGCTGGCTATGACAACACACCCAAGTCGACCGCACCATGCGTGTAGCAGCTAGCTAGCATTTACACCAGGGTGGCTCACAATATTTTTACTCCACCCACCAAAAAAAGAAAGAACAGAAAGTAATTAGCATGCTGTTCATCAAATTGTATTTATTCCCACATGGTCAACCGCACGTAAAGTGTTTGCAGAGTCAAAACAAAACGCTAAACGCTTCCAGATATTTTCGAGGGTTCCTTTCGAAAAAGAAAAATGAGTGCAAATTACGGCAGGCTGACATCAAGACGTAAGGTGTGCACATAGTTGAGCTATAAATAGCGTGTACAGTTGTTTTGGGGACTGTGGCAAGGGTGTGCACATTTGGCTAACACGATTAAACAAAATCTAATTTCAAATGAAAGTTGATTGGATTACAACAATATTTTGCACGAAATTAATAATCCGGATGTGAAATCATTACCAAACGTTCCACCTGATCCAGGTGTTCCTAATGTTGTGACCTGGCCAGCATGTACACCCTTCCTTCCTTCCGTGTGAAAAGGGCAATATACATCAAAGTTTTTTTTTTTTTTTGGGGGGGGTGTCAGAAGTGTGAAGAAGAGGCCTGGCCAGTCATGTGGAACGTGTGACATTGGAGCAGCGTTGCCGCTACACTTCCACTTGCAGACATGGGTCAGCGGAAGGTGTGTGCAAAGCCAGGTGGTCCCGAGCAGGTAACCTAACCCGTCAAAACCTTGCGCCTGCAGCTGTGTACCCTCAGGAACATGAGCTCGTTTGATGTACACTGTGAACTTCATCGTGCGGGCCATTAGCGTTGGGCGAGTCAATAATCACCGATGTAGTATTCTCAAAGTGTGCAACCGATCTAAAATCCACTCAACAAATCGGTTCAATTATTTTCATGGTCAAAATCATAACCTGTCACTTGTTACTAGGCAGAATTTATGGGGCACAATTAAGAATGTCACTCGCAAATAGTTTTAAAATCGGTTATTCTATCGATTATCAAAATAGTTGTCGATTAATTTGATAATGTCAATTAATTTTGACAGATTTACGCGCAATAAACTACATAGATCTCTTTTTTGGCTCAGTTTAATGCATCATAACCCGGTCACTTGTTGCTGGGCAGAATTCGTGGGGCACAATTAGGAATGTCACTAGGAAATATTTTTAGAATCAATTATGCTATCGATTTTCAAAATAATTGTCGAATAATTTGATCATCTCGATTAATTTTGACAGATCTATGCGCAATAATCTACATTATACCTATTTTTTTGCTCAGTTTAATGCATCTGCTGAGGCAAATAAAAAAGAACCACTGGCCAAGTTTCAAGTTTTGGACTTTTTATTTTTTATTTTTAGCAAAGAGCACCAAGAGTGTGGCAACGGGTGGGTCGGGTGGCTCGGTAGTCACCGTGCGTAATAACGGCTTGTCATTTTTCATCAACATTCCCCACCATGCACGAGCCAGAGCCCACCGCACCCGAATGCATCACTCGGTGTTTGCAGGAGATGATGACAGTCAAAATGCACGAGACTCTGAGGGAGAGAACGGCGGACCCTCATGTGGGAGCCCACCCTCGAAAGCTCCGCTACCCCCTTCTTCGGGGCCCACTTAAATGAGATCTAATCAAAGGCAGCTTGGCATTGTGGGCGGAAAGTAGCCACAAAGTTCGTCTTCAAATGACTTGAGGTTGCTTGTGAGGGGGAACGTCGGCCGCCCACCCTTGTCGTGTTCACCAGGGGCCAGAACCGGGAGGTCCCCGCGAAACTTAGGACAGGGGCCACACACCAATCGATAATTTCCAACCTAGCAACTGACCCCGGTGTTTTGGTAACCGAGCGTTTATTTACGTGTTTGAATCTGGCTCGCTTTTTGCTTTGATACGGTCAAATGTATTTAGGAAACGATTTTTGAAAACGCTGCGCTTCGCGTGCGTATGAACGAGTCAGCTGATCGGACATCTTAGATCGAGTGTGATCACCAGCAGACCGTTTTCATTTGTCAGCCGGGTGGAAAATCTTAAACGGCAACGATGACAACTCGAGATACAGCTGACGAGGACATTAAAAAAAAAATCCACTTATGTCTTCTTAATGTGGGAGCCAGATGGGCAAAAGTGGTTTCAATTGACATGAAAAAAAACCCCCTCATAATCAGACTTTTCCTGACTTAGGCCAGATATGGAGAATCAATCAGGGTCCGAATCATCAAGATGATTTTCATTTTTTTTTGGTGTGTGTGCAAAAAAATCTGCCCTGAATCATTGCCAGCAGTTTGGATGCTCGCAAAGAAACAAACATGTTGTGAACGGTCTCACTTCCTGACAGCATGGCCCTTTTCTCACCTTATAAAACTTGTTTATCTCATATCCCCCCCCCCCCCACACACGGTAATCATGATTTTTTTATGGAAAGAATCTCGACCCTTTTGATCCCCTTTTCCGCGCAACGAATGTCACGCCGAGGCCAAAGTGTCAGACGTTACACTAAATCACTGCCAACAATTTACAGATCAGGGAGGGGAGGGGGGGTGAATCAGGAGAAAAAGGAGGTGGTCCGGCAATGCGTCACTGATCCCGGAGCGCTTTCATCTCTCTCCGATAAGTGCCATACCTAATCAGGTTAAAGCAGCGCATGCCGTGGAAAAGGGGAGAGGAAATTCCGGCCAAAACGGTAACGTATCTGTTCCGCTCTCATGCGTCGCATTCCACCGGCTAATTAGGAGTAAATATCTGACCCCGGAGAGAGAAAATGTCCACATTAGTCCAAAGTGAGGCAGTCGGTGTGGTCCATCTGTGCTCCCCGCCCCTCCCTCCTCCTTTCCTCACGCTAATTTGGCGCACAGATGACAAAAAACACTGGCCCGGTTCTCATCGGGCTCCGCCATTAGACCTCATCACGGCTGACGGGTTGTTCTCATGCCGGATTAGCCGCCGCCGCCGAAGACCGGCGGGTCACGGCACCGCTTTCACCCGCTTCGGGGGGCTTTTTTAAGCGATGCTGACCCGCTATCAGTGATACGATGGAGGGCGCTTAGCTGTTCCTGTTCCTGCTTGAATGTCGAGACTTTTAATTCCAGGGAGATATTTACCAGATCTTAATCCAGCCATTAATATTTTTCTTATATTCAACTGAATTTAAAAATGTATCAGTGCTTATAAGTTGGCCGGTAATTTTCCGTAGTGGCGCACCTACGGAAAATTACCGGCCGTTCCCGGCTTTACCAGCTAGTAACAAAAAGTTGCCAAAGGGGTAAAAGTCGAGTGTCAACAATAAAGAGCGGAACATTTTATGGTGTGACAGGACAAGACTTGTTTTTTTTTTGTTTTGTTTTTTTAAGAGTGTTCAAGCATCTGCTTCTTGAAAGCCACACATCGCCATTCAGACATTCACGCTTGACTTTTACTCAGCCTCCAGCTTCACTTGACGTTTACGTTCCCTCACTTCATTGTTCTGCCGATATTTACGCTCCGTGACTTGTCTCTTTGAGCGCCTGGCGCTTTTAATTTTTATTGCCTATTTTTTTTTTTTATCTTGCAGGTTTTCCGAGAAGATGTAAAACCTTTGTTATTAGGACCACAGCAGGCTCGGGTTGAATCACGAGGAGCTGCTGTCGGAGTTCATAAAATGGTTTAGTTGGCCCACTTTAGATCTCACTGCTTCAATTTGAATGATGCTAACACAAAACTAAAGATACACACCTACAGTTTGACCCCTGATGCTGATGGAGGAGGTCGCGATTAAATTACAGTGCTTGACTAAACTATGCACAGGCAGGGAGGTCGGAAAACGTGAAAGGGAAGGTGGTCTTCTCGTTTTTGAATTTTGTCAGCCAACGCAAACAAAATCAGTCATGGCTGCCGCGCTCGACCCTTAATGATAATCAATATCCATATTCTCATGAATATTCCCATATACAATCCGGAACAATTCCGTTCGTGGTGCCTTATGAAAGCTCAAACATCTGTGCACCTTCTGTGTTTTTTTTATGTGTGTGTGGATGCACATGACACACACACACAAATGTTCCTCCACACAGGTGGACCCCCGACGTTGCAAATAATGCGTCGGACACGCTTCCTGTACGTGATGCTCGACAAGGACGCGGATAACACGATAATATCATGTAATGCGTGTTTCGGTAAATGGCCGAATTTTGCGGGCAGCTGCATTGCCGACCACACACACATTTGCCGTCGCTCTATCGTTTACACATTAAGACTCTTGAAAGGAGTCCAGATATGATCAAGAGCAAAAAAATCAAGTCTCGACCTTTGCTTCACCTTCAAGCCCCGCCCCCTCCCCTCTTTCATGAGAAGCCCCACATCAATGGTGTGCAGTGTCCATTTTGACTTACCAAATAAGGTCCCTTGGCTTCGTAAAGCGACAAACACTCACAGGATGACGCCTCGGGTCAAGAGCTCCCTGAAACGGAAAGATTAAAGCACTTGAGGACGCTGGACGCTCTTGTCTCGCTTTTATGACAGGATCTTCAATACTGTATAGTTCTTAAGTACGGCGCAAAACAAAGAATTAAAGTAGTAAACGGGTCAGCCAGCTAACAAGCTTAGACATGAATACATAAATACAGTAAATATTTCAAAATATCAAATAAAATATTTGTTGGCATCTCCTCTGATTTCAACTGCAAGTCAAAATCAAGTGACTGGAAAATACCAAAGTATGTGATGAATGTAAAACTGTGTGTATGTGGGGGGGGGGGTCAGCAGGGTAGTTGAGGAAGGGGTCAGAGGTGGCCTGGTGGGGTTCTGGTGCCAGTGGGCCTTTACCATTGTTGGGGTTTGACGGAACCCCGAGGGGGCTTAAAGTATTGATGCTCAAGGTATTGCCTTCACATTAAGTAGGGGGATAGAAAATGTGTGTGTATGTGTGTCAGGACCCCACAAGGGGGCGGGTGAGGAAAAGTCATTAGAGATGATATAAGGCCAAAAGGCAGGAAATTGATTAAAGGGAAAGAGCGACCAGGAAGTATGTTAAGGCTCTTTGTTTCGACTTCAATTAACGTGAAACGTTTCAGTGGTATCGCTGCATATGGTGTGTGGGTGTGTGTGCGTGTGTGTGGGTGTTGTTTGTTGGATGGACTGGACTGAGCCGACATTTTATAATTGCCAAAAGCACAGTTTGTTATAAATAATAATATTAATAATAAAGCCAAAGCCTTAAATACTGATTAAATTTCAGATAATCAATGAATCATCCAATTATTCAAAACAATATCCCAAAAAAAAACCTTAAAGCTTAATATTTGACTTTGTACAATATTTAGCAGTTTAATATTAGTTTAATTTTATAACAGACATGAAAATCAGCAAAAATCGTCTGTTGCTCAATTTGAAATGTTTTGTCATGTAAAGGCGAAAACCGGTGCGACTGATGGGCGAACGAGAACTTCTCTCCGCAGATGCGACGGGCAGGAAAGGCCAGTCCGCAAATGCTCCCGCCGCAATTCAGACGCCTTTTGTGCGTCAGACGAGGAGAAACGCAACCCGCTGTTTAGCGTTCCTCCTCCTCCTGCTCGGAAACAATCGGGGAGGGTCTCGCCCGGAGCCGGGTCAACAGAATGGGCTGTGAATCCTGCGCCTCTGAATCCGCCGGGTGGGTGGTCCAGCTCGCTCACACACATAGAAACTCTCTCCTCCTCCTCCTCCTCCTCCTCATCTCTCCACAATTAGCTCATCCATTGGCCTGCGAGCTGCTGGTGCCTGAGGCTGGCCATAGTTGAGGAGCGGACCCCCACCATGAGGATCCATCCATGTACCCACTTTGGTGACACAAGGGAACCAGATTTGGAAACTTGCCATCAGATTTCATATTTTATAAATATATTTATAGAATCACATCACAACTAAAAACTTGAGATTTTATTTTTTAAATGATAAATATTTTTTAATTATTAAAAAAAAGACATGGTAATTGGTTGTTAAATTAAAAAAAAATCAAGCATAAAATTCTTCGTTTTGAATAGAATCATAATCAAATTTTGCGAATCAAAGATAAGCACACTTTTTTTTTTACTTAGCCCCTCTGGGTCAAACTTCACTGGCTTGTCCTAACCCTAAGCTACAGCGACACCTAGCGAGTGGAAACCAGCACTAACAAAAAAAAAGTACAATATTAAAAAAAAACATTGAAAAAAGATTCAGAAGAGCTCAAATGATATCTAATAAATATAATTGAATCTTTTGATGCAATCTACTGAAAATTCTGTAACCTGCATCCTGTATTTACGATTTAATGCTGTCAAGGCAAGTCGGACTGTGTGTAAGGTGGAAGTGCCACTGAAAACAAAGGCGTCATTAGAAAGTGAGGAAATAAAAGTCAAGTCGCGTAATAGCTGATGGCTTCCTGTGGCTTGCAGCATTTTCATGCAAGAGAGGCTGCACCCTGTTGCGTGCGGTCTGCGGCCTTCATTCTCTCTTTCCACTTCGGCCTCTTCCACATTTGCAGCTCGAGGCGCAATTATACACTTTACCACATATATTTATTTATACTTTATTCTTGACTTGCGCCATGTTAGTCTTCGCACCGTCCGTGGTTACGCTGGGTAAGTTTATCGGTTTTAAAAAACGACCTTATCAGGACTTGATGATGATGTAAATATTATTTTGTTATTTTTATTTAGAGTGTTTTTTCACATGTTCTATATATATTTATTTTTAAAAAATAAACATTGTTAAGACTGTTAAGAGAACACAAATTCATATTAATTATTGATGAGTAATGTTCATAGGCTGTATCAGATTAATGTGTGATGTGTGTTTTTAACAAATTTAAAAAATATGTGAATAAATTTTTGGGTATTTTTCATAATTTGATGCATTTTTTTTAAGATGTGCTTTGTTTGAATGAAAAAAATATTGCAAGAGTTCCAATTTCTCCATTTATCTTTTAGTGTATTTCAAAGTGACAATTTGTTTCCCGCAGGCTTTGCTTTGGCCTCGCTCGCGGCATCGCAAACGTCTCCCGGCTCGACGACCCAATCGGAACGGCTTAATTTCACCACGCCTGGTCCCATCTCCGAAACTATGGAAAACAGCAACCAGACCATTATGAGTAGCACCATGAGCTACATGAATGCCACCACGCCTTGGATGGATCTCAGAGGTTTGCAAAATATCGGAATAAAATGAAATAATGACTTTATATTTGCAAGATTACACTGTATGTTGATGAAGCTAATGGAACCTTGTTGACCCAGGTAACACAAGTGAAGTGACATCCAACGAGACCACGCCTCCACCCATGACCACTCCTAAAATCTACACCAAAATGACGAGAAGGCCGAAAGACAAAAGTAAATCATTTTCCTAAAATGAGCCACTCATAAATCAAGAACTCCAAAATTTGTTACGACTGACGTCAAATAATCAAAATTAACAGGGAAAAACGATTATTTTCAGCTACGTTATTATTTTTTTTTCCCCAAACAGGTACCACCACAGCAAAGCCTTATGCTAGAAAAGGCTACGACACCGCTGGTGAGTGGACTTCAGTTTTCTCCAGCGTATGTTTAAGTGAAATATGTCAATTATGAGCGTTGTCATAAATGTTTTTTTTTTCCCCCCAACCATATTTGTTCCTCCAAGGCATCGTCATCCTCATTGTGATCCTCGTGGTCGCTATCGGATTGGGGATCGCTTGCTTCATCTCGAGGAGGCGAGCAAGGGTTAGTACAAGAGGCGATAGCGGGTATAAAAAGTCCACACACCCATGTTTAAATGCCAGATTTTTTTCTGATTTAAAATAAATAATAAATAATGTAAAATTACAAAACAGTAGCCCTTTTATCTCATTAAAGAAAGTTGCTTTTTTTTTTTTTTTAGAAAAATCTTATGAGAATAAGGTAATATTTTTAGAGAAACAAAAGTCTTTATTTTTATCATTTTAATTTTTGGTGAAAAGTGTATTATCATAGAAATAAATCATTTTTTGAGAAAATTATCAGAATAAATCCTAATTAAGATGAGGGTTTTTTTTTTAGTTTTTTTTGTTGAAAACAAGGAATAACATCATCTTTTTTCTTTTAGCGCTACGCTGTGGACTTCTCAAGAGTAGACGAAACCAGCGTCCCTCTGAGCCCCGTGGACCCCATGTTGGCCAACGACGGCGCACCACACAATGGTGGGTCGACGCTATCTTGCCTTCTGTTGCTTTTCAAATGAGTCACACAGCTTATCGGCCGTAATGAAAACATTTTCATCTCTTTTTTTTGTACCACAAAACCTGGCATTTGACCGGGGGGGTGTAGACTTTTCCTATTCATTGTAAATGTACTTTCCCAGGCTTGCAGACGTTTGAAAGGTCAAAAGAAGAAAAAAAAGAAGAAGCAACAACAGATGTGGTGGAAAACGAAGCAAAAGGTGAGCGAGAGACTTTTGTGATGAATTAACTTCCTCTGTCTTAAGATTAAAAAGGGAAGTGAGGTTACGCTACAACAGTTTAGTCCATCTCGTTACAAAAGCACATATTTTAACTTAAGTGTTACAACTTAATTTCAAGAGAAAAATATATATTTTAGCACGTAATATTTTGAGTTAATTTTCACAATCCACACTCGTTTATTTTGGTTATTCTCCGACTTGAGGTCTCGCTGTTGCTGAGACTGTGCTATGCAGTAATCCCGTTGACCACATGAGGGAGCCTTTTAACAAAAGTGCCAACTGCTGCTTACTCTTCGCTCTTAAAGTGACCACATGAGCACAATTTAGGGAAAGGTTTTATCTTTATATGCTGTTGCACATTATATTAGATTTCCAAAGATATTTGTGACATTTTATATTATAAGCAGACACCATTCTTATATTCGAGCTTTCTTCCTTTGTTCCTTTCAACACTGAGTTAACACTCACCGGGGTCATGTTTGCGCTTGCCACACACCCTGAAGGCAACATTTTGTCTCCACGGACAATGTTGATGACCACTTTAAAACGAGAATAAAAGTTCTTCTCACGAGAAACCAGTCATTAAAGCATGAATGGGATCAAGTGGACCAAAAAAATTTGGAATAAGGGCGCAATTTGTGTATATTGTCCCCCTTGTAGCTGAAGCGGAGTCGGCATCTCTACCCGAAGACGACTCGCAGGACAAAGATGCCAAAGATGCCGAGCCGGTGAAACCCAATGACCCAGACCAACAAAAGTCTGACGGGACCGTGGAGGAGAGTCCAAAGAATGAAAACAACAGCAACAATTCTGACGTGACGCAGAGGAAAGGTCGATCGTCCGACTGAAGTGCAGCCGTCGAATTATTAGGACGGGCACCCCGATTGTTCCGCTGATTAACCTCACATTTGTTTGTCAGCAGATTTCAAACCGTCCACCATTTTTTGGGAGATTTCCCTCAACAGCCCGGTGTGAGGATGAACTCGCTTGCTCACTGCTCTCCACGAAACACGGTAAGTCACACAACTTAATGGTTTGTAGACAATGAACAGCTGTTCCCTCGTAAGGGGAGGGCACTTCCCGACCATCCTTCCCAGCCGTGCTACGTAATTATCCAGCCTCGACCGCCTATCCCGCACTTACGTTACTATTTTATACGCTACAACAACATTTGGTTGCCGTAAAGTCAGCAGTGAGATCCTTAGTTAATGACTTGTCAGCGAACAAGCTTTACTCAACCATTGCTAAAATCCCCCATCAAAAATGTGGGACAATTCATTAAAACTAAAATATTTAGCGCAATTGAATGGCTTTTAATGACAAATTATTATGTGAAGCAATTTATTTTTTTAATTTTTAACATTGGGGTAAATGTCTAACCAACAGTGTTGAGGGAATGTTCCAATTTGCAGACATATAAATCACATCAATGGTGGCGTGGTAAGATTATGTCAGCTAGCTTCTTGCTCAAACCGCTGTTTCGGCGTGGAGTTCAAAGTTCACGCTGGAGGCCACATAAACTTGGCCACAGTGGAAGGTCAGAGTGGGGAAAAAAAGCAGGTGATGGCTGTGGGACAGGACGCTTTCACATTGCTTTCATTCTTTCTTTTTTTTTTCCCAGGTTGAGAGACTAGCGACTGCAGAAGCAAAGAATTTTGGTTGTAATAATAATTTTGGATTTTTTCTTTCTTTCAAAATGACTCTTCACATGAATATTGCGCTTTATGTTGTTCCATTCATGGACGTGAAACTGTAGTAATACTTTAATAATCTAACATGTAAAAAAAAGATTGAAAATCAGATTTCTATTGTTTATTTTAGTGAATTTTTGTGAGATGAGATCGGAACCTGTATATACTTGAGTATTCCTATGATGGTGTAGTAGCAAGCATGTTTTTTTTTTGTTGCTAGTAAAAAGGACATTTCAATTTGCATGTGTTGTTGTGTCATTAATTTAATCTGATGGCGAAAAATCCCCGGGGGTGCTCAGCGCACCATCCTGTGGGATTATGTATCATCTTTCCCGTTCGCGCTATTACGTTTCTTCGCGTTTGATAGCGATCCAAAGGTTAAAAGCAGCTTGTTTCCATGCGCCAGGATCTCAGTCAATCCGACCGCAGGATGCTTGAATCGGCCGTGGTGGAGCAGGTGAAAATTCGGAGGTGCGCTGGTGATGGATGTCGCCGACCACAGTCATGGCCGGCGCGCATCGAAGCGGAATCCAAACCTCTTCTTCCTGCCCATCCAAACATCTCCGGTCTCAGTGGCCGTCGCTATTTATACGCCATATGCTGTGATTTATCCCCCAGCGCTAACGCTAACATAGCCGCCGCACCGGCGCACACCTTTTTACCAAGCGGGGCACACAGCTGGACCCGAGCGTCTCGTCAGTGATGCTCGTGGGAGATAAATCGAGCAGTCACACTTAGAATGTAGTGAATGACGGCTGAAATGGTGCACTCATAAAGTAAAAACGTCAATTTTAAGACTTTGTCAGCTAGCTTAGCCTGCGGAATGCACCCGATTGATTTAAGGTCACTCTGTGCTGTTTTACCTTGAGGCTAATTAAAACAAGTTATTAATACCTCAGCAAACCTTGTATTATTTTTAATTTGAGTATACTTTAAATCAAGCTAGCTTTGAGCATAATGCTAACTTAAATGTGATCATGGTTGCTATGAGGAACTAACTAAAATAATGCTGATTATTTTTTTATCATTTAAAACCAATTTAGAATATATGATTAAAATAAAAAATATATATTATAAATTTAAAAATACAATTTAAAAATGTACAAAAATATGTTAAACAATTCTTGAAAAAAAATCTCCCGAATTTGACAATAATTTAAAAAATTCATACTGGTCATTATGCTACACTACAAGTTACCATCCAAATTTACTTCCACCATGTTGGGAATGTGAGCAAAATCCAGGAGTGAGTGAGTATAAATAAAACTCTTGGTGTGTTTGTTTCTATAGTTACACTCCCCACCCTAGCAAGCTTTTATTTCCGTCCGGTCAAGTCAGGAGGCTGAGAGATTTATTTTAGAAAAGCGTGATACAGAATGCGTATGGCATTTCGGCTATTTGGCCCGTCTTTTCCACAGCATTGCCCCCAATGGTTTGCCTATTACACCGTTTTTATAGATTCACAAAATTTACAACGTTCATCTCAATTTGCGCTGTAAAATTCTAAGAGTCCTATAATAAACACTCCTAGAAGTCAAAGAACAGTTTGAACTACTCACGCTCATCCCAACACCAAAATATTATCCGTACAAGGTGGCTCGGTATTTTTATCTGAACATGACCTTGTGCACCATATTGAGTTCACACGTATGAACGCAATCAGGATGCAGAAGCTAACGCTAGGCTAATTTGTGTATTCTGTTGGCCATGTTTTTGCAACACTGGGACCAGTTGTTTGGTTTTCTCCCACCTGTTCCAACTGATGCCCGATTATGAATACTTTTTAAAGGCACGAGCGGCAGACGCTCTGGTGCCGGGACATCCCAATGACACGACCCTACTATACCCCTCGACCAAGGGTTAACACCCGGGTGCACGTAGGCGACTTGAAGGTATTGTTGGCAGCAGACAATTGGTTAGGACACATTCCACGTACTTGCTTCCTGCACTGACAACCCCCCTCCCCAAAGTTTTTGTTGTTGTTTTTTTTAAGACAGAAGGTGGCCTTCTCTTGGTTGGAGGAGCACTTTCACAACCTCCTCCAATGGTCTTTCTTAATTTAGCTGTGGGGGTAGGAGACTCTCCCACAGCCCCCCTCCCTTCCCCTGTGCTGACAGGGGGGAGGGTCCAATGAGGGTCCCTGTCTACAGTTTCATTATTACCTGCACAGCCCCAGCAGCACTCATCACACTTGTGCGTCTGTGTGAGGACGCGGCAGCAGAAGAGAAAGGATCAGAAGGTTTTATATTTTCTTATTTTTTGTAGTTGAAATTGTGAAGGGAATTTTTTGTCTATATTAAGTGAAATAACAAAGCAGTGGACATGGCAGCTAGTCTGCAAAGTTCACACTGGAGGTGCCTCCTGTTTGTACTTGGCATGTGTCTTGCCTCGGCTCAGCCTTTTAACCAAGCGCACCTCTACCAGTACAAAGCCGGACCTAACGAAGACAACATCATCATCGCCAACAACGGGATCAGGGTTCCGTTGGGGAAAGCTGTCTTTTTGGATCCCGTGAATGATTTGGTGACAGAGGTTCAGCACGGAGATCGCTGCCACATAACCGTTTTGGACAATGACCCATTAGCTCAGAGACCGGGGACGCTGACCCCCAAGAAGTTCCCGTGTTCCTTCGCGCCCGACGAAGTGAAATACACCCATTTTGGGTCACGGAGCCCCAGTACGGACCGGGTGAAGCTACAGCTGCGCTATGACTCCCAGACCAACACGGTGGTGATCCCCTTTATGTTGGAGGTGGAGGTTGTTTTCCAGCAGCTGGAGGTCCTTACCAGGAATATGCCCATTAACGTGGACAAGCTCAATGGCGAAAGCGGGCCCATCGACAAGAAGGCACTGGAGTTTTCCTACGAGGATGGTGTCACGCAGTGCAAGATCGCCACGCTGGTCGGCGCCGGAGGCCTCCCTAGGTATGGCACGCTTATTAATAACCCCAAGAATGGGCAGATGGTCGACTGCGATGAATTTGTGAAGCTGGGCATCCGTTACAAGCACACAGCTAAGACCAATTCACCAAACAGAGACTACATTCCCATGGTGGTCGAGTTGCAGGACAACGATGGTAACACGATAATGCAAGAGCATTTCCAAATGATGGTTCGGATCAGGGAGGGAGCAGAAAACACGGGGCCAAAACCCAGCTTTGTTTCCATGATGATGATGGAGGTGGATCAGTTTGTGATGACCGCCATCACCAGTGACATGCTGGCCGCTGAAGATGTGGAGTCCGACCCGGACGATTTGATATTTAATGTCACGTCACCGCTGGGCCCCGAGCAGGGTTACATCATCAGCACAGATGACCAGAACATGCCCATCACCTCCTTCTACCAGCGGGATATTAAAGATCTCAAAATAGCTTATAAACCACCTTCGGATGACTCCGAAGTCGAGCGGATCTTCCAGCTGGAGTTTGAAATCGTTGATACGGACGGTGCCGTGTCTGACACCTTTGCGTTTATGATTGTTGTGAAGCCCATGAACACCATGGCTCCTGTGGTCACCAAAAACACGGGGCAGCTCTTGTTTGAGGGGCAATCAAGACCACTTTCCAGCTCACAGAATTTAGAGATCAGCGACGAAGATAACCTCGAGGATGTGAGGATTACCGTAATTGACGGCCTGAGGCACGGTGACCTGAGCGTGCTTGGGGGTCGCAGGAAATTTTTCACGCCGGCTGATTTGGATGCCGGAATTGTTGTGTATCAGCACGACGGGAGCGACACCTACAGCGACAACATCATTTTCCGAATGACGGATGGGAAGAATGAAGTTGAATTTTTGTTTCCCATCACGATCGTGCCAACTGATGACGAGCCGCCCATCATTAATGCAAACACTGGGCTGGTGCTGTTCAAGAATGAAGTCATGCAGATTTCCCCGTTCATCCTGAGTGCCACGGATATCGACTCGGAAGACTCCACCATTAAGTTCATCCTGGAGCCTCCTTACTCTGATGTGGGGGAGTTCCTGCTGCGGCAAGTGGAGCCCCCCTCCGACCCCTCCCAGTGGAAGTTCAGTCCGACGGATGAGATGTTTGAGCAGGTGGTGACTGAATGGTTTCAGCAGGACATCATGGATGGGAAGCTATTCTACCGCCATGTTGGAAGTCACAGCACCACTACCGTCATCGACCAGTACGTGTTCCGGGTCCAGGATGATAATGACCCACCCAATCTGTCCGGTGAGCAGTTGTTCACTGTCAAAATCCACCCTGTCGATGACTTGGCCCCAGAGCTCTGTCCTGGTACCAACCTTCACATGATGGTCAAGGAGTATGAACTGACGTACTTCAAGAAGTTATTTTTATGCTACACCGATCTAGACTCTGATGATCGAGACTTAAAGTACACCATCACTAAGCCTCCGACTGACACGGATGAGAACAACCCGGTGTTCTTGGGTGAGATTGTACTGACCGACAATCCAGATGTTGTAATCACAGAGTTCACGCAGGCCCAAGTCAATCACCACAAGGTGGCGTACAAACCTCCTGACCAGGAGCTTGGCATCACTCCCAAAGTGGTTCAGTTTACATTCATGGTGGAGGACACGTCGGGAAACACAGCAGATGGACTGTTCACCATTTTTCTGCAGCCGGTTGACAACAAACCTCCGCTTATTACGAACACCGGTTTCAGTGTCATGGAAAGCGGCTCGTACGTCATCACCAGTCTCGATTTACATGCGACAGACACTGATACAGAAGATGAAAACATCTTTTTCACGCTGAGCCAGGTTCCAAAATATGGTCGGCTGCAGTATTTAGGCATCGATATGTCAAATGGCGAAACGTTTATGCTCCAAGACATTGCGAACGGCCGCATGACTTATATCCACAGTGGCGAGGAATCCATCAATGACGTCATCAAATTGGATGTAAGCGACGGTTTCCATGAGGTGCCCATCAACATCAAGATCGCTGTGGACCCAGTGGATGACGAGAGCCCCACGATCATGCTTCCCACCGGCGTGGTGGCCGCGTCCATGGACGTGCTGGAGAACGGCGCCACGGAAATCACCAGCAACGTGATTCAGGGCCGTGACGAAGACACCGACGACCTCATGTTGATGTTCATTGTTGAGGAGCCCCCCAGGCTGGGTGAAATCCTCGTCAATGGCGCCCCCGCCGAGAGGTTCACACAAGCCGACATCATCAACGGAGCCGTGCTGTACGTGCACACCTCAGGGGAAATCGGGCCGGTCAAACTACACGACTCCTTCAACCTCACGCTGTCCGACTTGTCCGACCAGTGGGTGGTCGGTGGCAATAAGGTCCAAGGAGTGACGGTGCATGTCACCATCTTGCCGGTTGACAGCATCCCACCGATTGTTCGGGTTGGAGGGCAGTTTGTGGTGGTGGAGGGTGAGAAGAACGTAATCACTCTGGACCAAATCCAAGCAGAGGACATTGACACAAACAGCGAAGACATCCTCTGCACCATCATCGTCCAGCCTTCATCCGGTTACGTGGAGAATATCTCCCCAGCTCCCGGCTCGGAGAAATCCCGGGCGGGGACGGCCATCACTGCTTTTAACATCAAAGAAGTTGCCATCGGGCATATCTACTATGTCCAAAGCATTCATAAAGGTGTGGAACCCGTGGAGGATCGCTTCACCTTCCGCTGCTCGGATGGCATCAACTTCTCCGAACGACACTTCTTTCCGATCATCATCATTCCAGCCAATGACGAGAAGCCGGAAATCTTCATTCGTGAGTTCATAGTGATGGAGGGCATGAGTTTGGTCATTGACACGCCCATCCTGAATGCAGCCGATGCCGACATCCCCGATGACGACTTGTACTTTGAGATTGTCAAAAACCCCACACACGGCACCATCGTCCAACAGCTCAGCACCGGCACCATCCTGGTGGACAAGTTCGACTTGGAACAGATAAAGGAGGCCTCAAACATCGTCTACGAGCATGACGACTCCGAGACCAAAGAGGACAGCTTTGTCATACGGCTCTCGGATGGGAAACACTCGGTGGAGAAGAAAGTGCTCATCATGGTCATTCCGGTCGACGATGAGACACCCAGGATGACTATTAATGATGGACTTGAGGTGGAGATCGGCGAGACTAAAGTCATCAACAACCGGGTTCTCAAGGCTACCGATCTGGACTCCGAAGACAGCACGCTGGTGTACATCGTGCGCTATGGTCCGGGCCAAGGCTACCTTCAGCGCATTAGCAAGTTTGGCGACGTACTCGGTAACATAACCTTCGGCATGAACTTCACGCAGGATGAGGTTGACAAGCAGCTCATCCAGTACGTGCACACTGGCCAGGAAGGAATCCGAGACCTGCTTAAATTTGACGTAACGGACGGCATCAATGCCCTTATTGATCGCTACTTCTACATTAACATCGGAAGCATCGACATGGTCTTCCCAGAAGTTATCAACAAAGGCGTGACCCTCAAGGAAGGTGGCAAAGTTACGCTAACCACCGATCTCCTCAGCACCAGCGATATCAACAGCCCCGACGAGTTTCTCAGTTTTAGCATTACGAGGGCTCCGAGCAGAGGTCACCTGGAGTGTACGGACTATCCCGGCGTTCCCATTTCCGCGTTCACCCAAATGCAGCTCGCCGGCAACAAGATCTACTACATCCACACGTCTGACGACGAGATCAAGATGGACAGCTTTGAGTTTGAGGTGACAGATGGTTACAACCCGGTGTTTAGAACTTTCCGGGTGTCCATTACTGACGTGGACAACAAGAAGCCTGTCTTGACCATTAGTAAGCTAATTGTGGAGGAAGGTGAAACCAAGCTCATCACGCCGTTCGAGCTGACGGTGGAGGATCGTGACACGCCAGACCACCTGCTGCGTTTCATTGTGACTCAGGTGCCGGTGCACGGCCAGTTGCTTTTGAACAACTCCCGACCCATCACATCATTCACCAAACAAGACCTGAACGAGAACCTAGTTAGCTACAAGCACGACGGCACAGAGACCAACGAGGATAGTTTTTCCTTCACAGTCACCGACGGCACCCACACGGACTTCTACGTGTTCCCCGACACCATTTACGAGACTCGCAAGCCGCAGATGATGTCCATTCACATCAACACGGTGGACAACGGCGTGCCGCAGATCGTGGTTAACAAGGCGGCAGGCTCACTCAGGCTACTTCCTTCAGGCCACGTGGGCTTCTTGATCACCAGTAAGGCTCTGCGATCAGAGGACCGCGACAGTCAGCAAGATGTCCTCAAGTACATCGTGTCGGAGGCACCGCAGCACGGATTCATCATGAACTCCGCCAAGGGCAATGACAGCATCATGACCTTCACGCAAGGTACGAGCACAAGCCACCATCCATTAATTCTTAGAGTAATTCTTCACAGACCATGGATCTGGTAAGATAACCATCTTCAAATGAGATGTATTTGTTCAAATGAGCAGAGAAAGACATTCGCTCTGAGGCTCACATGTCGTCATAATATCAAATGATCTGCTTGGGGCTCTGTAATTTGAAACCCGGTGAATGTGGCCTACATATTCTTCTTCTATAACATTTTCTATTTCTCTTGACACGCTAACCTCCACGTGCCGCCACCAGCCGACATCAACGACATGAAGATCAGCTACGTCCTATTGGATGGAACCAACGCCACCAGCGACATCTTCTACTTCACCATTGAGGACAATGGTAAGAATTTTCAATCATTACTCACCAAAGTGTTTGCATCACAAAGACTTAAGGCAGTTGGCCGTGACTGACACCCGATATAGAACCGCCGTCTTACTTTCAGGCTCACTGGAGGCGGGTTTAAAGGACGTCGGGTTGGGACTTGGGGTCAAAAGGCCACGAGCTAAAAAAGTGACAGCGACTGAGGAACAGTAGAGGAGCTTAAGAATTAGATCACATGACTTTTTAAGCCACGCATCCATCCACCTTGACGTTCCGACAAAGTTGGGGCACTAGAATTCATCAAATTCTCTCATTTTGGATTAAAAGTATTACTAAGCAGACAAATATATTCACGTTTGACTCAAATGA